>NW_026262713.1:0-600000 GCF_021869535.1 Mytilus californianus | reverse complement strand
TTCTATAAAACAAAACGAGATGGCATGTACAATTGTTGATTGTTTTTTTATCATTTAAAATTTCGCAAAACCATTGTCAAAATAGTAGACATTGAATATTCTAGACTCTCTGAATGGTGAAATATCAAAACGATCTCTCTTAACAAGATCATTCTTCTATATGTTACGTAAAACAAACCATGACAAATGTTAAATTTCATTGATGTTGACACAGGAAACAGTACGCCTTGAATCTCACTTTCATGACAATATTTACAGGTGAGACAAAAAAGTCTCAAATTCATTGATCTAATTATACTCATACAGAAAGTGTGATAGCAGTCAACATATGGATTATATCAAATGTCTCCCTAAGAATTACCTCCTGTAGGGCATTATAGTATATCAAACTTATTTATGATTCAAAGTTTATACTAAATACCTACTTGTTACACAAACATTTGTCGTGTTGGCATAAAAATCATTTTTACACAGACATTTAGTATCTGATGTTCCAGTTTCCATTTTGCATTCAGAATTAACATCTTCACACTGGTAGTTTGACTGTCCTGTGTTACAGACAGCATTCAATACAACCTCTGTAATCATATATAAACAATAAAATAGTACAAACACAAATCTTTGTTATCAATTCAAACAAAAACATATACCACACAAAATTGTTCATATTTGAAAGAATTGCCTGTATAAAATAAAATGCTGGTAGCAAGATATGTCTCCTCTGTGAGCAGAACATTCAGAAAAAGTCTTTCTGGTGCACAAAAACATTGCTAATTAATACAATGGTTTACAAACTAAGATGTTATAAAAGTAATGCTACTTCATTACAGAAAAAAATCATTGATCTATCACAAGTGGTTATCATTGGCTTTAATTTGAACTAGCTGTCAGAATAAGCGAGTACTCTATGATCTTTACTGAGTGTCTTTTTGTTGTTGGGATGTACAATACTTAGTACCCTATCACGTCCATGTGTTTTTGTTATATGTATTTCTATTTGTATCCATCTGATGAGTAAAACCTTTTTCAACTGATTTTTATAGTTCGTTCTTATGTTGTCCTGTTACACCACTGTCCCAGGTTAGGAATGGGGGGTGGGATCGATCCCATGACAAACATCTGTTTTGCTGATCTTGTATATAATACTGATCATTTAATTTAGTCTGTTTAGTTTCTCTCTATCTTCTTTAGTTTTTGCTCAAGGGCAATAACTTCTATAAAGAGTGACTGTCTACTTGCTATATCGGCAAAATTTGACTTGTTAGTAGATCTTGCCTTCCCAATAATATTTGTGATTTAAAGTGTCTGTTTTTTTATCATTTGAGGCAAAACAAAACAAAATGGTAATAAACTGGGATATGTCTTGCTTTTTTGTAATTTCGATAATGCACATTTGGAAATTACAATAGCAACACTTTAACATGTAAGTTTTGCAAATATTGTCAATGAACCATGACTGAAGGTACATGTCTAAACAATCTCCATGGAAATGAGATGTGTCAATGTGAATACAACTGCATACCAAATACCATTGACTTATTATAAGTAGTTCCTTTTAAAGAAACCTAAACACAAACTAATACATGTACATGTAAACTAAGCAAAATTTCAAAGTCAAAAAACCATAACTGACGGGGCGGTGTCAAATATCTCCATGGTAAAATGATGTGCCAATGCTAATACAACTGCATACCAAATATCATTGACCTACCACTAGTGGTTCCCCATAAACCAACCTAATCACAAACTAATACATGTGAAAGAAGCAAAGTTTCAAAGTCAATAGACCATGACTGAGGGGACGGGGCCAAATAATCTCCACGGTAATGAGATGTGCCAATCCTAATACAACTGCATACCAAATATCATTGACCTACCACTAGTGGTTCACCATAAACTAGTTCAATCACAAACTAATACATTGTTGACGCTGCCGCTGCCGGAAACCGCATACCTATGTCTCTCTTTTTGACTCGGTCAAGTTAGACAAAAATCATCATTAAAGGGCAATAACTCCAATAAGGAGTCATCGGACAACTTCCTCTATATTGTCTTAATTGTAGATTTTGTCTGCATTATAATTTTTGCTTAATTAAATTTCTATCTATCTATTATATTTTTACCTCACATGGCCCAAAGGGCCAAGTGAGCTTTTCTCATCACTTGGCGTCCGTCGTCGTCGCTATCCGTCCTCGTTAACTTTTACAAAAATCTTCTCCTCTGAAACTACTGGGCCAAATTTAACCAAACTTGGCCACAATCATCATAGGGGTATCTAGTTTAAAAAATGTGTCCCATGACCCAGCCAACCAACCAAGATGGCCACCATGGCTAAAAATAGAACATAGGGGTAAAATGCAGATTTTGGCTTATATCTCTGAAATCAAAGCATTTAGAGCAAATCTGACTGGGTTAAAATGTTGATCAGGTCAAGATCTATCTGTCCTGAAATTTTCAGACAAATCAGACAACCCGTTGTTGGGTTGCTGCCCCTGAATTGGTAATTTTAAGGAATTTGGCAGTTTTTGGTTATTATCTTGAATATTATTATAGATAGAGATAAACTGTAAGCAGCAATAATGTTCAGCAAAGTAAGATCTACAAATAAGTCAACATGACCAAAATGGTCAATTGACCCCTTAAGGAGTTATTATCCTTTAAAGTAAATTTTTAACAATTTTTTGTAAATTTTTGTAATCTTACAAAAATCTTCTTCTCTGAAACTACTGAGACAAATTTAACCAAACTTGTTCACAATCATTATTAGGGTATTAAGTTTAAAAAATTTGTCCAATGAACCCACCTGCCAACCAACATGGCAAACATAGCTAAAAATAGAACAAAGAGGTAAAATGCAGTTTTTGGCTTTATATCTCTGAAACAAAAGCATTTAGAGCAAATTTGATGTAGTTAAAAATGTTCATCAGGTTAAGATATAACTGTCCTGAAATTTTCAGACAATCAGACAAACTGTTGTTAGTATGCTGCCCCTGAATTAGTAATTTTAAGGAAATTTTGTTGTTTTTGGTTATTATTTTGAATATTATTATAGATACAGATAAAATGCTCCGCTGGGCGCAGCTTGATACGACCGCAGAAGTCGAACCCTGAACAGTTGGGGCAAGTATGGACACAACATTCTAGCTTGATACAGCACTGAATTTGGATTGTGACTAAATATTTGACACAGCATAGGTTTCTGACACAGAATGAATGTGGTCTTAGAACTTAAAATTTTTTAATTTACCTATTCAAACCATATCATTATTATTTGCTTTTATATATATTTCAGAAATACCAATTTAAAATGGAAAATTTGAAAGAACAAAAAAGGAAAAAAAATCCCCCCCCCCCAAATTTTTTGAACCCCCTTATGATTCATCATCCCCAAACTCAATCCCAGCCTTCCCTTTGTGGTATGATACCTTGCAGTACAATCTTTAGAGAGATCCATACACTACTTGAACACAAGTTATTGTCTGGAAACTAGAAAAATGCTTGTTTTTTGGCCCCTTTTTTGCCCCAAATTCCTAAACAATTAGGGCAATTACCCCCAAACTCAAACCCAGATTTCCCTTTGTGATATGGAACCTTGTAGTACAATTTCAGAAAGATCCATAGACCTACACACAAGTAATTATCATGAAACTAGAAAAATGCGTTTTTCCCCCCTTTTTGGCCCCTAATTCCTAAAATTTTGAGGCAATTACCCCCATAATCAATCCAAGCATTCCCTTTGTGATATGGAACCTTGCAGTACAATTTCAGAGAGATCCATACACTTGAACACAAGTCATTGTCTGGAAACTAGAAAAACGCTTATTTTTGGCCCCTTATTCCTAAATGTTTTGGGCAATTACCCCCAAACTCAATTCCAGCTTTTCCTTTGTGATATGGAACCTTGTAGTACAATTTCAGAATGATCCATAGACTTACACACAAGTTATTGTCATGAAACTAGAAAAATGCTTGTTTTTGCCCCTTTTTTGGCCCCTTATTCCTAAAATTTTGAGGCAATTACCCCAAAAATCAATCCAAGCATTCCCTTTGTGATATGGAACCTTGTGGTACAATGTCAGAGAGATCCATACACTAACACACAAGTTATGTCTGGAAGTTACAAAAATGCTTATTTTTGGCCCCTTTTTGGCCCCTAATTCCTTAACTGTTGGTACCATAACCCCCAAAATCAATCCCAACCTTCCTTTTGTGGTATTGAACCTTATGGTAAAATTTCATAGAGATCCATTAACTTAAACTAAAGTAAGAGTGCGAAAACCAATGTGTCTTTGGACGACGACGATGACAACAACGTCATACCAATATACGAACGCAAAATTTTTTTGCGGTCGTATAATAATTTGTAAACAGCAATAATGTTCAGCAAAGTAAGATCTACAAATAAGTCAACATGACCAAAATGGTCAATTGACCCCATAAGGATTTATTGCCCTTTAAAGTCAAATTTAACACCTTTCGTAATTATTTGTAATCTTTTACAAAAGTCTTCACCTGAAACAACTGAGACAAATTGAACCAAACTTGGCCACAAATAAGCATTAGGGTATTTAGTTTTTAAAATGTGTCTGATGACCCTGCCTGCCAACCAACATTGCAGGCATGGCTAAAAATAGAACATACAGGAAAAATGCAGTTTTTGACTTGTATCTCTGAAACTAGAGCAAAAGTATAATGGTTGCATTATTTCATGCATCAATTGTAAATAAAAATATCATTTGAGCGACACAGGCTCCTTGGAGCCTCTAGTTTAGGATAAAAAGCAAAAACCCCAAAAATTAGTAAAAATAGTCATGAAAGGGCAAACACTGTAATAATCAGTTGACTGGTGATTTTGACAATGTAGACTTATTTGCAAAACTTTTCTTGCAGATCAACTTGGCAAAGTATAGTTTCCATCTATCTACAATTGTTTTCAAGATAAAAGGCAAAAATAAAAAAGAATTAGTCAAAATTTGTCATTTCAGGGCAATAAGTCAACGAAGTTGTCAGACAGTTTTAACATATATATTAAACAATTGGTAGAGCTTAACATTTTGAAAGTTTTAGCTCATGTCAGATGTTCTCTATTTATAATGGGTTTCAAAATAATAGACGAAACTTGCATTTTTCCCATATGTTCTATTTTTAGGGATGTCAACCATTTTGGTTGGCAGGCTGGCCATGGGTCATCGGAAGCAAGTTTGGCTAAATTTGGCCCAGTAGTTTCAAAAAAGAGATTTTTGGAAAAGTTAACAACGATAGATCACACAAAATTGGAAATTAGATTGGAGTTAAGTGCACCTGCCCTGTGTGGGATTTGAACTTACAACCTAGGTGTTGACAGGCTAGTAATACAATAGTTGAACTACTTAGATCACTCTGCCAAGGCGGTCCCCTTATAAGTATTGAATAGAACACTTCATATGTATAATGAACATCTATATACTCAGTTTCAAGTTGATTTGACCATGAACTTTCCTTAAACTAAAACTGTAACCTGAAATAGGACAAACAGATTAATGTTGACAGACAATCAGACTGGAAAACATAAGGTCTCTCCACTATTATAGGTGGCACATAAAAAACTTCAATTTATTTGAAGACATTTAATACACTTTGTGGAGATGGTGGACTTAAAGTGGGTGGGGCAAAATTTTGTTATTTGATCAAGTAGTTTACCATGGTGCATAAGCATGGCTGCCTGTTAAAACTTACTTTCAGTACAAACATTTCCACTGTTTTCAAAATATCCACTTTGACAATAACATTTCAAAGATGAAGTACATTCTGCCTTCGAATCTGAACATTGATCTGATGGCTGACCGGCACTACAAGTGGCATTCAGAGTTACCTCTGAAAAGGAATTGTTGATATCAAAAATATATCTTAAAATACTAATTAAAAAATCAAAATCCAATTGATACCACCAGATCTAGTGTTGTTTTTACAAATTATTGGTCCCTCCAAAGCCTTCTATCGGGCTTCAAAAAATATTTACAAAATGCCAATACTTCGAAAAAAACAATGAAAGTCATTTGGCTGTGATGCAAACATTGATTTTTTAGTGATGATATAACCTCTAATCCAGAAAACTTACTCTCTAAGGTTGTTAATTCATGTGTCATAATAATTTGCAGATAAAAATTATATCAATGATTTCAACAACAGGTCAGAAAGTTTGTAAAGGTAACTTACAAATTAAACATGTTTAATAGTGTATAAATGATCTTTACTCTACTTATGCATACTCGATACAATACCTAGCTCAATATTTATCTTTATTATATACTTAGTAGTAAATACAGATAAATTGTATGTGTAATGCAATCATTGGCAAGTGTGCTGTATCAGCCACCCCTGATGATATCAATATCAGCACGGTTGCAAAGGCTTTATCACACCTTTAATCTGTATGACGTCACATCATCGATTTCAGTCATTGTTGCAAAGGCTTTATCAAACCCCTAATCTGTATGATGTCATTTCAAACATTTAATCTGTATGACGTCATGTCACATAAAAAACATCTGCTTGGTGTATGTATATAATAAAGTGTATATGATATGGCTTTTTCAATATCACACACCATATCAACGCTCAACCAATATAATCCCTCGAGCAGAGCTCTTGGGATTATATTGGTGTCTCGAGTTGATACGGATGTGATATTGAAAAAGCCATATGATATTCTCTATTTAATAGTGCTTCAGAAAATGATGTATTACAATCATCGTGATGATATAGATCTAAAAATAACAATATATCTTACTTTTTGTACATACTCCATCTTTGTCTTTGTAAAATGAATCTTTACATAAACACTTCAGACCATTACTTTCTTTACATTCGGCATTCTCATCCTCACACTGATTCTCAGGTCTATTAGCAGTACATACATCTTCCAACTCCACCTCTGCATATTAAAATAAGAAGATTTTATCATAACAATAAACTAAACATTGCACAAAGCTTGACGATATCACCCACCTTGTATCATTTAAAAAAAACATGTCAACATTTTTTTCATAATCTTGCAACAGATATTAGCCCAGCATATTGGGGGAAAGATTCACTTCTTCATTACTCCTTGCAAACAGTGGAAACAAGGTGACAGAAAAAGCCTTAGCTACATAATTCCTGCCAATTTTGGTAAACATTGACTATATAGTTTGGCATGAAAAAAGACAAAATTGTAATTTCTCTACAAAATTTCAAGAAAAGCCATTGGAATGCACCAAATTAAAGCTAGATGTGTTGTAACGACACAAAAGGCTCGCTTGCAAAAAAAGATTGAAGCCATTTGTAGGAGTGGAAATTTGAGAATTTTCTCAGAATTTTCAAAGTCCAAAGCCTGTAATTTTGGCAAAGAATTAGCAGAGCTGAACCAAATGTAAACTTGACGTTTAGAAAAAAAAGTCTGTATAAGTGTTTGTTGTGGAATGATGGAATGACGGAATGACGAATAAGGGTAAAACTATATGGCTCCCATGCACCACTTTGCGGCGGGGCCATAAAAAAAAGCAATATTTGTATTTATAACAATTACTATCACCTGGTTCAGAATATGAACTATATTCTTGTTATAAGTGAAAAATATTTACAATCAGAATAACGAGGTTGTAAATAGATATAAGAAGATGTGGTATGAGTGCCAATGAGACAACTCTCCATCCAAGTCACAATTTGTAAAAGTAAACCATTATAGGTCAAAGTACGGTCTTCAACACGGAGCCTTGGCTCACACCAAACAGCAAGCTATAAAGGGCCCCAAAAATGACGATTGTAAAACCATTCAAACGGGAAAACCAACGCTCTAATCTATATAATCAAAGCATTGTCGATGTTGTGATCCAGCCATATTCATAGCTAGTCTGATATTCTTTCTGACCATATTTTTTCAATATTTTTTTCTCTTTTCATTTCCAATCTTACTGTTAAATTTCTATGTTATTGCCCACAGGTAGGGAATTTCGCAATATTGATGCAAATAATGATATATATATTGATATTTCAATTTTAGACTCTGTCAGATTTTTTTTTTTTTTATAAATATTTGCAATTTAATGGTATTGACATGAATGGAAAGGGAAATCGTTTAAACAAGTAATATATTTTTTTATATGCCATTAATAATAACTGGCTTAATAATTTCCAGAAAGAGGTCTTGGAAATGCACTTTCTCAACAACAAAAATGAAAAAAATAATAACTAATTTTTATCTAAATTGGTGTTCATTCTTCATTAAGAAAAAATACATTTCCTGTATTCAAATTTAAATGTACGAATACCTAATGCTGAGATATTTCCAATTACTGTTAAATGCAGAACAAACAAATAAATTTTATTGCAGAAAATGCTCAGGTAAGAGTAATGCAATTTTGTTTATTGTTTCAACCAAATTTCTGATAATTGTAACTAATTAATTAGATCTTGATTATTGACTTATGTCAGATGATAATGACAATGATTTTACAAGTGAAATAAAATTTGCTTGCATTTTTTATACATATTTTTACATTTTTCGTCTTTTCTTTGAAAAAAAAATCCACCTCTGATTAAACATTCAGCTAGCTAGCAAAATTAACAGAATATTTTAATGTAGTGTAGATTAAAATAAATAATACATTTGTAGGTTTACTATTGAGGTCAAGAATGTGTGTATTCAGTTAGGTGTGTAATAAATTGTGCCTATTTAATTATGTAACAGGCCAGGAGATATTAAATGTGGTGAATTAAGACTGGGGTTGTTTCCAATTAATACTTACACCTTTGAGTGTAATTATTTGAAAATCATGACAGTTTACAACAATACTGACTCTTACTTAAAATTGCCTATGGAAAAAATTAGAGTAATACCATTTCAAAAAAGTGTGGGAATCAACTTAGATAATATTAACCAAAATTTCATAGAACAAAAACTTACACAAGCATAAGATAATAATATAATACTTTCAAAATTGTTATCAACTGATTCAATTGATGTAAAAATACTTTTTCAAATTAATTCATAAATATTAAATCATTATAAATTTTGATTTACAAAGGTATACATATATGCAAGTGTATATCTAAAATAAAAGGGTTGTTCGACCAATCTTTTCTTAATTTAAGGGCAAATAACATGTCAAAAGTTGGCAATTGATGATTAAAATGGTGTAGAAAGTTTCTGCAACTCATAAAAACACATAATTAGTTTCATGACATGTCTTCAACTTAGTATTCTGCACCATCTACAAAAACAGAGTGATCGCATAGATCCAGCATGGCCGAATCAAAAAACGAGAAACTAGAAACACTTATGAACCACATCAACAAACGAAAACTACTGAACATCAGATTCCTGACTAAGGACAGGTGCAAACAAATACAGCAGGTTTAAACGTTTTGATAGGTACCAACCTTCACCCTTATCTGAAACAGTAGTGTAACATCACAACATAGAAAGACAGACTATAAATTATCAATTGAAATGGCTTAACTCAATCAAAAGACATATTAACACAAGTGAACATACACTGAACGAATAAATTTGATCTATGACACAATGTAAATACAAAATCAATAAAATAAGGGGTGAATAAATAAAGGCAACAGTAGTATACCCCTGTGGGATGTTAAACAATTTCAGAAAAACAACAATAAATTTGAACAAAAAGCCGCCAAATAGAATAATGTACACAGGTAAATGAAAATAATTTTGTTGTAAGGTATACAGTTTAAATGGAGAACGGAAATATTCTTTGCAAAATAAATAATTTTGTTGTTCATGGTACGAAAACAGAAGTGAAAATTTATAGTCATACCAATCACTTATGAAAGCTGGTATATATTAAAAATAGAGAGATAAGATATAACCCTAAATAAGTAAACATTAAATAACAAAAAAGCATTACAAATAGTATCAAAAGGTCATATGTCTTTATTTGTTAATACCTTAAAAAATAACATAATTCACAACCTAAGAAAAGACAAGAGTGCACACGTTGAAATGTCTTGCCTGTTTTACTGACTGTGATTGATTTTACGTTGATTGTCCTAACAATAAAGTTTAACTTCAAGTTCATGTATCACATAAACTTAACATTATCAATAAACTGCTTTCGCTAAGCGCAGCTGGATACGCCCGCAGAGGTCAAACCCTGAACAGTTGGGGCAAAAATGGACACAATATTCAAGCTTGATACAGGTCTGAATTTGGATTGTAATTAAATACTTGACATATTAAAGCTTTCTGAATAAATGTAGTCAAAGAACTTGAAATTGGTTATATGAATTGAATTTATATTCAATTAAAGATTTCTTGCTGTTGTGCAATACACTGTGCTGTTGCGCAATACTAAGTAAATCTGTTGTCAGACTATAAAAAAATAAAGTTCAATTTCTTCTCAATGTCATATTTGAAATTTATGAAAATCAATAGGGAGATTACATCAATAGCTATAAATAATTCACCAAAGTTTCATGAGAACTGATGAAAGCATTTTTGAGTTATTGTCGAAAAACTGGAAAATCCCCCCTTTTTTAATGAATAAAACCCTATAACTCAGAAATGTAAAATCTAAAATTTATAAAATTCTAAAGGGAGCTTACATCAACAGATACAAACAATTCACCAAAATTTCTTGCAAGTTGGTGAAAGCATTCTTGAGTTATTGTTGGAAAACTGGAAAATCCCCCCTTTTTTAATGAATAAAACCCCCAAAACTCGGAAACAGTCAATCTGAAATTTATAAAAAACATAAGGGAGCTCACGTCAATAGATATAAACAATTCAATAAAGTTTCATGCATAATGGTTTAAGCGTTTTTGAGTTAATGTCCGACATGTTGACGACGGACGGACGGACAGACGGACGGACGGACGAACGGACAGATGGTCAACGGTATATCATAATACGAAATGTAAACAGGCATATAAAAATGCTTGTTTTTGGCCCCTTTTTGGCCCCTAATTTCTAAACTGTTGGTACCATAACCCCCACAATCAATCCCAACCTTCCTTTTGTGGTATTGAACCTTCTTGTAAAATTATATACAGATCCATTCACTTAAACTAAAGTTATTGTCCAGAAACCAAATGTGTCTTTGGACAACAACGCAGACGACGACGACATCATAGCATTATACGAACCCCAAAAATGTTGTGGTCGTATAAAAAATAGCCAATCTCTGATACAAGTGTATATATTTATACATGAACAATGTAATTGTGTTTTAAATTTGCTCTACATTTGCTTGATTCTTGGAAAAACTGCACACTCGGACAAAGTGGGTTTGTGACTGAATTAAAGGATCTACGCCTCATTTTCACTCTGGATATTTAGTATTCATATTGTCATTTGACAAAGTCATGCTGATTGTAAGGCACACAGTTTTCTTTGCTTTAAAAATCTTTGTTTGAACCCGTCATGCTTTTCTTACTACAACCGGATACTTAAAATGTTACAACATGCTAAAGGAATTTGACTTTTTAAAAACATTTGATCAACAATGAGCAACAAGTGGTATGTAGTTTCCATAGGTACTTGGGGACAGGACAATTTTTTTTTAGCCCTCCCCTTTTTTCCAAAATCAGTGATTTTTTTGTTTTCCATTAATTTCAATTGTTTTTGCGTTTTACTGTATAATATGAACATAGATATACTAGAAATTACTTGTATTTGCTATTCACTATCGACAGCGGTTACTGATATATTATATAGAGAGAAGGTATCTCACTTCATACCTGATCATCTATTTTCTTACGTGAATTCTAGAAGGAATCCCAATTCTAAATTAATTCATTAAATATTTAATTTCCTCTGGGTCAGTGGGCATGACTCGTTTCCTCAAACATTTCTCTTTTTAATGTGCCAGCACTTATAATATAAATCGTCGTCTATCGACAGAACGGATCAATTTTGCTCGTCATGTTGTCGTATTTTGATTCTCAATTGACAGAGGTATTTGTATGGGCAACAACTCTAAATCTGATTCCCTGCATCAAATGTTCCGAATGTTATTGAGTAGTACGATAAGGTACAAGAGTTCCCCATAACAGTATAAAGTATAAATAAACTTTTAACCTGCTCGATAAATAGAAGTTGTATTCGGAATCACTCTAGCATTTTAACAAAAACGCGGAATTCCCTCTCTGATGTGATTCTAAATATATCCCAAGAGAAAATGAAATCGGGATCCATCGGGATCCCAATGAAATCTCGGTGAAATTGGCGGGATAAGCCGGGATGGGCATCTGAAGACGGGATCCCATTCGGGATAAATATCTGAAACTGGGATCCCATTCGGGATATGTGTCTGAAGCCGGGATCCCATTCTAGTTGAAACGGGATAAATATCTGAAACTGGGATCCCATTTGGGATAACTGTCTGAAGCCGGGATCCCATTCTAGTTGAAACGGGAAAACATAAAACAGAATTTTGTTTGCAAAAATACGTAAGTGTTTGGTACACAGGAAGTTGTTGAGTGCTGAATCTGAAAACGCATATATATCTATTCAATTAGCATGATTGTTTTAACAAATATGGTTTTTATCCATTTACAGCCATGTTAGTAGTTCAAATAATTATGACGTATGGCAAGGCTATTTCTTTTTTCCGGGACGCCTTCCTTCTTTGTCAAACATTTTTAAAATACACAATTATTTATAACATAAAGCAAAGGTTATTGGTGTTTATTAACAATGTGTATGACACCAAAGCTGTCAGGTGAAGCCAATCACTTAATGGGTCACTTAATTTTCAGTTTGACAGTATTTCTAAGTCAGAAAAATGCAGAGATTTTCGCGATAAAAATGGCAGGGTGTCCGAGAAATGTCAATGGCTGTTTTGCCAGACACGCTGGGGCGTTTATGATTTTTTCCAAGTTCACATAAGTGCGTTTCTATTATTTGTCGTCCGGCATATATCAATGATAGGCTAATGATCGACATCGTAAAACGTTGGTTTCTCAACTTATGTAAAATGTAAAAAAAGTCATGACCACGTGTTTTTTTTTTGTAATTGTACTGAACAATCCGACCCTAGAAAATACTGTCCTAGATAATGCGGCCACTAGTTCATCCGCATGCACCCTGTGCCGATTAAATAAACTTTTTTTTTCTTATATTTAAAAACTGGCCAGTAATAAATATTTTTATGCGATACCCTTGATTTATTTTTATAATACCGTTACGGAGACAGATCAACTTCTGGCCGATATAATATGGGGCGAGATTGTCACCTCGACGTTAGTGTACTGGTAAATACGTCATCAAAATCTGATTACGCTGATTTATGGAGGATCAAGATGAATCCGATGCCGATATTTTCAGATAAGTGCATTAATAATTTAATTTAACATGTGTATATGTGTATATAATGATTATAAATATAATTTATATAGGAACTATGATTTTTATGGTTTTTATTTGAGCAAATCAACACCAGAAAGTCTGAAAGCATAAACTGAAAATATATAAATTTATTTTAACATATATATAAAAACAATGAATAATCTTGTTGTCACATAACAGGCATAACTGGTAGGTATGTAAAAATTTAATTGAGTTGTGTGAATGGTTATTTGGTGAAAATAATAAGTCGCTAGTTATTTTTATCTTCAGGGGATAAAAAAGGGGGAGGGTAATTAATTTGATTCCAAATGGCTTCCAATCTACTGTATAAACATGCAATAATATTTCTATTGAATTTTTTGCTTCAAAACGTCTTGAACAAATGATTCTTTGTGGATTTTTTTTATACTTTTAGGGGATTTAATGATTTGATTAAATGGAGCTGCCAATTTTGATAGTATAAACAGATTGCATGCAGATTCCAGTTACCTTTACTCAGCAATACTTGTTGGAAGTACAGACAGCAAATTTATTTACAGAAAGGAGGAGAACTTTACATGTATCCTTTTGCATAAATAACCCAGGAATCCCAGTGGTGTCTAGTACGTGTAATTGGAATTGGTGCATGTATATCCTGCTGGGATTTATTTTGGGATCCCGCTTTTTTTGCGGGAATCCCAGTATATTCCAATCAAAATCCCACAATATCCCAGTATATTTCCACTGGGATTTATTTCAGGATCCCGATTTTTTTCCGGGAATCCCAGTATATTCCAATCAAAATCCCACAATATCCCAGTGGGATCCCAGTATATTTCCACCGGGATATACATCGGGATCCCGCTTCTTTTGCGGGAATCCCGAAATTTTATCCCAGTGGAATTAGGTGGGATCCCAATTGGAATCCCATCGGAATTCCAGTGGGATCCCAGATTTATTTTCTCTTGGGATAAAACCCTAAATATAAATACTGCTCAATTCTGATTTTCCGTATTGAAAAATAAATGTAAATAAAAAAGGGAGATATCAAAACATGAGGATTATGAGAAGAAAATTAACAGAATGTTGTTTAAATCCAATCTCTTTGTTTGTTTTTACTTTTTATAACAGGACAATCTTAAGAATCTGAGTTGTTCCTAATGTAAAGCACAAAACGGTTGACGTGAGAGCCTTGTAAGATCTTTGAAAGGAGTCAATGGTAAAAGACTACAGATTGCCTGACAGCAATCGTATCCATAAAATTACACCATTCCAGGCCCTTTTGTTTTCCACATAATAAATATTTCCAATAATTAACAAGTTCTGGGTAGAATCCAATTCTGATACCAATAGTATATGTCAACTGTTACCTATTACATAATCTGTACATTCCGCATCTGTCAGACGCACCACCAAACAGTATATTTGGTATTTGCTATATTATTATACACAGGTCATAATCACACCAAAACTTCTTCACTATACAGGGTTGACACTACTAAATCAAATCATTGTCACATAGTTTCCGGTTGTAGTATTTTAATCAGCTTGACTTTTTAAGATGACAATATGAAATTTGATACTAAAAATCCAGACTTAAAGGGAAAATTCGCGATTTTTTACTTTTCATCTTATTATGTTCATAATACCATAAAAAAACATATTTACCAAGTTTTATCTGGATATGAACACTAATAAAGAAGAAAATTGGGATTAATAATTTAATTTATTCCAACTTCCTGACTTATATGACTTAAGTCTTTTTGCATGCTGGGAGTGAATAAATCTCATTGTAAGTCTTGTTTGTTAATCATCTAATAACGCGATTTAAAGCGGATCGACGACTTTTAGCGTAGCTATTAACCAACTAATAATTAAGAAAGTAAAGTAATCAGCCGTGCAACTTTCAAAATTAAAATGTACGATTTATATTTAAAGGATTTCTGATACGATTATAGTCATGATAGTAATAAAAGTAAATCATACAATAGAATATATTTTTATGAATTTTTTTTCCGACGGATATTTTGAACAAACATATATAACTGATATTGTTTTACAAATGCATGTTGGTATTCTCACCTGAAGGCTTTTACTTCAGTCTAGCAAACATTTCCCACTAGTACTGTGTAAATACAATGTGTATTATACTGAGACACTTAGTGACTACCTGTTGAATGCGTGGTTAAATTCAAGGCAATTAAAAGATGAGCATTCTGTAATTCTATTCTTTTGATCTTCACTCAGTGAATTTTAGCCAACATGGTTCACCGTTGCAGGTGTGAACAACATTTCGTATGAATGATAAAAACCTTAATTATTTGGGGAGGAATATGGTGGCAAAATACCTGAATCGCCGTTATATACATGTATATCTTTTATAAATTTGCGTAAAGCTTAATTTTAAAATAGACAGGTGAGTATTTTGTTGTAACATCGAAATTCTGAATTACTTTCAATTAAATAATTTTATAAATAATAAAATGCTCCGCAGGGCGCAGCTTGATACGACCGCAGAGGTCGAACCCTGAACAGTTGGGGGAAGTATGGACACAACATTCAAGCTTGATACAGCTTTGGATTTGGATTGTGATTAAATATTTGACACAGCATAGGTTTCTAACACAGATTGAATGTGGTCTAAGAACTTAAAAATTTTAAATTGGACATTCACCTATTATGGTCCAATATCCAAAATCTAAATACATGGTTAGATTCAGCATATCAAAGAACCCCAAGAATTCAATTTTTGATGAAATCAAACAAAGTTTAATTTTGGACCCTTTTGACCTCAATGTGGACAAAGTTGATAACGGGGCCCAAAAATCAAAAATCTAAATACATGGTTAGACTCAGCATATCAAAGAACCCCATATATTCAATTTTTGTTGAAATCAAACAAAGTTTAATTTTGGACCCCGATTTGGACCAACTTGAAAACTGGGCCCATAATCAAAAATCTAAATACATGTTTAGATTCAGCATATCAAAGAACCCTAAGAATTCAATTTTTGTTAAAATCAAACTAAGTTTAATTTTGGACCCTTTGGACCTTAATGTAGACCAATTTGAAAACGGAACCAAAAATTAAGAATCTAAATACACGGTTAGATTCGGCATATCAAAGAACCCCAATAATTCAATTTTTGATGAAATCAAACAAAGTTTAATTTTGGACCCTTTTGACCTCAATGTGGACAAAGTTGATAACGGGGCCCAAAAATCAAAAATCTAAATACATGGTTAGATTCAGCATATCAAAGAACCCCATATATTCAATTTTTGTTGAAATCAAACAAAGTTTAATTTTGGACCCCGATTTGGACCAACTTGAAAACTGGGCCCATAATCAAAAATCTAAATACATGTTTAGATTCAGCATATCAAAGAACCCTAAGAATTCAATTTTTGTTAAAATCAAACTAAGTTTAATTTTGGACCCTTTGGACCTTAATGTAGACCAATTTGAAAACGGAACCAAAATTTAAGAATCTAAATACACGGTTAGATTCAGCATATCAAAGAACCCCAATAATTAAATTTTTGATGAAATCAAACAAAGTTTAATTTTGGACCCTTTGGACCTCAATGTGGACCAATTTAAAAACGGGGCCCAAAATCCAAAAACTTAATACACGGTTAGAATCAGCATATTAAAGAACCCAAAGAATTCAAGAATAAAACCCCATTGAAATTGGTCAAGAAATAAGCAATTTATACAAAGTATCTTCTTTTGTACAATACTGTGCAATTGAATATTTCTTGCTATTGCGCAATACTGTACAATTGACAATTTCTTGCTATTGCGCAATATTGTGCTATTAGATATTTCTTACTATTGCACAACACTGTGCAATTGAAGATTTCTTGCTATTGCGCAATACTGTGCAATTGAAGATTTCTTGCTATTGTGCAATACTGTGCAATTGAAAATTTCTTGCTATTGCACAATATTTATTTTATAATAATCTACACATCCTGTTTGGTGTGTACCTCCTACCATATCATTATTATTTGCTTTTAAATATAAAACAGAAATAACCAACTTAAAATGGAAAATTTTAAAAGAAAAAAAAAAGGAAAAAAAGAAAAAAAAGGAAACCCCCCCCCCCCCCCCAAATTTTTTGAACCCCCTTATGATTCATCACCCCCAAACTCAATCCCAGCCTTCCCTTTGTAATATGGAACATTGTAGTACAATTTCAGAGAGATCCATACACTTGAACACAAGTTATTATCTTGAAACTAGAAAAATGCTTGTTTTTTGCCCCTTTTTGGGCCCCTAATTCCTAATATTTTGAGGCAATTACCCCCAAAATTAATCCCAGCATTCCCTGTGTGATATGGAACCTTGTGGTACAATTTCAGAGAGATCCATACACTTGAACACAAGTTATTGTCTGGAAACTAGAAAAATGCTTATTTTTGGCCCCTTTTTGGCCCCTTATTCCTAAACGTTTTGGGCAATTACCCCCAAACTCAATTCCAGCTTTTCCTTTGTGATATGGAACCTTGTAGTACAATTTCAGAAAGATCCATACACTTACACACAAGTTATTGTCATGAAACTAAAAAAATGCTTGTTTTTTGCCCCTTTTTTGGCCCCTAATTCCTAATATCTTGAGGCAATTACCCCCAAAATAAATCCCAGCATTCCCTGTGTGATATGGAACCTTGTGGTACAATGTCAGAGAGATCCATACACTAACACACAAGTTATGTCTGGAAGTTACAAAAATGCTTATTTTTGGCCCCTTTTTGGCCCCTTATTCCTTAATTGTTGGTACCATAACCCCCAAAATCAATCCCAACCTTCCTTTTGTGGTATTGAACCTTATGGTAAAATTTCATAGAGATCCATTCACTTAAACTAAAGTTAGAGTGCGAAAACCAATGTGTCTTCGGACGACGCCGGACGACGCCAGACGACGACGACGACGCCAACGTCATACCAATATACGAACGCAAAAATTTTTTGCGATCGTATAAAAACTGCAAAATTTCCTCAAAACTACCAATTTAGTGGCAGCAACCCAACAATGGGTTGTTCGATTTGTCTGAAAATTTCAGGGCTGATAGATCTTGACCAATTGAACAATTTTACCCATGTCAGATTTGCTCTAAAAGCTTTAGTTTTTGAGATATAAGCAAAAAACTGCATTTGCATCCTATGTTCTATTTTTAGCCATGGCGGCCATGTTTGTCAATGGATTAAAACTTCGGATACAATTCATAAACTAGATATCCTAAGGAACATTTAGATGAAGTTTGAAGGTATTTGGCCCAGTAGTTTCAGAGGAGAAGATTTTTAAATGTTAGCAAACTTGATGAACAAATTGTGTAAAATTGTCTTTAAAGGGCAATAACTCCTTAAGGGGTCAATTGACAATTTTGGTCATATAAACTTTTTTGTAGATCTTACTTTGCTGAACATTATTGCTGTTTACAGTTTATATCTATCTATAATAATATTCAAGATAATAACAAAAAACTGCAAAATTTCCTTAAAACTACCAATTTAGTGGCAGCAACCCAACAATGAGTTGTTCGATTCGTCTGAAAATGTCAGGGCTGATAGATCTTGACCAATTGAACAATTTTACCCCATGTCAGATTTGCTCTAAAAGCTTTAGTTTTTGAGATATAAGCAAAAAACTGCATTTGACCCCTATGTTCTATTTTTAGCCATGGCGGCCATGTTTGTCGATGGATCAAAACTTTGGATACAATTTATAAACTAGATACCCTAAGGAACATTCAGTTAAAGTTTGAAGGTATTTGGCCTAGTAGTTTCAAAGGAGAAGATTTTTTAAATAGTTTACGACGACAGACGACGACGACGGACGCCAAGTGATGGCATAAGCTCACATGGGGCCCTTTGGGCCCTGGTGAGCTTAAAAGGGAAGAAATACTTCAGTGAAAATAAGTTTGTTAACAGTATAATTAACCAAATACAATATCCTGCATACATAATTACACAATTATACAAAAATGCAGTTAACAAATCTATTGGTTATGTTTAAATTTTGAACTCACGTTTTGTGCATGTTCCACTTAAATCATAATATCCAACATTGCAAAGGCACTTATATCCAACATCAGCTGACACACATTTCGAGAAAGTATCTAGGCATTCACCTGTTCGAAAGGGATCACATGTAACTCCTACAGCTGTCTCTATATAAAAAGTAAGATATTAAAAATTAAATCAGTAACTGGTATATGCCCCAAAAAGTCTTTCACCAAGTTTAATAAGAAAAGTCAATTTTCAAAACAGTTCAAATCATAATTTGTATCATAATTTGTCTTTCTTAAGTTATTTTTTTTAACAATGAAAAAAGGGTCAATCTCCATTTAATTTAAGGAAAACCTTTAATGTAAAATTAGTTTTACTTTGGAACTGACAATGATAAAAAAATAGCCTCAAAATCCTCTAATCCTTTCAGAAATAGTCTGGTTGGGGTGCATATACCACTGTTACGGCACATGCTGAAGAAGAGGGTTCTTAGACCCTGAATTGCATACCTTGCAAAAATAATGGGAATTTGACATTTATCTTTTAACTTTGCAACATAATGCTAAATATCATCATTTAAATGCAATATGACTCTATAGGTGTCATCTAGCGATTTCTGCCAAGTTGTCTTATCTGTAGATCTTATAATTTAAGACATATTGGACTGCTTAAAATTTCTCTCTTTGTGTATATATAGTTTTAGAGATAATAACCAATAAAATGCTCCGCAGGGCGCAGCTTGATACGACCGCAGAGGTCGAACCCTGAACAGTTGGGGCAAGTATGGACACAACATTCAAGCTTGATACAGCTCTGAATTTGGATTGTGATTAAATATTTGACACAGCATAGTTTTCTGACACAGAATGAATGTGGTCTAAGAACTTAAATGTTTTTAATTTACCTATTATGGTCCAATATTCAAAATCTAAATACATGGTTAGATTCAGCATATCAAAGAATCCAAAGAATTCAATTTTTGATGAAATAAAACAAAGTTTAATTTTGGACCCTTCTGACCTCAATGTGGACCAATTTGATAACGGGGCCCAAAATTAAAAATCTAAATACACGGTTAGATTTGGCATATCAAAGAACCCCAATAATTCAATTTTTGATGAAATAAAACAAAGTGTAATTTTGGACCCTTTTGACCTCAATATGAACCAATTTGATAGCGGGGCCCACAAATAAAAAATCTAAATACATGGTTAGATTCAGCATATCAAAGAACCCCATATATTCAATTTTTGTTGAAATCAAACAAAGTTTAATTTTGGAACCCAATTTAGACCAACTTGAAAACTGGGCCCAAAATCAAAAATCTAAATACATGTTTAGATTCAGCATGTCAAAGAACCCCATATATTCAATTTTTGTTAAAATCAAACTAAGTTTAATTTTGGACCCTTTGGACCTTAATGTAGACCAATTTGAAAACTGGACCCAAAATTAATACTCTAAATACAGGGTTAGATTTGGCATATCAAAGAACCCCAATAATTCAATTTTTGATGAAATAAAACAAAGTTTAATTTTGGACCCTTTTGACCTCAATATGAACCAATTTGATAGCGGGGCCCACAAATAAAAAATCTAAATACATGGTTAGATTCAGCATATCAAAGAACCCCATATATTCAATTTTTGTTGAAATCAAACAATGTTTAATTTTGGACCCCAATTTAGACCAACTTGAAAACTGGGCCCGAAATCAAAAATCTAAATACATGTTTAGATTCAGCATATCAAAGAACCCCATATATTCAATTTTTGTTAAAATCAAACTAAGTTTTATTTAGGACCGTTTGGACCTTACTGTAGACCAATTTAAAAACTTGACCCAAAATTAAAAATCTAAATACACGGTTAGATTTGGCATATCAAAGAACCCCAATAATTCAATTTTTGATGAAATAAAACAAAGTTTAATTTTGGACCCTTTTGACCTCAATATGAACCAAATTGATAGTGGGGCCCACAAATAAAAAATCTAAATACACGGTTAGATTCAGCATATCAAAGAACCCAATATATTCAATTTTTGTTGAAATCAAACAAAGGTTTCTTTTGGAACCCAATTTGGACCAACTTGAAAACTGGGCCCGAAATCAAAAATCGATATACATGTTTAGATTCAGCATATCAAAGAACCCCATATATTCATTTTTTGTTAAAATCAAACTAAGTTTAATTTTGGACCCTTTGGACCTTAATGTAGACCAATTTGAAAACTGGACCCAAAATAAAAAATCTAAATACACGGTCAGATTTGGCATAACAAATAAAAAAATGTGGTCAAAGATTTTACAAATCTAATGCGCCATACTGTGCAATTAAAGATTACTTCTTGAAATTTTTCAATATTTGAAATTTGAAAAAAAAAAAATATTTGAAGAATAATTCTTTTTAAGGTAGATGGGGTGTCTAAATTATAATCCACAGAATTTTTTAATAATTTGCCAAAATGTAGTTTATATCATGCTTTTTTAAAAAAAATAATAAAAAGAATGGGTCACGGGCCTTATTTCACGCTACAGGTTGTGCAAAATTGACAGATTTTGTATAGATTATGCATGGAAAACCCAATTTTCTGCCATAAAATGAAAACTACACCATAGAATTTTGAGATAAAATATGAGAAGATAGCTCTAATAGTATGCTTTCAGATAAGAAAAAGAAAAAATGGGGTCACCGGACCCGTTTTCTTGCTACATAATAAAATAGGTAAATTCCTAACACATTCTATTGTAAAAGTAACTTTATGTGAATTATCTGCCCTTACATTTGAGTTGCCTCCCCTTATGTGGCAAAGTTGGAAAATATAGAATCAAACAAAAGTGTTCTGTTTTTTTGTAAAATACAACCATAAATATGATAAAATATGTCATTTTCTATATTGAAATGAAAATTCTTACACATGAATTACCTACTACTCTCAAAATTTGCACCTTTTATTATAGATCTAGACCGATTGTTTTCTGGTATTTCAAAATCCAAGATGGAGGAAGACACCCTATCTACCTTAATTTCTGAAATCTGAAATGAGAAAAAATTGACCCCCCACAATTTCTTTTTACCCCCCATAAAAAAGATTTTTTAAAATAATTACCCATTTAAATTTACCATAGTGCTAACTTAATCTATTTTATAATAGAATTTAAAATATGGTGTCAAATATTTCATATGGATTTTTTTGTAAAAAAAAAAGATGCAACATTTGCAGATATTTTTACTGGTCTTCCTTTATAAATATACATTTCTTTAAACATAATTTAAAAGCAGTGTAAGGGAAGTAATCAAAACATTGTATGTGGATTACCTCCCTTACACTATTTTAAATTGTCTTAATTGTTCATTAACCATTACTTTATACATAATTTAAAAGCAGTGTAAGGGAGGTAATTCAAATGATGTATTTGATTTATCTCCCTTAGACTGCTTTAAATTATGTTTTGTACTAAAGTATTTGTCCATATAAAAAAGCTTTTTTTTAGCCCCTTTTTTGGCCCCTAATTCCTAAAATTTTGAGGTAATTACCCCCAAAATCAATCCCAGCATTCCCTTTGTGATATGGAACCTTGTGGTACAATGTCAGAGAGATCCATACACTAACACACAAGTTATGTCTGGAAGTTACAAAAATGCTTATTTTTGGCCCCTAATTCCTTAACTGTTGGTACCATAACCCCCAAAATCAATCCCAACCTTCCTTTTGTGGTATTGAACCTTATGGTAAAATTTCATAGAGATCCATTCACTTAAACTAAAGTTAGAGTGCGAAAACCAATGTGTCTTCAGACGACGACGACGAAGACGACGACGACGCCAACGTCATACCAATATACGATCGCAAAATTTTTTTGCGGTCGTATAAAAACAGTGAAATATTAAAAAAACAATGACATTTCAGGAGCAATAACTCCAGAGTGGGTTGTATGATTTTTCATTAAATTTGGCAGGAGATAGACCTTGACCTACTGAATAATTGTACCAATGTCATATAAGCTACAAACTTTGACATTTAATAAAAAAACTGAAATTTCAGGGGAAATAACTCCTAAATGATTTTTCCAATTTTCTGAAAATTCCACAGATGATACACCTTGACTTGCTGATCATTTTCAGGCATGTCAGATTTAATCTAACAGCTTTAGTTTTTTTTAGATATAAGCTAAACACTGCATTTTACCCTTACTTTCTATTTTTAGCAACAGCAGCCATGTTCAATGATGGATCAAATCCCTAGATAAAATTTCAAAAGTATTTACCCTAAGGAACATCCAGGTAAAGTTTGGTTACATTTGGCCCAGTAATTCCAGAGAAGATATTTTTAAAAGTTTGCAACGAATGACTGACACATAGACAACAGACAACGGAGGTAAGTGATGGCAAATGCTCACAGGGCATTTTAGGCTAGGTGAGCTAATAAAAATTGCAAATGGTATAATAAGTTTAACTTAGCTACTTACGCTGAGTACAGATCCCTGCATTATTATAATATTGAGTTATACAAGCACATTTGTAAACACCAGATGGATTAGTACATTGTGATTTGGAATCTTTGCACTGGTCTGATAGTCCATTATTAGTACATCCTTGATCAACAAGTATCTCTGGAAAAACACAATATTCATATCATAAACAGATTCAAGGATAAAAAGGATCGCTCAAGGAACTCTAGTTTGAAAACCAGTAATTGTTATATACATTAATAAGACTAATAAAATGCTCCGCTGGGGCGCAGCTTGATACGACCGCAGAGGTCGAACCCTGAACAGTTGGGGCAAGTATGGACACAACATTCAAGCTTGATACAGCACTGAATTTGGATTGTAATTAAATATTTGACACAGCATAGGTTTCTGACACAGAATAAATGTGGTCTAAGAACTTAAAATTTTTCAATTTACCTATTCAAACCATATCATTATTATTTGCATTTATATAAAAATCAGAAATAACCAATTTAAAATGGAAAATTTTAAAGAAAAAAAAGGAAAAAAAAATCCCCTCCCAAATTTTTTGAACCCCCTTCTGATTCATCACCCCCAAACTCAATCCCAGCCTTCCCTTTGTGGTATGGTACCTTGCAGTACAATTTCAGAGAGATCCATACACTTGAACACAAGTTATTGTCTGGAAATTAGAAAAATGCTTGTTTTTGCCCCTTTTTGGCCCCAAATTCCTAAACGTTTAGGGCAATTACCCCCAAACTCAAAACCAGCTTTCCCTTTGTGATATGGAACCTTGTAGTACAATTTCATAAAGATCCATACACTTACACACAAGTTATTGTCCTGAAACTACAAAAATGCTTGTTTTTTTGCCCTTTTATGGCCCCTGATTCCTAAAATGTTGAGGCAATTACCCCCAAAATCAATCCAAGCCTTCCCTTTGTGGTATGGTACCTTGCAGTACAATTTCATAAAGATCCATACACTTGAACACAAGTTATTGTCTGGAAACTAGAAAAATGCTTATTTTTGGCCCCTTTTTGGCCCCTTATTCCTAAACGTTTTGGGCAATTACGCCAAACTCAATTCCAGCTTTCCCTTTGTGATTTGGAACCTTGTAGTTAAATTTCATAAAGATCCATACACTTGAACACAAGTTATTGTCATGATTTTAGAATAAACAGCTGCGCCATGAGCGCATGATAAGCCCGTCGTCTTGTGTGTGAATTTTTATGCAATAAGCATAAATAGTTTCTGACATACAGTGTGACATGCGAAAACCCCCCTTTTTTTTTACAAAAAACTCAATATCTCTAAAATAAAATTTTGAATCAAAACCAAAGAGTATACAGATCTTTAGATTAATATAACTAAGAAGTGTGTAAAATTTTAAGCAATAATCTTAAATCGTTTTTGAGATACGGCGCGACATGTGAAAAAAAACACACACCTGTTTTAGTTACTAAGTCCTGTAACTTAAAAGGTTTTAATCTTATTTTCACCAAAAAGTATACAGATCGTTTGACCATCATAAGAAACAACTATATTAAGTTTCATGAAATTTGGATAAGTCATTCTCAAGTTACGGTGCCACATGTTTATGCTGGACAGACAGACAGACGGACGGATGCCGGACATTTGTATACCATAATACGTCCCGTCAAAAATTTTACGGGCGTATAAAAATGCTTATTTTTGGCCCCTTTCTGGCCCTTAATTCCTAAAATTTGGGGGCAATTACCCCAAAATCAATCCAAGCATTCCCTTTGTGATATGAAACCTTGTGGTACAATGTCAGAGAGATCCATACACTAACACACAAGTTATGTCTGGAAGTTACAAAAATGCTTATTTTTGGCCCTTAATTCCTTAACTGTTGGTACCATAACCCCCAAAATCAATCCCAACCTTCCTTTTGTGGTATTGAACCTTATGGTAAAATTTCATAGAGATCCATTCACTTAAACTAAAGTAAGAGTGCGAAAACCAATGTGTCTTCGGACGCCAACGAGGACGAAGAAGGACGACGACGACGCCATACCAATATACGACCTCAAAATTTGTTTGCGGTCGTATAAAAACCAATCCATAAAAAATAACCAAAATATATCTAGAGGGCAACAAAAAAGTCTTCAACAATAGACAAGTGTTTATACAATTTACCAAGCTCTAAATATTCCCTATTCTACGAAAGTTGTGAATAAATTGACAACAATCGAAGATCTGTAAATTACCACATTATTCTCAAAATAACAAAAACATATGATAAAAGATGACCATTGATGATTATGGACAGAAACATGGATATGAGTTGGGTTAAACAAAATGTTTGAGATCTCAACCCTCCCCCTTTTTAAATTGACTTAAAACAACCCCTAACATATAAACTAACACATTTGACTTTTAGTCTTTGTTTTTCTCAAAATATTTAGATATATGAAATACAGTACTTCATAATGGATATAACTTTTTTACTAACAAAAATGTTTGTTGAAAACCATGTACAGCCACACCCTTAGACATTAACCTGAATCATTGCAATTGGCATCAGACAAAAATAGTAGGCAAAACTGCCTCCAAGACTATTTAATCTTGATCTTGCAAAGATAATTATTTGATTCTTAAAAAGAGCCTAACATTGCAGTTAATCCTTCAGTAAGATTGAACATTGTGCATGTATAGTACCTGAAATTAACATGGATGCAAAACTTTCATCAAGGTTCCCATAAGTTGTGGAATTGGAACATAGTATAAAAGAACAGATTTCCAATGTCTCCTGCATTGCACATATTTTATCTATCCTAGGGCAATAAATAAAAAAAATTTTTTGACAAATATCTTAGATATAAAACTAAGGCTTCAGAGAAAATACAATGCAATTTCCAATATAATTAATATTTTCAAGGGGCATAACTCCTCTAAAAATATTTGATCAGCACTATTTTTTTACCTTTCAGAGACATTGGGTATATAAACTTTTGATATAAATTTGATAAAAATCTGGCAAAATTGTACACATCAGAGGGCTTACAATGCAATTTTTCATATATCAACAGTATTTTATGTCCCCCGCAACCTGATGGCCAGGGGACAATAAGCTCATGTAAACTTTATTCTAATGTACTTAAATACAAAGCAAACATTTATATGCAAAATAAAATTAATACATGTTTTATAATTGAGCACACATATATGGTTGCAGAGTTTAATCATTAAAATTAAATTCCAAATTGGAAGTACTAATAAAACTGCAAATGTAATGAAGTAATGACATCATGACTTACTTGGGCTACATGTGCCACCATTATTGTTACCATTACTGTCATAATAATCACTGGAACAGGTACACTTCAGTTCTGATCCTTCACTCTCACACACAGCATTAAGTACACATTCTGTTGGTTGATTATTCTGAGTACATGTCACTCCTGACTGTAGCTCTAAAATACAAAATCATATATTTATTTGATTTGATGAAATAATATAAACAGGAAGGCTGTATTCTTAGAGTTGCTGAGGTTTTTTAATCATTTCAACTTACAAAACTTCACAGCACGGCATGTCTCAAGAGATTTATTCAGCCATTAACTAAAAGAAATTGCACTTTTAAAATTCTTTTAAAAAACAAGGACATATATGATCAACTTAAAAAGTTCTTTTATAGTTCCTTAATTTTTGCTGACATACTGTCTATTGCTAAAAACTTATATGGTGACCTTTAAATGTCTTAAATTTTTCTGTGTCATTCGATTGTTGTATATATCATTGATATAAACTAGGGATGTCAACTCAGTGAAGATTTACTAATCAAGTACTTGTTGGATTTACCGAGCGATACTCGAGTACTAGCTCTACAAAATGGAAACACAAAATTTAAACAATTTTACTACGTATTGTGGGTCGTTATCTTATGGATTAAAACCCTCAACATTATTACCTAGGACTAAATAAGTCACAGGAATTTTATACCATAATTGATAGCTCCTTTACTGCATGTACTAATTATGTAAACTGGCAATAATCTAATTCATAAACATCTATAGAAAAAAAATTACTCAAAAAAAACAGTATTTGAGAATCTTAAAGAAACACATTAAATGATCAACAAATGGGTGCTGATTAGGGGTCAACACAGGGTGCAACGAGTTTGTTCTTATTCAGAAATAATATCTTGTCAACATTTTCTGGGACGAGTGTCTTCACTTTTTTTGTAACTAACAGTCCGGATGAAAATATTTGCGCTTACAGTACAGAGGTGGTGGAATGACTAAGACACGATTGGCTAAAAGTGAAGCCTTGGAAAGGTGCTCTTGTTAATAGCTTACCTCTGTTCGAGGGAATTTTAAATGACAATTAAACGCAAACATTCAAGACGTATTTGAATTTTGATTAATATTTGATTTCCTAGGAGGCGCTCTTAAAAAAAATCTTTCAGAAGGCAACAACATACTAACAGGAAACCGATTAGTCGAGTATCAATTTTGGAATTCGATACTCAGTACTACCGAGCGATACACGAATACTCGAGTACTCGTTGACATCCCTAATATAAACCAAAATCTCTTTTTATTCTGTTTCAATTTAAAATGTACAATATGTTGAAAGTAAACTCACAGGGTGAAAATAGAAGTGTTTATAAGAGACCAACAATTTCTTGACTACAAATATAAATCATTAAATACCAATCTAATATATTATATATGTAGGACTCAAAGTGTGATGGTCTACGCTAAAGTGCTATGGTTGAAAACACTAAAAGTCCAATGGCTGTTTGTTTTTTTAAGTGTGATTATATGACACGCTAAAGTGACATGGTATTGTTGGCTAAAGTTCGATGGTATAACACACTCATGTGCGATGGTATATCTTGCTAAAGTGTGATATTATAGCACGCTAAAGTGCTAGGGTGTAATGGAAAAGGTGTTCAGGCAATGTTTTTTATAGTTTTTCGTTTACTGTTTTGTTTATAAATCAAGCCGTTGTCTTTCTCTTTTGAATTGTTTTACACTGGTCATTCTGTGGCCCTATATAACTTCCTATGCGGCATGGGCCAAAACTTCATGTTGCAGGCTGTACGGTTATTAGTTGCAAACATCAACAACATTTGGTGTTGGGTGGATATTTCATTTATCTCATTGACAATTATACTACATCTTCTTATTTTTTTTTAATGTAGGATAGTTATTAAAAAAGTGAAATAGTTTCATTGCAGTAGCTATTATATATACTTTATGTACCTGTTTCAAGCAAGGAGCCTGTAATTCAGTGGTAGTCGTTTGTTACTGTATTCATATTTGTTTATTTGTTTATTGTTTTGTATATAAATCAGGCCGTTAGTTTTCTCATTTGAATTATTTTACACTGTTTGTTTTGAGGCCCTTTTGTAAATACAATTTATCCTCTACCAGCACCAACAAAAATGTTCCGGATGGGGATCATTTGTTTTTTTTTTCTTTTTTCTTTTTATTGTCTAATAAAAACCCTGGACAAATATTCTGGTTTTCAGGCATGTCCGTTTTTGTTTGCACAAATGGCTTGTAATGTCAGAATTAATGCTGTTTAAAGTTGCTAACTTCCTTACTTTCATGAACAAATACACTTTTGCAGAAAAATGCACTTTAGCATATTGAGGCATCTGACTTCAGCGTGTTCTATTGAACAGCACAGACCATCACACTTTAGCATACCAAACCATTGCAATTTAGCGTGACCATCGTATTTTAGTGTCCCCATCACACTTTAGAGTCCTACATATATATAAGAAACATATTCATACTTCATTCAAACCTAAATGGAAGTTCACATTAGAAAATATAATAATATTTGTACTGTACCTGAAACATAAATGTTTGGGAAATGATTTCACCAACTGTCTACAGGAATGATTCATTGAAGAGTGTAATATGAATAGTTCTCGAATTAAAATTATAATATTTACAGCTTGTAACGCACACTGTTCCCATGCAATTAGTGCATTTATACATGCAAGGTCCATTGTCATATGTCACAGACTATGTAAATATGAATGAATGGGTAGTAAAATGAATTGATGAATGAACAATATACATACAGTTAATATGACTAATTATGTATTCTGTAAATATAAAAATAGGAAGATGTGGTATGATTGCCAATGAGGCAACTCTCCAGCAGAGACCAAAGGGCAACAAAAGGTCATTGTATTTTATTCAACAAGTTTTCTCAACTTTAAAGGCTATTTATTGGCATGTTCCTCAGATTTTAAGTGCAGTTTAAGCCAAAATACAAATTTTGAAAATTAATAGAGAAAATTGGCATTTCTGGTGGGGTGGGCTTCCTGTCGGTGTCTAGCCCAAGCATTGCAGATGTTTAGAATTACCAAAATAACAGTGGGAACCAGTGGGAACATAACTACTGATCATGCATGTTTATCATCAAATTCTGTTTAAGCAAGGATTACTTCCAGTTGAGAGTCCAGGTGAAGCCAAAATTGGGAAAAGTTGTGAAAATCCTGATTTTTTGATTTTTTTCTTTACCCATCACAGTTTCTCCCAGACCAAAGAACTTTAGGGGTGAAGGCTATAGTGAGATACATCTATCAGCATCCCTGGGTCTTGCAGGTCCCGAAATAGGACAATATGCAGGGCTTACAAAAAATATTTGAGCAAGTCGAACATTTTTTTTATCCCAATTTTAATCCCTTTAGACTTAGTAACAATAAAATGCTTCGCTGGGCGCAGCTTGATACGACCGCAGAGGTCAAACCCTGAACAGTTGGGGCAAGTATGAACACAACATTTAAGCTTGATACAGCACTGAATTTGGATTGTGATTAAATATTTGACACAGCATAGGTTTCTGACACAGAATGAATGTGGTCTAAGAACTTAAAAATTTTTAATTTACCTATTCAAACCATATCATTATTATTTGCTTTTATATATAAATCAGAAATAACCAATTTAAAATGAAAAATTTGAAAGGAAAAAAAAGGGAAAAAAATCCCCCCCCCCCAAATGTTTTGAACCCCCTTATGATTCATCACCCCAAAACTCAATCCCAGCCTTCCCTTTGTTGTATGGTACCTTGCAGTACAATTTCAGAGAGATCCATACACTTGAACACAAGTTATTGTCTGGAAACTAGAAAAATGCTTGTTTTTTGGCCCTTTTATGCCCCAAAATCCTAAACATTTAGGGCAATTACCCCCAAATTCAAACCCAGCTTTCACTTTGTGATATGGAACCTTGTAGTACAATTTCATAAAGATCCATACACTTACACACAAGTTATTGTCCTGAAACTACAAAAATGCTTATTTTTGGCCCCTTTTTGGCCCCTAATTCCTAAAATTTTGAGGCAATTACCCCCAAAATCAATCCCAGCCTTCCCTTTGTGGTATGGTACCTTGCAGTACAATTTCAGAGAGATCCATACACTTGAACACAAGTTATTGTCTGGAAACTAGAAAAATGCTTATTTTTGGCCCTTAATTCCTTAACTGTTGGTACCATAACCCCCAAAATCAATCTCAACCTTCCTTTTGTGGTATTGAACCTCATGGTAAAATTTCATAGAGATCCATTCACTTAAACTAAAGTTAGAGTGCGAAAACCAATGTGTCTTTGGACAACGACGACGACGCCAATGTCATACCAATATAAGACCGCAAATTTTTTTTGCTGTCGTATAAAAAGGCAATCATGGTAATCATTTGGGCATCATTACAATGATTGACATAAAAATAATATCAAACTTGAGACTTTTGATATAAATTTGACGTTTTGATCAGGGGTTTAAAAATCCACTAGCCCAACGCACAGGGCTAGAACATTTACGCCTTAAGACAATTAAAACTTGTTATCCAATATGCCAAAATAGAAATTGGAAAACCCCTTCCTCACTTTTTTTATTTTAGCCATTTGGATTCAATTATTACTTCATCAAGGATCCAGAAATTTGAACTGATATTGTACTGGGGTTTCATTATTATTCGTTGGATACCAATTTTCATGGATTTTGTGGGTAAAGGTGAACCACAAAATTAAATGTTCAACAAAAAGCAAATTTTCTATAGGATTGTAAGCAGAATTCATCAAAACCACGAACATGTAAGTTTTCCTTAATCCACGAAAATTGGTACCCACGAAGATAAATGAATCCACAGCACATGTTTGAAAAATAGAATGAATAAAAGAACAGAGTTCCAATGTCCCCCATGCTGCATATTTTATCTATTCAAGGTACAAAGGCAATAACTTAAAAAATACACTTTTTTTACTTTAAAACTTTTTTTTATAAATATCTTGAAGAAATGAAGTCTTCAGAGCAAATACAATGCAATTTCCGTTATAATTAATATTTCCAAGTGGCATTACTTGTTAAAAATATTTGATCAGCACTTATTTTCAAAAGTGTGAAAGACCTTGCTGATATAAACTTATGATATAAGTTTCATAAAACTCTGGCAAGAATTATACAAATGAGAGGGCTAATGATGCAATTTTCAATATGATCAATGTTTCCAAAGGGCATAACTATTATAAAAATATTCTGACACCAGGTATTTCTTTTTCCACCGCATCGTTTAACTTGGTGGACTGGTACATGTATCCATGGCAATTCACATTCTTTCAGTATAGATTCCTCATTACTGGGGATATGTTTATTAATATTGCTCATACAGAGACTTTCAATTGAAGGTACTGGGGGTATGATGCATTCATCGATATGACCTGTAATGGCAGACAGCACATAACCATCAACAAAGTATTGCTAAATATTTCAGTAGGGGCACCCCATGAACATCATAAGTTTTGAAACTAAGAACTTTAGATGAAGGGTGAGATGAGGCTGATATATCACTAAAAGTAAAAATGCCACAAACTACCAGGGAGAGATGAAAATAGCATTTTTCTATTGTGGATAGAGAGATTCCCATACCAAGGTTGGATGTTGCTGATGATATTCAATCTGGAGACGATGTTTTTGAATATTGCCGTTATTTTCCTGATCAAACTGATTAAAAGTCTTGGGCTAACAGGTCTGTTTTGCTGTGCTAGAAGTTTTTCCACCAGGACTAGTAAAATCCAGCTACCAATAAGTCCTGGGCTAGTTAGCTGTAACAAAATTTTTTAACCCCTGTCTGATGTAAACTGTTAAATTGACAGAGTATCAATCGAAGTGTGCATCATCAGAGTACTATTATCCAGATTACCAACAGGTACTCTTTATCATTACCATGAGGACAATTTGTGAATACATTTGTTACTATAAATTCATAAATTATTGCGGTATTTTCATTAATTTGACAATTTCAGGCTCACAATAATAAATCTTGCATTCAAAATTTCATCAGTGATTTTCCTTCTCAAAATTTTTGAAATCGCATTAATTTAGATCTCACATATTTTATACCAGTAATCAGTGATTCGCAACAATAAATGCATGCATTAATTTCTAAATTTTCAGTATTTTTGTTTGGAGAAATTCTTCCCAAAAGTTTCTGGAATATGTGGATATTTTTTATATGCCTTGAGTTTATTATATCCATAGTTACCAACTGACATGATATTCGCGTGTAATACACGCTTTTTCAACGGTTTACACGCGAGGATTTTGTCACATGGCGTGTACACGCGTTTCGCCACTTTACACGCAATTACACGCTTTTTCGTTGTTTAGATTTTTTGGTCGTTAGTGATATCGCGATTCTCGGGTTTTTTCATTATAAGACAAAAAATACCGAAAATTATGAAGTAATATCGTCGCCATTGTTTATTTTTCTATATGGACGAACAGCAAAAGCCCTTAAGGTAAGTAGTTTGTGATTAGTTTTTACGATTTTGTGACTTTCTTTCTTTCAAATTCACTTAGGGAAAATGTCGACAGAAATAGTTCGCTTTCAGGACCTGTACCGAGCCGATTGCTAAGCAAAAACGATGTGTACGTACCAAGATAAATTTCAATATTTACAAATTATATTTGGGAGTTCAAGTTTAAATTATCGAGAGACGGTAACGCATTGTGCACCCTATGTTGCAATCATAACAATACATGTGAGAGAACTACAATGTAGCGATTTGATTAAGCATTTAACGTGCTTAATGGTAATCAAATAATAAAATACTTTTCTTTTTCAGTTTCAAATCTAGCCAACAGATTCCCACAGGCCAAAGGGGATGGAAATATCACGGAACTGTTGGATCAGTTCTCATAGTACCAGCTGTCTTCTGATGAACTACCCAGTTTTGACCAGACAATAGCCTCAGTCTCAGAGACAATAGGCTGAATAGCAACATAATTATATAGTTCGTTGGGAGCAATGACAAAGATAACAGATGACATTTTAGATGGCAAAAAAACGTTATGACACTCTTTCAAAGCTTGATCAAGCTATTTAAGTACAGCCAAATATCAATTCTGACTGTGAGAGAACATTTTCAATTATAAAGAAATCTACACTGAATTCTGTCTCATCAGAACTCGACAATGATATATTGTGTGCCTTGTTATCAAGTAAATGTAATCAAACTGGCAGTTGTTTTGAATATGTGCCTAAGCCTAGAGTGTTGCTTTAAAAGCAGCAAAACAGACCACTGTTGAATACAATAAAAGTTTACTCTAGAATATTGTTTTTATTATATATTAACAAATTTGTATAATCATGTATTGTGAAATTATGAACATTGTTCATATAAAAAAAGTCTGCATCTTCGTCGCGCGTTTTCACACGCTTTTTGACATGTCATGTCATGTCATGACATGATTTCTCATTGTCAGAGGTTGGCAAGTATGATTATATCTTTTATAATTATTCCATGTAATACAGTATACTAATAATATTTCTAAGCGCTAAGGATTACTAATTTCAGCTTTAACATGAATAAATGCAGTTGTGGGGTATATGTGAATGAGACAGCAACAAAGCAGCACCACAAAACCTCCAAAGAAGTCTTCATCAAAAGGCAAACGTCTATACAGTATGTCAAATATATTAATAATCTTTTTTACATTTGAGTTTTCCCCTTAAAATTGTAAATGTATGGAACTGCTAAAGAATAATACTCCATAAATATTCACCTTGTACACAAGATCCACCTATATTGCCAAAGTTACTATCATAATATCCACTGTTACAAGTGCACTGGAGTCCTGTGCTACCATTACTTTGACATACAGCATTAGGTATACACTCTGTTGGCAGGTTTGCTTTCAAACAGTCTACCCCTGACTGTAATTCTGCAATTAAAAAGTTATGGTTTTGAAGTGAACATAAAGCCTGTTGATTTTGGCAATTCACAGATAAAGTTATATAACTCCTCAATGTCATATCCGAAATTTATAAGAAAATCGAAAGGGAGTTTAAGTCAATAGATATAAACAATTCACCAAAGTTTCATGAAAACTGCTCAAAGCAGTTTTGAGTTATTGTCCGAAAACAGGAAAACCCCCCTTTTTTTATGAATACAACCCCATAACTCGGAAATGTGAGCTCTTAAATTTATAAAAATCAAAAGGGAGCTTAGATCAATAGATATAAACAATTCACTAAAGTTTCATGCAAATTGTTTAAAGAGTTTTGGAGTTATTGTCCGAAATGTTGACGAATGACAGATGGACGGACGGACAATGGTATACATAATACGTCCCGTAAACTGGCGTATAAAAATGACAGATTAAGTATTAGTGATATAAACATGATCGACAACAACAACAGAACATCTTTGACAGAACTTGTATTTATACTTGCAATCAAATGTGTAAAATAGCAATTTTACCTGCCACACATTGTCCACCATTGCCACCAAAATTATCATCATAGTAACCAGTATTACAGGTACAAGCTCCACTCTTACATACAGCATTAGGTACACATTCTGTTGCATCATTTTCCCTGGTACATGTCACTCCTGACTGTAGCACTACAAAATACAATAATAGATTTTAGAATTGAAAATTAAAGAGGCATTAGCTATGAGATATAAAAAAAAATTAAAATATGATTTTTTTTGTTCAATCAACAATGAAAGTGATATAGTGAAATAATAATTCTCTTTTAGCAGCCAATTTGGTTCAATTTTGTCAAAATTAAAGAACCTTTGTGAGCATGCTCACATACCCCACGCCCCCACATTGTCAGTAGGCAAACAAAATCTCACTAGAATCCTAAGTTCAAAGACTCATAACTCCTCCAGAAGTCAAATGATAATAATTTCCTGTCGATATGCACATCTACATATTATGTCCTTATTATCTACAAAGATTAAGAAAATTCTCTTGTGTGGTTTCAGATGAGTTAAGATGACAAACTGTTGCAGAAGTATATCTAAGCCGAAATTTTAAGTTTAAAGGAGATTAACTCCTAGAAAAGTCTATTGATAATAATTCTTTGTGGATATGCACGTCTACATAGTATGTCCTTATTATCTACAAAGTTTCATGAAATTCTGTTGTGTGGTTTCAGAGGAGTTGCGATGACAGGAACAGGACTGACGGACTGATGGACAGACAGACGGACAGACGGGTCAAAAACATTATACCCGATGCAAAATTTGCGTGGGGTATAATAAGATAAGAAACATCTCTGATGATTTATTAACTTGCAAGTGAATCCATATTCATGTGACCTTCAATTTAACCCCTTAGCTGGAGATTGGTTACGCATGTTTTCAGCTATTAAAAGGAAAAGAATGTCAACATTGAAAGAGATACAAGGGTGAATCATTTGGTTGACTGATTAGATCCACAAAAAAATCATTCTTACACAGGTAAAAAGGACGATAAACATACTTTTTAACCTACAATATGAAATCAAACAGACCAGGAAAAATTCGTAAGGGTTCCATGGAAACCGTGTCTCGCCTACTTTTGCTGTTAGTCGCAGGCTCAACAAAAATGGGGAAATAATTATTAAAAATTTTTCTCTAGATACTTTTGAATGTAAGAAGCTTCTGTTCAAGTTTGGAAAGAATCCAGGATGGTTTATGAATCTAATAAATGTTTTAAAAACTTTAACTGCAAACTGTATGTAATGTTAACTTGAAGAAAAACTCCATTTATAAGTAATATACGGAAAAACAGGAATTTTTTTTTTATAAAATTTCCTTCTAGATACTAGCTATCTTTTGATCATAAACAAGCTTCTGTCCAAGTTTGGTACAAATCCAGGATAGTTTAAGAAAGTTATTAAAATTTTGAAAACTTTAACCATGCAAAGAATGAATGTAATGTTAACTAGCAGAAAAACTAAGTCCATTTATAAGTAAAATACGGACAAACAGGATTTTTTTTTTAACAAAATTTACTTTTGAATACTATCTTATGATCATAAACAAGCTTCTGTCTAATTATGGTACAAATCCAGGATAGTTTAAGAAAGTTATTAAAACTTGAAAAACTTTAACCACAGAGTGAATGTAATGTTAACTGGCAGAAAAACTAAGTCCATTTATGAGTAAAATATGGATAAACAGGTTTTTTTTTTTTAAATTTACTTCTGGATACTATCTTATGATCATAAACAAGCTTCTGTCCAAGCTTGGTAGAAATCCAGGATAGTTTAAGAAAGCTATTAAAAATTCAAAAACTTTAGCCACAGAGTGAATATTTGTGGACGCTGTTGACGACAACGACGGAATGTAGGATCGCTATGTTGCTTTTGTGACAAAAGTCGCAGGCTCGACAAAAATCGAATAGCACGTGGACGCTATCTGTTTATATTTATATTTTTTTTTTATATCTGCCATCCGCAGTCTTTGGAGGTAATCTCGTTGGTTAATTAGATGACGTCTAGACAAAAATACATACAACATGTTGATACATATTATCGAGTCCATGCATTGTTAATTGTTTATTTTAGACTTTTTGTAATTTGGATATACGTTTTAGTATGTTATAAATCAAATATGAGAATTTGAGTCAAATCAGTTAAGATGAATTAGACAGCTGATGCCACTTTAATACCTTACATACATCATTATGTATTTATGCTATTAATAGCCTGGTTACTCATTGTATATATATGATTCCCAACTCTTTTATATACAAAAAAATATTATCATAGATTCAAGTGTTACATTTGTGTAACCTATCATAATATACATTATATTGGTTGGTTGGCTGGTTCATTATACTCTTTACCTTCAAACCTTACTGTCACAGAACATAGATGCTGTTTTATTTCCTACTTTTAGATATTTATGTTATAGCTATATAGTCAGTCCTAAGACTTGTGTTTTTTATAGAACTAGTGTCTTCTTATATATTTTTTCTGCAACTTTCTATTTTATTCTAGGAATCATTAAATTTAATTTTGTATGGCAGGATAGTCAATTTTCAAAAAGACTACTTTCTTATTAGTAATATCAGGACAAGAACTTTAAAGTAAATTAAATTCTGCAAGTGCTTTGACAAGTTGTCATTGTGGAACAATAGTCCATAACTTGTCAAACACAAAAATACTAAAATCAGAATGATGGTACAATTACATATATAAGGTGGCAAAGAATCCTGCCAACTATGAAAGTTTTCTGTCAAATGGGTCAGAGGAGTTGCGTTCAAAAGCTTTCATTTTTCAATACAAAAAAAAAATGTACAAAGTCCCATAACTCATCTGAAAATGGTCCAATCAGAATGGCAGTACAATATGGTCATCTTTAAATGATGGCAAACAATCCTAGGCAAGTATGAAAGCTTTTTGTAAAAGGGTTTCATAGGCATTGCATTAATTATTCACATATAGATGTCCTAAAAAATTTTCAAGGTCCCATTACTGCTGATAAATGGTCAAAAAAAAAAGGTATAGTACAAGTTTTCTGTCAACCCGTTTCTAAGTGATGTGTTTTGATAGGACAGATGGATAGATGGACTGACTTTAAATTAACTATAATGCGTAAATACTATAGTAGGCATGGCATACAAAAGGTTATTTTATAATATGTCTATCGTGACAGGCACTTCAGAATGTCTAAGTGTGGTGGTGAAGACACACAAAACCTTTTTGCAAAACTCCATGTGACAAATTCTGTTCATAATAATAAAATGAATAAAAAGAAAAAGTGCAAAAATATCAAATAAATGAGTTGTTCATAGCCACTAGAAGAATATTTAGACAAACAACATTAACAGAAATCAGTATTTAATGATTTATATATCATTTCTGTATTGTTCATTAATTTGATAACAAACCTGCCACACATTGTCCACCAGTTGCACCAAAATTATCATCATAGTAACCAGTATTACAGGTACACTTGGCTCCTGATCCTCCATTATAACATACAGCATTAGGTACACATTCTGTTGACTGACTGGTCTCAGTACATGTAGCTCCTGACTGTAATTCTATAAAGAAAATATTCTTATACAATGCAGAATAATAGTCACAGATCCCATCCTGATGTACTACATTAGGTATCTAATAAGTCTGTACCATCTGAATCTCACGCTTACGAACAAAATTCATAACACTTTTTATTATGGCTATGAACAGAAAGGAACCAAAAAGAAAATCATACATGATCAGTCTACAACTCAATATGCAACTTAAATGAACATACTTATATCATTTAAAAAACTACAAGAAGTGATAAAATATTCAAAGGGAAATTGTAAAGAAAAATTAACTACAAAGTTTCATAAAATTCTGTTGTGTACATGGTTTCAAAAGATTTGCAATGACAAACTGTTGCAACAGTATATTTAAAATGTTATGTTAAAAGGGCATATAACTCCTAGAAAAAAATTGAATCATTGAAACATAATTTTCTGTTGATATGCACATCTACCTAGTATGTTCTTATTTTCTACAAAGTTTCATTAAATTATTTTGTGTGGTTTCAGAGGAGTTGCGATGACAAGAACAGGACTGGCGGATGCACAGAAGGAAGGGACAAAACATTATACCCTATGCAACTTTGTTGCGTGGGGTTATTATAAGTCTTGATCACTAAATCCTTTGTTCTTCCACCAGAGGAGAGTCAACGACTATAGAAAACTATAAATGTGAGCAATTAAATGAAATACATACCTGCCACACATTGTCCACCAGTGTTAGGAAAATTATTATCATAGTAACCATTATTACAGGTACATTTTAGTCCTGACCCTCCATTCTTACAAACAGCATTAGGTACACATTCTATTGCATCATTATCCCTGGTACATGTTACACTAGACAGTAATTCTGAATCATATATATATATTTTACAATACAGCAAATCAATTTAAGTAACAAACTAATCTTAAAAAAACTAAATCAAAAACTTGTCAGTATGTTATTACAAACCTGGTAATTTAAGTCTAATTTGGTAGGTCTCATTCGGGAAAAGGGGATAAGTGATGCCAGTGTATCAAACTTTTAATCTATCACATCATATTTGTAATAGTGGCATTCATTTCATCACAAAAGGGTACAGAATGCAAACGGGGTAATAAATCAAAGAGCTGAAAGCTCTGAGGAAAAATGCGCCAATGTCTCTAATATTGGGATATTTTTGATGCAAGTCTTGATTTTCACATAATTTACCGACTGAATCTTAGGAGACTTTTCAGTTCATGGTAGGTAGGCTGACTGACAATAGAAAAGATATAAATAGTTTCAATATCTATGGCTTTTTTATTTGTTTGTCAAGATATATATATATATAAAAATTGCAGTTTTTATCCAACACAATCATAGGTTTGAACGTTGTTTTCAATTTAGACTTGTATATATATATATATATATATGTGAAGTGAAGATGACTATTGGTTGTTCTGTTGTACAAAGAAATAGCTTGACTACGTTTTCAATCTACAATATTCAAAGTAATACGTGAATTTGTTTCTTGCAATTTCATTATTCTTAAGTCAAGGATACATTAACAGACTATCCCCTTCTTTGTAGAATTATTTAACAAAATGATTATGAAGAGCCTGTAGTAAGCAAGCTCTTATACCCCATATAGTCCTTATTTAAGAGATAAGTTACAGGTGACCTAGTGACATTGTTATTTCTGTTACTTAAAGCATGATCAATTTCTGTAGATTTAGACAATAGTATTGTTATACTAGTTTGACAATTACAAACATAGTGACACCATCTATACAACTTATTGTTGATATATATATAAACTGAAATCTTAAAATGACAACATAAATTATTGCAGAATTATTTTTTTTCAAATGATTTAATGTTTGTTAGTCATTTATTTCAAATAATTAACCCGTACTAAAATAAGGAGATGTGGTATGATTGTAAATGACATATAACAGTCTGATAACTATCCACCAGAGTCCAAATAATGTGGCTGTTGGCAGTTATACGTCACTTTAAAGATCTCAACAATGAACAAAACCGATTCATTGTTTTCAGGCACCGCAGGAAAAAGAGGAGTTGTGGCTAATGGTGGCTTACAAAAAATTTAAGAAATATAATAATAATAATATAAATAAGAAAATAAGAGAGACAAAAAAGACAGGACTTTATATAAAGTGTTCCATAACTAATCCTTAGAGGAGCTGCTGATCTATACTTAGAAAAGAAAGATGTTGAGGACTTAGCCAGGGCGAGCAGAATTTTGAGACTTAGGAACAACAGAGTAGATGTGGGGACACCACATATATAGGCCAATCTGCCCTATTTGCTGCCACCTATTAAAATCAATGCCTAGGGTGGTAATTAAACCCATGTGCATTTAATCTGTTGTTCTCTATATATATGTATACATATATGATATATATTAAATGCAAAAAATGCAGCTGTAATGATGTAAATATGGTAATTTTACATCATTTTAGCCTCATTCTTTATAAGGACCTAGCTATACCTATTTCTTAGGCAAAGTGTATTATATAACTCTGAAAGCAATACAATCCAGTGTTCTCCCCAGGATTTTTTTATAGCTCTGTGGTAAGCTTGCAATATTAGATAGATCGATCACCTTAAGTTTCGTGTTTGCGACTTGATGTTACATTTATTTAACTACCATGTTGGTTATATTATATTAAATAGACAAAGACCTGCATGTTTTATACATGTGCCATGTGTATTAACAGAAATTCAAATAAGTGACATTTTTATTATTAAACTTTAAAAATTAAAATGTCTAGATAACTTAAATAATTTGATTTCATTACCACCCATCCCCAAATGTAGCACAGTAGGTATATCTTTTTTTCTCACTTTTAGTTGTTTGACTTATAAACTAGTTATATTATTTATATATCCTTTATAGCTTCATAATTTACTGACACATATTTAAAGAAGGTTTTCAATGACAAAATTGGAATTTTTTCAATAGCTTTTATTCACATCTATCAAATTACATTTTTGCAATTAAAATTGGTATATCCTTTTATATCAAAGTAAGAAATGGAATAACTCTTTCCATAAGTATACTGAAATGTTATTAAAGATATGTTTAAAAAAGGCTAACATATTTGATCATATTCCAAGATGAAGATGATAATAGAAATCTTTTTTTTTAAGAAGTCTTTTTTTTATTATCAAAGGTGGATTATCAATAAAGAAATGTTTGAAACCTTACAACCTGAAAGTTGTGTTTTGTAATTTTATGAATATTTGAATTATTGCCACCAGAAATATTTTACAAGATTTGACAATACTGGTTTTAGCACTTTTGTCCACCAAAATTGTCTCCCTTATGCAACTTCCTGTTTACACTAATAAAATTGAGAATGGACTAATATCTGTTTCTCTATGAATCATTAAATGCCATTCCTAATCCAACCCATCCACTGTTAACATTGATTTTAAAATAATATTCAATTAATAGATTTTGAAAAGTGGATGGTAAATCTTGATATTTTATATTTATTTACATGAATTTTTCATTTAGTTATCCTCTAATTGATTTTGAAAATAACGATGCGAGGACAAGTAATTGTAAAATACGGGCTTGTAATGAATTCCTGGACAACGGGAATGTTTTTTTCAAAACAATACAGGTTCAACAGTTTAGATGTAAACTCGAAAAAGTAATGAAATAATCGTAGATGTTTCAAAAAATGGACGAGACCACGTTGTTAGAGGTAAAACTGTCCTAAATACTTTTAGTATGATTTATTGAGCAGTGTCTACTCCTTTCATAAAGTTTCTGCACCTTTTAATTCTTTTTAAAGTGAAAAAATCCAGAAAGTAATAAAGTCTTTTTGACAGAAAAACTTCTGCAAAAGCCAGCATTTTTTTCTGTAATTGAACTGGCCCCTGAGATATTTGACCTATGTCTGCAGCTATAACTTTGTAAAAAAAATACATACGCACCGCGTGGATATAACTGTATTACCTACTTTTGATTCTTAAAAACTTCTTAAATCTTAATAAAGAGCATTATCTTTTGTATGGATATATCAAGATGATTCCGATTATTATTTTTTTAATGATTTTAAATTTCAGCTGACAAGTTAGGTTGACATTCTTTCAAGAACTATTTTGTCTAGCGGCTGGTTATCATTTGCATGTAAAAAGTTCAAAAACCATACCAAAACGGATCTATTTATATTCTGATTTTTTTACGGATTGTAAAGTCATGCACATAAAAGCGAAAGCTCATATAAATATGAAAAATATACCAAAGGGATAGCTCAAAATACCATTTAATAACAATGATCATATATGGACAGGTTAAGAATGAAATTCTGTATAGTACATGAGTATGTAAAATACGGAACTGACTTTGGAAAGCGGCTTGAAAGCTGGTCAACGGTATAGAAAAATTGACTGCGTCATTTTCCAACAAGAGTGCACACGCTGAAATGTCTCGCCTTCTTTACTAATTATTGATATTATGTTGACAGTCCTAAATATAAAGCTTTATTACAACTGTCACATGAACTTAACATTAACCAAGTAAACTAAACATTGACCAATGAACCATGAAAATGAGGTCAAGGTCAGATGAACCACGCTAGGCAGGCATGTACAGCTAACAATTCTTCCATACAACAAATAAAGTTGACCTATTGCTTATAATTTAAGAAAAACAGACCAAAACACAATTAAATGCTTCGCTGGGCGCAGCTTAATACGACCGCATAGGTCAAACCCTGAACAGTTGGGGCAAGTATGGACACAACATTCAAGCTTGATACAGCTCTGAATTTGGAATGTGATTAAATATTTGACATAGCATAGGTTTCTGACACAGAAAGAATGTGGTCTAAGAACTTGATTTTTAATAATTTACCTATTATGGTCCAATGTCCAAAATCAAAATACATGGTTAGATTCAGCATATCAAAGAACCCCATATATTCAATTTTTGTTGAAATCAAACTAAGTTTAATTTTGGACCCTTTGGACCTTAATGTAGACCAATTTAAAAAACGAGACCCAAAATTAAAAATCTAAATACACGGTTAGATTTGGAATATCAAAGAACCCCAATAATTCAATTTATGATGAAATCAAACAATGTTTAATTTTGGACCCTTTTGACCTCAATATGAACCAATTTGATAGCAGGGCCCACAAATAAAAAATCTAAATACATGGTTAGATTCAGCATATCAAAGAACCCCATATTTTCAATTTTTGTTGAAATCAAAAAAGTTTAATTTTGGACCCCGACTTGGAACAACTTGAAAACTGGGCCCATAATCAAAAATCTAAACACATGTTTAGATTCAGCATATCAAAGAACCCCAAGAATTCAATTTTTGTTAAAATCAAACTAAGTTTAATTTTGGACCCTTTGGACCTTAATGTAGACCAAATTAAAAAACGGGACCCAAAATTAAAAATCTAAAAACACGGTTAGATTTGGCATATCAAAGAACCCCAATAATTCAATTTTTGATGAAATCAAACAATGTTTAATTTTGGACCCTTTTGACCTCTATATGAACCAATTTGATAGCAGGCCTACAAATAAAAAATCTAACTACATGGTTAGATTCTGCATATCAAAGAACCCCATATATTCAATTTTTGTTGAAATCAAACATAGTTTAATTTTGGACCCCAATTTGGACCAACTTGAAAACTGGGCCAAAAATCTAAAATCTAAATACATGGTTAGATTCAGCATATCAAAGAACCCCATATATTCAATTTTTAAAAGTTTAATTTTGGACCCCAACTTGGACCAACTTTAAAACTGGGCCCATAATCAAAAATCTAAACACATGTTTAGATTCAGCATATCAAAGAACCCCAAGAATTCAATTTTTGTTAAAATCAAACTAAGTTTAATTTTGGACCCTTTGGACCTTAATGTAGACCAATTTAAAAAAACAGGACCCAAAATTAAAAATCTAAATACACGGTTAGATTTGGCATATCAAAGAACCCCATAATTCAATTTTTGATGAAATCAAACAAAGTTTAATTTTGGACCCTTTTGACCTCAATATGAACCAATTTGATAGCGGGGTCCACAAATAAAAAATCTAAATACATGGTTAGATTCAGCATATCAAAGAACCCCATATATTCAATTTTTGTTGAAATCAAACAAAGTTTAATTTTGGACCCCAATTTGGACCAGCTTGAAAACTGGGCCAAAAATCAAAAATCTAAATACATGTTTAGATTCAGCATATCAAAGAAACCCATGTATTCAATTTTTGTTAAAATCAAACAAAGTTTAATTTTGGACCCCTTTGGACCTTAATGTAGACCAATTTGAAAACTGGACCCAAAATTAAAAATCTAAATACACGGTTAGATTCGGCATAACAAATAAATAAATGTGGTCAAAGATTTTACAAATCTAATGCGCCATACTGTGCAATTAAAGATTACTTTTTGAAATTTTTCAATATTTGAAATTTGAAAAAAAAAATAATATTTGAAGAATAATTCTTTTTAATTTCCGAAATCTGAAATGAGAAAAAATTGACCCCCCACAATTTCTTTTTACCCCCCCCCCCTTTTTTTCCCCCAAAAAATTCGTTCCCTCAAGATATGGTCATAATCTCAATTCAAATTTCCAATAGAGTTTGCAACCATAATTACCCATTTAAATTTACCATAGTGATAACTTAATCTATTTTATAATAGAATTTAAAATATAGTGTCAAAACTTTCATATGGATTTTTTTGTAAAAAAAAAAGATGCAACATTTGCAGATATTTTGACTGGTCTTCCTTTATAAATATGCATTTCTTTAAACATAATTTAAAAGCAGTGTAAGGGAAGTAACCAAAACGTTGTATTTGGATTATATCCCTTACTCTGTTTTAAATTATCTTAATTGTTCATTAACCATTACTTTATACATAATTTAAAAGCAGTGTAAGGGAGATAATTTCAATGATGTATTTGATTTATCTCCCTTACACTGCTTTAAATTATGTTTTGTACTAAAGTATTTGTCCATTAATTAGGACAACCTTGTTTTTCCCCCTTTTTTGCCCCTAATTCCTAAACGGTTTGAGCCATAACCCCCCCCCCCCCCCCCCCCCCCCAAAGCAAATCCTAACCATCCCTTTGTGGTATGGAAACTTGTAGTATAATTTCAGAGAGATCCATACACCTTTCCACAGTTATTGTCTGGAAACTAGAAAATGCTTATTTTTGGCCCCTTTTTGGCCCCTAATTCCTTAACTGTTGGTACCATAACCCCCAAAATCAATCCCCACCTTCCTTTTGTGGTATTGAACCTTATGGTAAAATTTCAAAGAGATCCATTCACTTAAACTAAAGTTAGAGTGCGAAAACCAATGTGTCTTCGGACGACGACGAAAACGCCAACGTCATACCAATATACGAACGCAAAAATTTTTTGCGGTCGTATAAAAACTTAACATTGAGCAATGAACATTGAAAATGAGGTCAAGGTCAAATAAAACCTGCGTGACTGACATATAAATCATTAAATATTTCCATACACCAAATATAGTTGAACTATTGCATATAGTATTAGAAAAAAAAGACCAAAACTCAAAAACTTAACTTTGACCACTGAACCATGAAAATGAGGTCAAGGTCAGATGACACCTGCCAGCTAGACATGAACACCTTACAATCATTCCATACACCCAATATACTAGACCTATTGCTTATAGTATCTGAGATATGGACTTGACCACCAAAACTTAACCTTGTTCACTGATCCATGAAATGAGGTCGAGGTCAAGTGAAAACTGTCTGACAGGCATGAGGACCTTGCAAGGTATGCACATACCAAATATAGTTATCCTATTACTTATAATAAGAGAGAATTTAACATTACAAAAAATCTTAACTTTTTTTTCAAGTAGTCACTGAACCATGAAAATGAGGTCAAGGACATTGGACATGTGACTGACGGAAACTTTGTAACATGAGGCATCCATATACAAAGTATGAAGCATCCAGATCTTCCACCTTCTAAAATATAAAGCTTTTAAGAAGTTAGCTAACGCCGCTGCCTCCGTCGCCGCCGGATCACTATCCCTATGTCGAGCTTTCTGCGACAAAAGTTGCAGGCTCAACAAAAATGGTGCCTATGGCAATCCCAGTAACCGCGAATTTCACAAACCATTATAAAACATTTCACATCAAATAAATCACACTTATATTGGTCATTTTATATGACAATATATATCTACTTCAAGATAAAACTCATCAATTCATTGTTTTTGTTGAACGTTTTGAATTATGTGGTTCACTTATTGAGCAGTTCTGATAGTTTTTCAGTCAGACACTTCCAAAATCCATAAATCTCGCAAAGTCGCGTAAAGTTCAGGATTTTATCAATTTTATACTGAAAAGCCTATCAGATTCATTTCCCGTTAATATACTGTTCCCTGGAAATATCGATGATAAATTATTCACTTGCAGGTTAATAATTGGACCTCATTGAATCCGTATTCATGTCAACTTCAATTTAACCCCTTAGCTAGAGAAGGGTTACACATGAATTAGGCGTGTGCAATTATTACAAGGAAAAGAATGTCAACATTGATAGTGAAACAAGGGTAAATCATTTGATTGACTGATTTGATCCACAAAAACTCATTCTTATATACAGGTAAAACGATGATTAACATATATTTTTAACCTATAATATAAATCAAACAGACCTAAAAAAATCCAATTGCACGGCTATTTATATCCATATTTATGTTTATATTGGGTTATATGACCTTCAGCAGTCTTCGGAGGTCATCTAGATAGTTAATTAGATAGGGTCTTAACTAAAATACACACCAAATGCTGATAAATATTATCAATCCCATACATTGAAAATTGTTTATTTTAGACTTTTTATAATTTGGATATACGTTTTAGTATGTTATAAGTCAAATATGAGAATTTGAGTCAAATCGTTGAACATGTATTTGACAGTTAAAATTGTTTAACATTTTATTTTTATTTAATGCCTACTTAAATAGTTTTTCAGGTGTACAGGCTGTACATAAACATTACAAATGGATAAAAGAGAGGCGAAAGACACCAGAGGGACATTCAAACTCATAAGTCGAAAATAAACTGACAACGCCACGGCTAAAGAAAAAGACCAACAAACAAACATTAGTACACAAAACACAAGATAGAAAACTAAAGACTGAGCAACATGAACCCCACCAAAAACCGGGGGTAATCTCAAGTGCTCCAGAAGGGTAAGCAGATCCTGCTCCACATGTGGCACCCATTGTGTTGCTCATGTTAGTACAAACCCGGTAATAAGTCTCATTCGGGAAAAGGGGACAGGATTGTAGTTACGACATTAGGAACATATCCGCTATTATCTGTGAAACAGATATTCCATAACTGTCAACCAACTCGTGATGGCGTCCGTAAAACTTACGAAGGGATGTGACATTTTCATTCTGTATTGAATATCCAGTATGTGTTCAATTATCTTTAATCACCTAATTACAGTAAACAATCATTAACAGAGGTGATAAAACTGCCAAGGCAAAGTATTTAAGTTTATCCCATTGTCAGTTAATTAGAGTGTTACACAATCAGGTAACACTTTTACCGGAAATGCCAATAGGAATGTAATTTGAAAATTTTATGTTTTGAAAAGGCAGAGGGGTGCATTTTTTTTGTTTTGGAGGGCGAAAGGGCGGGGGTCCTTCTATATTGGGCTGGCGAGAACACTGCTTCATACATACAACAGAATAACTATCACAACATTTTGTATGCATAAAAATAGTACTAACTTTTTCAATTATTTCATATTCTCAACCTAAAAACATATCTTTAAGATAAAATTGCAGATAAAAAGAATAATGATATTTCATTTTTTCGATTATGACTTCATCAGCTCAAATATCAGCTTACCCATGCAAGCTCGCTAGATATTCTTGCTGATAAGTCAGTATCAAAAACAAAAAATGCCACTATTCTATATATACTATAGCCTATAAAAAATAACCAACCAGCAAATTTAATACATATCAGAGTTTAATTAATCTATTATTAACATACATGTATCCAGTTATCTGGAAGTAGATATGTAACACAACTGAAAAAGTCATACAAATAAAGATAATGCTATGGCCTTGCATTCCCATTGACAGATACCTCATATCTATTTTTTTACGACTACTACAACAAAGAAAACTACATACCTGGTATACAGGTTCCACCAGAATCAGCAAAGTTACTGTCATAAAAACCGTTTGAACAGGTACATTTTAGTTCTGATCCATCTCTCTGGCATACAGCATAAGGCACACACTCAGTTGTAATATTTTCCTTAGTACATATTACACTCAAAGCTATCTCTAAAATATAAAGCATATTCTAATATCATTTCCAAATTTGTACATTTAAAGTTTAAATTACTCCATATCTTGCACATGTTGTAAGCAGATGTTGTAAGACATTTAAGTTATATGTACACATACATGTAATAGACTGTGAAACTCAGATCAGGAGATTGGGAAATTTTGGTCAGGAGCTTTTTTAACAACATTTTTGTCCTAAATGTAACCATCTGATGTAAAATTGTCTTTTTGTGTTTTTTTTCTTCAATCTTCCATCTGAATGTAATATATCAATGTGTTTACAGTAGCTTTGTAACCTGTCTATTTGAATGATTTCAGTTGAAAGAATTATTGAAAAGATTCTGTTTCTGGTTTTGTTTTTTTAAGGAATTGTCAGAAAATTTCCTCCATTTGTCTTAAAAGTAAATCTTGTCTTGCTGATCATTTTTGATTATTTAAGTTTCTATCTATCTATTATAGTTTTTAAGATATTAGGCAAAAACACTAAAAATTGGTAAAAATGGTCATCAAAGGGCAATAACTCTAATAAGGAGTTGATTGATGATTTTGACTATGCAAACTTATTCCTAGATCTTGTCTTACTGCTAATTTTTGCAACTTAAAATTTCTTTCTATCTATTATAGTTTTCAACATAAAAGGCAAAAATGAAAAACTGGTAAAATTTGTCATTTAAGGGCAATAACTCCCATAAAAAGTGGCGGGACAGTTTGAGCGTGTATAAACAATTGGTAAAGCCAACATGCTGAACATTTTTTACCTGTCAGATTTTCTCTATTTATAATGGTTTTCAAAATAATAGACAAAACATGCATTTTACCCTTTTGTTCTCTTTTTAGCCATGTTAGGCATCTTGGTTGGCAGGTGGGGTCATCGGACACATTTTAAAACTAGTTACCCCAATGTTGATTATGGCCAAGTTTGGTTAAATTGGTCCAGTAGTTTCAGAAAAGATTTTTGTTAAAGCTAACGGCAGATGAAGATGATGGACGAAGAAAGACGACTGATGAGAATGGATGGCAGACGCCAAGTGGTGAGAAAAGCGCATTTAGCCCTTTTGGCCCGATGAACTAAAAATATACAAACCTGCAGCACATTGTCCACCAGAGGCACTAAAATTATCATCATAGTAACCAGTATTACAGGTACAAGCTCCACTCTTACATACAGCATTAGGTACACATTCTGTTGCATCATTATCCCTGGTACATGTTACTCCTGACTGTAGTTCTGCAATTAGAAAAGAGAAAAAATAATTTTCAAACTCATCTGCAACAAAGAAAGTAAAAGATTTCTTTTTGTAAATTTTTGTTCAGTACTGACCTGTTTACTGCAATCTTCATAGGTTTTATTTATTACTGTGGCTTGACTGTGAGTGTTGCTCTTTACCTATTGTAGTTTATTTAAAATTCTGACCAAATTGCAATTTGTTTTATCAAACCAAACTGTTCAACTGGTCAGAATTTTTTACAATCTGCAGTAGAAAACACAACAAAGTGATGAAAGTGCAAGGTGATAAAATAAAGCATACAGTCAAACCTGCCTTAACAACTACCTGTATTGAACAACCACATGCTGTTAAGGACCACTTTTCAAGCCCCCCTCCCCCCAATAGATTTCCCTATATATTTTAACTGTACTAAGAGACCACCTGCTTAACACATCCAGTGACCGCATTAATTTGTTTAAAACGACCACATGCACTGTATTAAACGACCACAATTTACTTGGAAGGATCAACGACTTGCGAAAAAGTGTAATCATACCGTCATTTTGAAGATTGATGTTGACTTTCCTCTCGTTTAAACTCGGCTGATTCCGTTGCGAGATAAGCAGATTCATCCGAGGATTGACATTCTAAGTCAGAATCAACCGATTTTAGAAGATTAGTTACCACAAAGTTCAACAATCAGGAGGTCTATTACCAAGCCATAGATCACTTACTGCTAATTATTTTTAAGTTCAACTCGTGTTTGCAGTGAAACTGGTTATTCAAACAGAGCTATTGGCAGTTATATGATTGTGACAAAAAAAGTCAAAAATGACGATGATGAAGTTTATGATTACACTATATAACTAGCATGGCTAGAGAAATAAACTTTTCTTGACAGTTATAAGTTAAAATGAACAAGCGACCAAATGATATTTTTAATTGAATAAAAAGTATTTGAAAGTCATTGCATAATGAGACAATTTATATAAAATCTTGAAGAACATGTGAGGGCTCTGCACCCTGGGGTATTTTCACAGGAATTAGTTTGGACTTAATGTAACAAGAACCTTGTCTTGTGATGTATGAACAAATTAAAACAAAATACAATCAAAGCCTTAAAGGCAGCTGTTAAAGCAATTGCTGCCTAGGTAATGTGTTTGTGACTTTTATTTTTCATCCACATGTAAAAGATTTAAACCTGAGAGGAGTCTTATCTAGTGAGAAGTAATGATGTTTTAACTTTAAATCAATATAAGACTTATCTAGCAGAAAGTCATTTTTACAATGTTAACATTTCCCACGGTGACGACCTGTTTACCCGGCTTCTGGGGAGGCAAATATATTTGTGGAAATGTATAACTCTTCAAAAAAAAACATAACAGATTATCCCCTTGTAGAGTGTTTATTACTGAATAATTATTAACATGACAATCCATGCACCTGGCTTCATTATCTCTATGGCTTCTATTTTAATTTTAAGTATATCATAATTGATTTAAATTTAACCATTGAGTTGATGATTTCAACTTTCCTGACACGAGTTTTCTACCGAACTATAGTTTTTTACAATAAAAATCATGCATTCATACATACTGATTAAAGATTTGAAGATGGGACCGGCTTCTGAAATTTATCTAAGAACTGGCTAACGCTTAACCCCTTTCATTACTAATGACATAATCTCATAATCTAATAAATTAATGCAACATTTACTGATTTTAAAATAAAGAAATTAATTTACAGTTAAAAGTTTCATGAAGTCATTGTCAATACACTTGATGATTTTCTGCATAGGATTGTAAATCAAATATTTAAAACACTCATGTAGTACAAAAGAAGTCATTCAAACTCCTGTTTGTTTCTTTACTTTTTTCTAATTCTTCTTTCAAAACGTCTTTCTCGGTTGGGCTTTGTAATAGAAATAAGACAAAAGTATTTTTGTAAATCAGCAGTGCTTTTCTTCTGAGGCTGTGTGAGAACCTTCTTCCAGATGAAAATTCATATGCCATGATCACGATTTGTAAAATTCAAATGTTCCAAACAAGTTCAAAATTTAGCATGTTTGCAATGCAGCCCAATAATCATGAGAAACAAAGATTTTGATTGGCTGATCATGATTGTCTACCTGGGGAAAAGTTCAAAATCAGACAATATTTTGTTTGGTCTACAAATTCACAAAATCAGGCAGGGCGAATTAAAAGAGTACAGGGTGTCAGTCGGGAAAGGGCGGGCGGACCGCCGTATGAATACGATCAAACTGGTACACGGTCAATGCTAGAGAGATCTATTTTTAAACCATCAAATGAAAAGACGATGGTCATGCATTGTGTAGGGTCATTATGACATTTGACACTGTCTCGAGATCTTGATTTTTACATAACTATAATGGCGTAGTGATTTTACGATAATTTTATGAATGAATGAAGATTTTATGAATGAACAAGAGCAACTTGACCTCTTTCAAAAAAGAAACACGAATTATTATAACATTTAACCGTATAAGGTATAATTCAGTCAAATTTTCAATATTAAATCAACAACTGACTTGTTTCAATATTTTGATGAAACGTCTCAAGAAGGAAATCGCAGGTTTAAATAAATGCACTTTCTTACTCTGCCTTCTACGTTCTTTGATAAGTCAAACGATTGTCCTCTTAAATACAAAAATACATCTAAAAGAACATATGTTGAAACTTCACAAACCCACTGTTGTTTTTCAACTGTTCCAATAAATGTCCTACTGCCTGTTGATACATTTATTTTTGGCATTGCACAAGTCATGTCTTCTTTGACTGTCCATGACCTTAAAATACTAAATCCCTGGGATGTGTTTTAGTTGATTTTAGTCTCTGATGCATGATTTTTTTATTATTAATTGTTTTTGGCTTTTAACTAGCTGTCAGTAACTGCAAGTACTCTCAAATTGTACTTTCTTGTTAATTTGACCTGTTGATACTATTTGTAATGCTTTTTTGTTATTTAATGTTTTACTTATTCAGGGTTATATCTGGTCTATATACCAGCTTTGATAAGTGTTTGGTATTACTATAAATTTTCACTTCTTCGAACTTATATATGAACATCAAAATTATTTATTTTGTAAAAATAATTCCTTTCTCCTTTTAAACTGTATACCTAACAACAAAAATATTTTCATTTACCTATGTATAATATTATTGTAAATGGCGGATTTTTGATTAAGGTTATTGTTGTTTATCTGAAATTGTTTAACATTTCACAGCGGTATAATACTGTTACTTTAATTATTCATCCCTTATTTTATTGATTTTGTATTTACATTGTATCATAGATCAAATTCATTCGTTCAGTGTATGTTCACTTGTGTTAATATGTCTTTTGCTTGAGTTAAGCCATTTCAATTGATATTTTATAGTGTGTCTTTCTATGTTGTGATGTTACACTATTGTTTCAGATAAGGGTGAAGGTTTGGTACCATTGAAACGTTTAAACCCCCTGCAATTGTTTGCACCTGTCCTAATTCAGGAATCTGATGTTCAGTAGTTGTCGTTTGTTGATGTGGTTCATAAGTGTTTCTCGTTTCTCGTTTTTTATATAGATTAGACCGTTGGTTTTCCTATTTGAATGGTTTTACACTAGTAATTTTTGGGGCCCTTTATAGCTTGCTGTGCGGTGTGAGCCAAGGCTCCATGATGAAGACTGTACTTTGACCTATAATGGTTTACTTTTATAAATTGTGACTTGGATGGAGAGTTGTCTCATTGGCACTCATACCACATCTTCTTATATCTATTGTGACTTGGATGGAGAGTTGTCTCATTGGCACTCATACCAGATCTTCTTATATCTATTCCATTTGAAAACATACAGAGGATTTTTAGAATGATAGATGAGGAATCAGTTTTATCTGCTCAAAAACTTTGGCTTGATCGATCTGGGTCACAAAGATGGCTATATGCTATAGCTTGAAAAATTGCTTTAAAATGTGCTCCACCACCTGGAGCAGCTTGATACGACCTCAGTGGTCGAACCCTGAATAGTTGGTGCAAGTATGGACACAACATTCAAGCTTGATACAGTTTTGAATTTGAATTGTGATTAAATATTTGACACAGCATAGGTTTTTGATACAGAATAAATGTGGTCTGAGAATTTAAAAATTTGAAAATGGACATTAACCTTTTACGGTTTAATATCCAAAATCTAAATACAAGTTTAGATTCAGCAATCAAAAATCTAATGACATATATATATATATAGTTTAATAAGTAGAAGTGAATTGAAAATGAATGAAGAGGTGAAATAAGATAGAAATATTTCATCTGTATTTTCCTTAGCATGTATCAACCTGTTAAAAAGAAGGGGGTGGTGGGGTAACTGCTATTTGTAATAGCACTATACTTTGATTTTTGGCCCTAAATTCTTAACAATTAAAGCCATGACCCCCAAAATTGACCCCAACCTTCCGTGTGTAGTAATGAACCTCTTGGTACAATTTCAAAGAGATCCATTGACTAATACTTATATAAGTATTTGTCTAAAAACCAGAAAAACCTCCCCCCCTCCTTTTTTTGCCCCTTTGTGGTAAGGAACCTTGTGGTTCAATTTCATAGAGATCCATAGACCAATACTTAAGTCATTGTCCATTAACCACAAAAACCTTGTTTTTCCCCCTTTTTTGCCCCTAATTCCTGAACCGTTTGGGCCATAACCTAAAAGTCAATCCTAACCTTCTCTTTGGGGTATGGAAACTTGTGGTACAATTTCAGAGAGATCTATACACTGTTACACAAGTAATTGTCCGGAAACTAGAAAAATGCTTTTTTTGGCCCCTTATTCCTAAACAGTTGGGACCATAACCTCCAAAATCATTCCCAACCTTCCTTTTGTGGTATTAAACCTTGTGTTTAAATTTCATAGAATTCCGTTCACTTATACTAAAGTTATTGTCCGAAACCAAATGTCTTCAGACTACAACGACGACAATAACGACAACGTGATAGCAATATACGAACGCAATTTTTTTGCGGTAATATAAAAAGGCATGGAAAAATTTAATTACATAATGAACAGTTCTCATAATTAATCATAGTGGATATACATACGAGACCAATACAGTATTCTTTACTTACAATAGTACATTCAAAAGTTATAATGCACATTAATGCTTCCTTCTATTCAAATTTTGGAACCTGTATTCAAAGACCACCTGTATTAAGAGACCACTTTTGCCTTCTCTCTTGAGTGGTCTCTTAATACAGGTTTGACTGTACTTACAATCCTATGAGACTTCTATTCCACTTCAATGATATTATGAAGAATCAGTCTAACAATATCTATACCAATTTTATTGTAATTGTCATGCAAGAGGTGATGGGTAGTAATTTTTGAATTGCTAAAAATGTCCCAATTTTTTTCTAGTTTTTGAATTATTTCTAATGAGATGGTGTTTTTCTATGCATGCTATACAAAGCTTTCTTTAAATTAATCTCTTGTAAAAATACTTGGTGAAATAAATTTGAAGCTTGAATATATTCTCTTGAAGTTTTACTGTGCTTATTCAGTAGGCTTTGACTGTGTTTTTCTACAGCAGTTTGTTAAATTTTCTGACCAGTTGAACAGTTTGGTCAGAATTTTAAATAAACTGCAACAGGTGAAGAGCAACACTTACTTACTGGTAATAGCTTGACATTGTATTAGTACATAAAAAAAGAAAATTTATTTTGACAATTATTGACAAATTAAAAAACTCTTTTTATATATATATCATAAAATCAAGTTCATAGTGACAATTTGCAACAGTAAATATTTAGTTTAGTAGAATTATAATCTGTTTATAAGATAAGTACTGTCATTGTTACCAATCTTTGAGTACAAACCTGGTACACAAGTTCCAGCAGCAGTGTTTACATCATTATCATAGTATCCAATAGAACATTGACATCTGAGGTCTGATCCTACACTCTGACATGTTGAGTAAGGTACACATTCATCTGCAGATCCTGACACTGTACATATTGCTCCCAACGCTATCTCTAAAAATCATTCAAGTTTTTTTTTTTCAAAATTTGCTGAATCTTTTTAAAATAATGTAATTCAATTGTTGTTAATCTTTAGGATCATGGTCTTGCTTCAGGTATCAAATTAAATTACCTTATTGTCTAGTGAATTCAGCTTAAATACTGCCAAACCTCTTTTTAATTACAACAGAAATAAATCTATCCTGTTTCATTGCAGAAAACCTATCTGCACAAGATATTAAACTTGCAAACTGTAGAATATGTGTTATCAAATCATATGCTGATTTAGTTGAATGAAAGGTTGACAACAGGGGTAACACAACACCATGCTAGTAGGTATTATAATGAGCAGAAGGTTGGGTGAAGTTGGTGAATCGAAAAACAGCAGTTTCTGTAAAAATGTTTTTTTACAAACATTTTCTTTATACTTTGGACTTTCAAAATATAAAATAAAAATTCAATTTTCCGTTTTCTATCCATTTCCCAAATGAATTGACTGTTTCATTTTTTGCGGAAAATTGAACTTGTTTTATATTGTGGTAATTCTGATTTCTGAAACGTTGTGTTTAAAAGCAAATTTACATTGCTGCTTTACTTAATAGAGAGGTGAATGATACCAAAGTGATATTCAATCTCATAAGTGGAAAACAAACTGACAACGCCATGGCATTGCTCTCGGCTCCGCTATAGTGTCGTAACCGTATTATGACGTCACGCTTTTCGAGTCTGTCGTAAAGATTGTTGATTTCTAAAATGACAGCCCACTCAAAAGAAAAGCAGGTGCCTTTTTTTGTATTGGATTGCAAAGCCTATGTACAAATTAAAACACAGTAACATATGTAATTGATATTATAACAATGTCGAAGCATACCGATGACAAAAAATTACATGTTATGAAAAGAAGGTCTTTCCCTCTCATCATGAAATATTTTATAGATTTTGTGAATGCAAACATAAACCATAATTGATTTGACCTTAAAGCATGTTCTTTCAAGTTTTCAATACAAATTTGGGTGCAAAAAGGTATTTCTTGAAGTAAAAATGAACTTTGTTTACAAATTACAGGATCATTTTGTGTACATTTCGGCTATTTTATACGCCATATTTTTTTTTAAATAAAAAAAATTGTTACATACGGCACATAAACTGACGGCCAATGATTTACGGACAGGTGTCTGGCTTAAGGTGGCCGTCAATATTCATGGGGTTGGGTTGCACAACTCAGATACTAAAATCAAAGGCACTTGTTGTCTCTGAAAAAATTACCTATAAACTTAACGTGTTATATCACAGTATATAGGTAAAAAAAAAACCTGAGACAAGTGCCTGTGACTACAGTAGTGGTAAAAAGTCGGCGATTTTTGGAGTTGACTATTTTTTCCGATATCTGTCCGATCCAAAAATTTACATGGGCTTCCTTTCATTCATACTTACATTACGGCCTTATCGTTTTTTGTAACTTTTATACATTTTAGATATATCAGTAAATACCTTTAAAAACAGTTCAAATCAATGGCAGATAATGAAAGTATGATATTTTTTTTTAACTATTTTGTCTTTATTAAAGGGGAATTAGCTTTCAAATTCATGTTCTCAGCTTTGACTCAAATTCATGTTCACCGATTTGTCTCAAATACATGTTCACCGATTTGTCTCAAATTCATGTTCACCGATTTGACTCAAATTCTCATATTTGATTTATAACATACTTTATATTGTGTCATTGATCAAACTTATTCGTTCAGTGTTTATTTACTTATTTTTGTGTATTGTCTTTTTGATAGAGTTAAGCCATTTCAATTGATATTTTATTGTGTCTCTTTTTATGTTGTAATGTTATACCACTGTTTCGAGTTAGGGTGAGGGTTGGCGCCTGTTGAAATGTTTAAACACGCTGCATTTTTATGCACCTGTCCTAAGTCGGGAGCCTGTTGTTCAGTGGTTGTCGTATGTTGGTGTGGTTCATAAGTGTTTCTCGTTTCTCGTTTTTTATAAAGATTAGACTGTTGGTTTTCCTGTTTGAATTGTTTTACACTAGTCTTTTTGGGACCTGTATAGCTTGCTGTTTGATGTGAGCAAAGGCTCCGTGTTGAAGGCCGTACTTTTACCTATAATTGTTTACTTTTTACACATTGTTACTTGGATGGATAGTTGTCTCATTGGCACTCAAAACATCTTCTTATTTGTATAAAATGTATATCCAAATTACAATAAGTCTAAAATAAACAATTTACAAAATTATGCATTTACTCAATAATATATATCAGCATTTCATGTGTATTTTAGTCTTGACTCCATCTAATTAACCATCCAGATGACCTCCGAAGACTGCCGACGGTCATATAACCCAATATAAACATAAATATAAATATACATAGCGACCATGTGCAATTGGATTTTTCTAGGTCTGTTTGATTTCATGTTAAAGGTTAAAACAATAACTTAATCCTGGATTTGACCTGTATAAGAATATTTTTTTGTGAATCAAATCAATCTACTTGTTTCATTTTCAATGTTGACTTGAAGATTTGGGTACCATTTGCGATCTGGTTACTCCGACGTTACAGGGCACTATTTGACGTGCTGAGGGAGAACATTCCTATCAATACCGTCTACCCCCTTTATTTCTGAGTGGCCAATGTGTACAGACAATTAAAAATATTCGATTTCACCGGATATTTAAAACAAATTTATCTCGGTTCACTGCTTCTCCTGCATTAAAAAAAACCCAAGGAACATAATTTCTTGTGAGTTTTAATCTTCTAAATTACAAATCTGCTTCTTTATACCTCAATTTTCCGAGAACAATAAACTCCTTTTCTGTGATATATAAACATAATCTACTGTAAGTGTATTTTGACAGATAATGCATGCATATTATAACGATTTTTTTAAGTACAAATGTATATCTTAGACTCGATCAACAATTTTACAGCTATGTATGACACAAGCCAGGGTCCTACAGAGGTAAACAGATATTTGTCAAATTTAAACATCATTTAGTTGTCACAATCTGCTTCCAAGAGAAAAAAAAGTTTACGATCATATCAGAAAAGTTGCACAAGATTCACTAGATACCTCTTTAGAGGAGGAAAAGAGTAAATCTCCAGTTATGAAAGATGGGGATGGAAATTTAGCACCTGAATAAACATATTAATTATCTTTTTAAATATTAGAAGATGTGGTATAATTGACAACTATCTACCAGAGACCAAATATTGTGGATGTCAGCTACTACAGAGGACCATACGGCCTTCAACAACTAGAACATCCCATACTGTATATTAAGCTCTAAAAGTCTATGACAAGACGAATATTTAACACACATAAACAATTTTATTTAGAATGACATGTCTTCCGGAGTACTGCTGTACTGTAACCAACACATTAAAAGTCCGTCTTTTGAAAGCGTATTCAAAGCATAGAAACATGTTTTCGTGCTGATATTCATGTACTATTTGCCACTGAAAGTTTAGCAGAAGCCAATCAATCGATGGTTTGAAGAAAACAACGAAAAAACGAAAATAAATAGTTAAGATGTAGATACATGTTTAGCTTTACCACTGTGATTACGTGCCTGTCAACAGTGAAATTGGGAGAACGTCGTATTCCAAGGATAACCAGTTTATACAAATAAAAATGTTGCTGATTTTCTCTGGATACCTAGATTCCTTCACCAATAAAAAAGTGGCCACTATAGTATAGCATGCAGAGAGTGCTGAAAGTGGCATACAACACACACAATCAATCAATCTTTTCAAACTACTTCTAGTAGATAACTTCCATTGATCATCATTGGCAAACAAATGTATACCATACTGAAAAATACATCGGATGAAAGAATATTCATTTAAAAAAACGGCGGACAAGCAGAAAATAGAAACTCCAATCTTACTATTAATTATATTAGAACTCGTTTTATCTCTTATTCCAATTTTTACTCTAACTCGAAGTTTAACTCGAAGTATAATTCGAAGTGTAACTTAAACTTTAACTCGAACTTATATTCGAGCTCAGAGTATAACTCAAACTCTAACCCAAATGTTAACTCGAACTTTAACCCTTACTCAAACTAGAACTCTAATTCGATGGTTAGCCACACTCTTATTTGTCAGCTGATAAAAAAAACAGATCAGTTTATTACAAATGAAAAGGATTTTGAATATGGCGATGTGTCTTTTATTGTTAGCCAGTATACATATTTATCAGATGCATTTTAGTTTCCTCATAATATACACAAATTGATCGATTGATTGAACGATAAAGGTTTTGTTTTATATCCCGGCGATGGACAGGAAACATATGATTTACAATGAGCATGAAAAGATGTATGAAAAACGAATTCGGGATGATGGGACACATAAAAAAATTTGGTTGCCACTGTTCGAAAAATTTTTTTAGCGTTGTGCAAGTACTGTAACTTTAACCAATTTTAAGGACCATTCGAAAATACTTGTACAAGGGTTTTTTAACATGCTGGGTGTGACATTTTTTATAATACGGCATGTGGTCAACATTCGTTATTCCGATACAACAAATGCAAATTCTAAAGAAAATGAGATTTCTCCATCTTTGAAAATTACTTTATAATAAACTGTCACTGTATGTTTAGCGATTCAAATAAAAATATTAATGAATAATAAAAATAGTTTAAAAAATGTTCAAACATCATATTATAGTTAAAAGTATAAAGGGTTTGATTCAACCCAATGCAAGCGTTGCGCGAAATGCTGCTATGCAGGCAACGTCGTTCTATAACGTTACAAAAGGAAATAGTTTTAGGTCCCGCCAAAAATCGATAATAAGCTTATATACGTTTTTAGCAGTGTTAAAACATGGTTGACCCCCTTTTTTTATTTATGTTTTTAAAATCTTCCCTTGAGAAGCTACTTATGCAGAAGTTTGAAGGAAAAAACATAAGTAGATTTTTTTCATTTCAAAAAAAAAATTATAGAAATTATCAATTAAAAATGGGGGGAAATATACAAATGGCTTGAAAAATAAGGAAATTGAGACAAATAAATGTTTATACGGTATAAGTAACATTTGACTGTATTTGCATTAACAGTTGAATTTTTTTAAAAATAATTTTGATTTTTTTTCGCAACTTTGAGCGCTATATCTGTATTTAGGAATAATGTGATTCTTTAGTTATTGATGACGTCATATCTCGAAAACAACATCGGTGACCCCATTTTTTTTTTCGCTTAAAATTTCGTAAATAGGATGACCTGTCTACATGCAAAATTTCAGTGAATTATTATTAGTAGTTTAAATAGTGTGATTTCCCTTTAAGACTGACCAACACCAACCCCATCAAAATTCGAGGGTGATCTAACATAACTCAAAATTTATTTGTCTATTCAACAACCAGATAAAATGATATTTTGTATCTGATTGAAATTAAGGGGATGTGAAATCGTCTCTTTTCATATAATAAATTTACTGTTAAAAAAACTTAGAAATTTTCGAAATGCTAAGGATTTCTACCATAGCAATAGATTTACTAAGCTTGTATTTGGCAAAACCTTTAGGAATGTTGGGTCCTAAATGCTCAACTTCATACTTTATTTGGCCTTTTAAAACATTTTTTATTCGAGCGTCATTGATGAGCCTTTTGTAGCAGAAACGCATGTCTGTATGTACCATTTTAATCCTGGTATCTATCATGTCTATAATGAGTTTCTATGATGAGATTCAAATGAATTCATATGACACTTTACTGTGAATTAGCACAATGTATTGAGCTGAAAATCATGCCGGAATTTTAAAATTACAATCAACCATCAAACCTCTGAAAGTATGTTAAGTAAATTCATGTCCTTCTATTTACTAGTGTGTAATAATACAATCCATACAATTTCTTGTATAGATTGTCATTATTTTTTTACAAAATTAAAGAACCTTAGTGAGCGCGCTCACATACCCCACGTCCCCACATTGTCATTGGAGAAATAAAATAAATGTAAGAAAAAAAAATTGTATCAGAAAAAAAATTGAAACATAATTTCCTGTCAATATGCACATCTACATAGTATGTCCTTATCTACACAGTGTCATGAAATTCTGTTGTGTGGTTTGAGAGGAGTTGCGATGACAAAAGGTTGCAGTAGTATATTGGGCAAATAAGTTCAAAGGGGCGTAACTCCTGGAATAAAAATTGAATCGTAATTTCCTGTCGATATGCACATCTACGTAGTATGTCCTTATTATCTGAAAAGGTTTCATGAAATTCTGTTGTGTGGTTTGAGAGGAGTTGCGATGACAAAAGGTTGCAGTAGTATATTGGGCAAATAAGTTCAAAGGGGCGTAACTCCTGGAATAAAAATTGAATCGTAATTTCCTGTCGATATGCACATCTACGTAGTATGTCCTTATTATCTGAAAAAGTTTCATGAAATTCTGTTGTGTGGTTTGAGAGGAGTTGCGATGACAAAAGTTTGCAGTAGTATATTGGGCAAATAAGTTCAAAGGGGTGTAACTCCTGGAAAACAAATTGAATCATAATTTCCTGTCCATATGCACATCTACGTAGTATGTCCTTATTATCTGAAAAGGTTTCATGAAATTCTGTTGTGTGGTTTGAGAGGAGTTGCGATGACAAAAGGTTGCAGTAGTATATTGGGCAAATAAGTTCAAAGGGGCGTAGCTCCTGGAAAAAAAATTGAATCGTAATTTCCTGTCGATATGCACATCTACGTAGTATGTCCTTATTATCTGAAAAGGTTTCATGAAATTCTGTTGTGTAGTTTGAGAGGAGTTGCGATGACAAGAAACAGGACTGACGGACTGAGGGACTGACGGACTGAAGGACGGACAGACGGGTCAAAAACATTATACCCTCCGCAACTCGTTGCGTGGGGTATAATAACTGCACATACACTTTAGTGACAAACAATTAGAAACTTAAATGTATGGTAACATCGAAGCCTGATTACTTTTTTTTTCATGATTTGATGTTTATTGCATATCATTGATAATCTCTGTTAAATTTGTTCGCTAATCAAGTCTCAGGACAATTAAGAGCGTGAAAATTGTTAAGACACTTGAGTATTCCTAATGCAAGTGTACAAAAAAAGCATTTATAAGATATATTAACTAACCTGCTTTACATTGTCCACCAGAAGTACCAAACTTATCATCATAGTAACCAGAATTACAGGTACACTTCAGAGCTGAGCTGACAGTTTTACAAACAGCATTAGACACACATTCTGCAGCATCATTAACTCTGGTACATATCACTCCTGATCCTAATTCTGTTAAAGGAAAAGACAAACAATTTATATTCTTTGTTAGTTTTCTTACTATATTGGTTCAGGCTTTCAAACAAAAAAGTAAGTCTAAAAATCTTTACAAACATTTTATTCAGTTGAAATTCTTATCTTTTTTAGGCCATTCCAAGTAATGTTATAAGTGCTGCAAAAGTGAACCTATGGTCACCTATAGTTGCTTACTGATCCGCTTCATTTAGACTGTATTGGATAGTTTTCTCATTGGCAATAATAAAACATCTCCTTATTTCATACTGACAACTTGATAATACTAAAGATAGATCTGTAAAACTTTTGCTTTCCATCAGCATGGCATTCTCCCTATATAAAGTGTGGTATGTAATGTCCCATTACCAAAAAGACTTCGAGCTGCCTATGTAATAATCCTGATAAGGCAAAGGATGCCATTCAGCATGGGCTTTATAATTAGAAGATAGAGATCTAGGTGGCTTAATTACTATACCTTTATCAACCCTTTGGGATGCATTATAGTGAATTTCACTTCTATTTCAATATTTTCTTGTATTTCTTATATTACTGTATTACAGAACATTAGTATTCATAAACAAGAATGTGTCCATAGTACACGGATGCCCCACTTGCACTATCATTTTCTATGTTCAGTGGACCGTGAAATTGGGGTCAAAACTCTAATTTGGCATTAAAATTCGAAGGATCATATCATAGGGAACATGTGTTCTAGGTTTCAAGTTGATTGGACTTCAACTTCATCAAAAACTACCTTGACCAAAAACTTTAACCTGAAGCGGGACAGAGGGATGAACGAACAAACGGACGGACGGACGACAGGACGGACGAAGGGATGCACAGACGGGAAAACATAATGCCCCTCTACTATCGTAGGTGGGGCATAAAAATTACCAGCAAGTAATATGGAATGTAAATATGTAAACTTGCATATTATTCTGTAATAAACCCTCTAGGCAGCATTTTAAAAACTACTGATATAGTTTATGTACCCAGATTAATAAAGGACATAAGTATTCCGCAAAAAAGGACCAACAGAGGAAAACATATAAACTATAAAGGAATAAAGATACATACTGTTTGTACAAGCTCCAGCATTGTTGTAATATTCACTGTTACATGTACATTTGTGATTACCAGAAACAAGTATACAAGTTGACATGGCATCTTTACATTGATCTGATGGACCAGCATTAATACATATTGCATCAACATTTATCTCTGAAGTTAAGATTACAAAGAAAATATTATCAACTTATTCTGAATTTTTTTGCTTTCAATCTCATGAATATTATACAATTGTGTCAATATGTTGTGAAGTTATTTTTCTATAAAGTAACAGTGTCATCTATACTTCTGATGTGTCTGTTCATGTGAGTTTATCCAACTTTTATTTAAATGTCCACTGCAGAAATTACTACTATTTCAAGAAATTCATTTATTTTAACTATATACTAAGTTAAATTTATACACTTTTAAAACAAGTTTTTTGACTATTCAATTAATATGGAATGTAAATTTTGAAACTTGCATCAATGTTCCCCAATGAACCTTTTTGAAAAATACTGAAATATTTCAATGTACAGTCAACTCATTATCCAGAAACCTGTAGGACAGTAACAAAAATTTGAGCAAATGAAGTTCAACTAAAAAAAAGAGCTTAGACCTGTTCGAACTGTGACGCCCGTATATGACACGGAAACCAGGCGTAAAAATCATACTTTATCCGGGCGTCATTGCAGTGTTTTAAAGGAATGCATGTCCAGGCGTCAACCAGGCGGAAACCAAGCGTAACTGAGGCGGAAACCAGGCGTAAGATTAGGCGTAATATTTAAATGAGTACGCCTGGTTCAGAGAAAACCAGGCGTAATATGCAAATGAGTACGCCTGGTCAATAAATAAACCAGGCGTAATATCCTTACATAATACTACACTTATTTCAAATCAGTGTATTACCCTAGCTGTGTTCTTTTGTGTATTTAATACAAACTTCTGTACTGTTGCTTTAATTTCTCATTGTTTGACATAAAACTGGAAATATTAACCATTGAAGAAGCTAATATATACTAAAGTAAATAAATTCATTTTAGACAGACACTGCCACTGGCTCAAATAAGTTTAAAGTTTAAATAAGAATTATGACAATTAATTTTTCTTGAAATAAAACTTAAGCATTTTAATTAACTAAGTTTTTTATAAATTAATGTCCTTTAAAATATAATGATAATACTGCAATTTAACTTCATGTAAAAGATTTTAATGTTATTATCCAAGGTTAAAGGTTTTGGGATTTCAAAATTACTGTTAGAACTTAAAACTTAATAACTTAGGTTATACTCACATAATTATTATTTACCATGTTTTACTTTCCATTTTTTCACAATTTTTATTATTCAATTTGATTCCATATTTCCAATTTCAAATTCTTTCAAAAAGCACAAAACAAGCTAATTATCCCTGAACATATGAAGCTGCCATAAGTCCAACTCTTGCAAACTAAAACCAAAGAGCCAAATTTTGAAAAAAATTCCCATGATCCTTTAAACAAAGCATTATGGGTATTATGATTTACGCCATACCAACAGTTTTATGCCCGTAAGAAAATTTACGCCTTGCTTATTTCAATTTACGCCAGGTTTACCACTTTTTTCTACGCCTGTAAGGACTACAAATTTACGTTTCCTCTTCCCTTATGCCTGGATCTAGACATGTAAGTACCACTTACGCCTGGTTTACGCCTTATTTCCAGGCGTAATACGCCTTATAATTTCATACGGGCGACTTGAAATTGATCAAGTGGAAGACAACTTTAATTTGCGAGAGTTAAAACCAATAATGTGTATCCTGCTCTGTCGTATACATTGTTCTGATTGAGATCGTATATATCATTTTTTTCATTTGAAAAGGTGTCTTGTTTTCTTCTGTAGTTATTTAAATATCATTTGGGGACATTTTATCTATTGCAGTGTAAGCATCAAAGTGGTTATTTTAATTAACATGCCATGATTGGTGACAAAAGATTCATGCGTATAATGGTACTCTTGGGGCAATTTAAAGAAAGGAGTGCCAATTAAACAAAACTATTACATGTTATTTTTTGTCCCAAAGCAGAACTCAAAAGATATAATTGATTGTCGAATTAATATATAGGTAAAATGCCAATCAGCATGGAGAAGGCATTTAATCCCTGCTAAAAATTATTGACATGTGTGATTAATCGACATAAATACAAACAAAATATACATGGTTTATAATTCTTTGAAAATCAGATTTAGTTAGAGTCAAATGAAATTTCTACTCATCAAACAAAGTAGACTATTATAAAATAATGTGTTTCAATGACAGGGCCTAAAACATTTTTTTCTCGTGTTATATTTCGAGGCAACCACGTTCGAGACAAGAGGCGACTGCATTCTGCTATAAAGAACATAAATAGTCTACCAAAAAACAATCAAAAAGTAACATAATTGTATATACCATGGGCGGATTAAAAATACATACTGATAGTACAAGTTCCCACATTGTTGTAATATCCACTGTTACATGTACATTTGTAGGCACCTCCAGTAACCTGACTACATGTTGACATGGCATCTTTACATTGGTTTGATGGTCCTGTACTGCTACATGATGCATCAACATTTATCTCTGAAAATCAATATCAACTTATTCTGAAACATTATGTTTTCAATCTCATTAATATTATAATACATATGTCCATATGTTTTGAAGTTGTTATTCTATGAAACAATAGTATCATTTATATTATGATTTGTCAGTCTTTGTGACTATCCATGTTTAATGTACTACTTTTTAAAAATACTTCATTTATTCTAAAGACATAAGTTCAACATGTATTCTCTTTTTAAACAAGTGCTTTACTATTCAAGTTATATGGATTATATGAACAATTGCATCATTATACCCCCAATGAACCTTTAAGGTTCCACTTTAGAAAAATCCTGATATATTTTAATATATTCTGCTATATATAGGACATTGATATTCAACCAAAGAAATGTACTCTTATTTGAATAATTTTTTCATACAATTTTTCAAGTAAAAAATTCATAAGGGTTCCGCGGAACCCAGTGTCTCGCCTACTTTTGGTGTTAATCGCAGGCTCAACAAAATTGAGGAAAAAAATTAATAAAAATATTCCTCTCTATACTATCTTTTGATTGTAAGTAGCTTCTGTCCAAGTTTGGTAAAAATCCAGGATAATTTATGAATGTATGAATCTAATAAATGTTTTAAAAACTTAAACTGCAGAATGTATGTAATGTTGACTGGAAGAAAAACTAAGTCCATTTATAAGTAAACTATGGAAAAAATGGAACAAAATTTTATCAAAATCCAGGATAGTTTAAGAAAGTTGTTAAAATTTTAAAAACTTTAACCACAGAGTGAATGTAATGTTAACTGGCAGAAAAACTAAGTCCATTTATAAGTAAAATACGGAAAAAATGGAATTTTTTTTTTACAAAATTTACTTCTGGATACTATCTTATGGTCATAAACAAGCTTCTTTCCAAGTTTGGTAGAAATCCAGGATAGTTTAAGAAAGTTATTAAAATTTCAAAAACTTTAACCACAGAGTGAATGTAATGTTTCCTGGCAGAAAAACTAAGTCCACTTATAAGTAAAATACGGAAAAAATGGAATTTTTTTTTTACAAAATTTACTTTTGAATATAATCTTATGATCATAAACAAGCTTCTGTCCAAGTTTGGTAGAAATCCAGGATAGTTTAAGAAAGTTATAAAACTTTCAAAAACTTTAACCACAGAGTGAATGTAATGTTTCCTGGCAGAAAAACTAAGTCCACTTATAAGTAAAATACGGAAAAAACAGAATTTTTTTTTTACAAAATTTACTTTTGAATATAATCTTATGATCATAAACAAGCTTCTGTCCAAGTTTGGTAGAAATCCAGGATAGTTTAAGAAAGTTATTAAAATTTCAAAAACTTTAACCACAGAGTGAATATTTGTGGACGCCGCCGACGACGACGCCGACGGAATGTAGGATCGCTATGTCTCGCTTTTTCGACAAAAGTCGAAGGCTCGACAAAAACTGATACCTGTAAACAAATCAGGATAGAAGCCAAAGTCTTTATCCAAGACCACTATTAATAACATAAAAAAGTAGTGCATTTTTTAACACTAATAAATGCAAATTAAATAAAATGCTTCGCTGAGCGCAGCCTGATACGACCGCAGTGGTCGAACCCTGAACAGTTGGGGCAAATTTGGACACAATATTCAAGCTTGATACTATCTGAATTTGGATTGTGATCAAATTTTTGACATAATATAGGTTTCTGACACAAAATAAATGTGGTCAAAGATCTTACAAATCTAATGCGCAATACTGTGCAATTGAAGATTTCTTCTTGAAACTTTTCAAAAATTTGAAATTTTGAAATTTTGAAGAAAAAAAATATGAACCCTTTTAAAAAGAAATTGGAACCCCCCCTTTCCCCCAAACTTTTTGAATCCCCCTTTTAGCATTAACCATCAAACTCAATTGCAGTCTTTCCTTTGTAGTATGGAACCTTGCAGTACAATTTTATTTTAGAGAGATCCATACACTTAATCACAAGTTACTGTCTGGAAACTAGAAAAATGCTTTTTTTTAACCATAAAAGCCCATTTAAATACATCATAAAAGTATTAAAATAGAAAATGACATCATAGTCATAGCTAAAATTAAAAAAAACTTCATCAGCAACTTTTAATAGTAATATCTAAAAATAAAATTCCTTCATCAGCATTTAAAAGTATAACTTCTAAAAAATAAATTGACAGCTAGGACTTTGCAACCATAAAAACCCATTTAAATACATCATAAAAGTATTAAAATAGAAAATGACATCATAATCATGCCTAAAATTAAAACACTTTCATCAGCAACATTAAATAGTAATATCTAAAAATAAAATTCCTTCACATACATATTTATATAATCATGGCTAAAATTAAATAATTTTTAAAATAGAAAATGACATCATAATCATGCCTAAAATTAAAAAGCCTCCATCAGCAACATCGAATAGTAATATCTAAAAATAAAATTCCTTCACATACATAATCATGGCTATAATTAAATTACCTTTATTAAACATTTTTAAAATAGTAACTTCTAAAAATAAATTGACAACTAATGACCTAAAGACAATACATTTCTTTATAAATAATTAACAAGCAGTGTAAGGGAAGTAATTTGACAATATGTGTTTGAATTACCTCCCTTACACTGCTTTAAAATTATGTTTTGTACTTAAGTCATTGTCCATTAACCTGGAAACCCTTGTTTTTCTTCCTTTTTTGCCCCTAATTCCTAAACAGTTTGAGCCATAACCCCCCAAAGCAAGTTCTTACCATCCCTTTGTGATATGGTAACTTGTGGTATAATTTCAGAAAGATCCATACCAGGGCTTCCAAAATTATTTTTAGCCAGCTGGACATTTTATATATTAACCCGATTTTAATCCCTTAAGACAAAATTAACAAAAGGCAATAATGGTAATCAGTTGCCGAGTTGGCCATCCCAATGATTGACAAAAAAAAACGATATTAAACTTTCTTTGATTCAAATTTGAAGTTCTGACGTAAACTGTTAAATTGGCAGTGCATCATTTGAAGTGTGCAACATCAGCGTACTTATATCTGCCTTAGACTCTTTATTTGTGCAAAATAACGTTGTCAAAAACTTTACTTTCGTTTTTAAATCTAAAGCGGATGTTATCTTGACAATGGTAAAACATGGACCAGAGACGGATACGTAAATTCCGTGTACGTTTGCTAAGCATGAATGTGTGCAAGTAGCTCTTTCTACGTTATTTCTTCAAGAAAATATTCAAAATAAACGTGAGATAAAGGTATCAATGACAATTTAAGCATTTTTTGAAGATATAAGGATGCATAATTAAATTTCACACCTGCGCACATGCGCACACATGTACTGTTAAAACAGAGACATGTCTCTGGTTCAAACAAAGTGGTTATGAGGATTATTCATTTTCACCTTTTAAATTTTTTTATCAAATCATATTTGTTAACCTATTTCTGATAATTTAAATCTTTTTGGCTAAATTAATTAGAAGCAAACCGCTGAAATATAAGAAAATAACTTTGAATAGACCGATCAATGTCCGGTTCAAAATAGTTTACCTGTCACCTGAACAGGTAAATTTCAGCTGTTTGACAACTAATTAGCCTTGATTAAAATGAGAAGGTATTAAAGTAGGGGTTGTTTTGATAGTACTTAATGATCATGTCACTTTTATGACCGGAAATGTGTGGCTGTTAAAGGCAAAAGGTTGGGTCAAAAAGATCGCGAATTATGTTAAAATGACCGTCTCTTAAGCAAGAAAGCCTTGAAAACTAAAAAGTAGATGACCGTTTCATGCTTTGCCTAGCCTGACATTTACCGGACATTATACAAATGTCCGGTATATATGACTGTTTTGGAAGCCTTGATCCATACACCATTTAACAAGTTATTGTCTGGAAACTAGAAAAATGCTTATTTGGGCCTCTTTTTGGCCCTTAATTCCTGAACTATTAGGACCATAACCCCCAAAATCAATCCCAACCTTCCTTTTGTGGTCATAAACCTTATGTTAAAATTTCATAGAATCCATACACTTAAACAAAAGTTATTGTCCGGAAACCAATGTGTCTTCGGACGACGACGATGACGAAGTGATACGAATATACGACCGCATAAAAATTAATAAATCCTCCACCGCTTCTTTTATATCAAAATTTTATAGAGTAGCTGGCTACTTTAGGGAAATACTAAATCAAAAAAAAATTATAGAATGTTTTCAATTGGACCAAACTTCATCTTAAAATTTATGAACAAATTTTTTTACAGTGATTATTCCATCTTTAATATTCTATTTTACAAAAAAAACCTTTTTATGTTTTTTCAAATTTTATGGTTTCTTTCTATTTTATTTGATGGAACACAATCTTTTTACACTGACATTTAATCCCCTGTCAACTGTTTTATTTTTAAAATATAGGAAATCTATTGGAAAGAAGTCAAAAAGATGAAATATGAGGTAATACACCAGAGAATATGACAATAAACTGTTATCACAGAGATATGTCTTGCCTTTTTGTAATTTTGATAGTGCAAATGTTGCAATTAAAATAGCAATACTTTAACATGTAAGTTATGCAAATATTCAAAGTGGATGAACCATGACTGAAGGTACATGGCTAAACAATCTCCATGGAAATGAGATGTGCCAATGCTAATACAACTGCATAGCAAAAACCAGTGACTTATTATAAGTCGTTCCCTTTAAACAAACCTAAACACAAACATTAACTTGTAAACTATGTAAAAGTTTCAAAGTCAATGAACCATGATGAGGGGGTGGGGCTATATAATCTCCATGGAAACGATACTTGCAAATGCCAATAAATTTGCATACCAAATATCATTGACTTAACATTAGCAGTTCTTCTTAAACTGATCAAATCACAAACTAATACATGTAAACTAAGCAAAAGTTTCAAAGTCAATAGACCATGACTGAGGGGGCGGGGCCAAATATTCTCCATGGAAATGAGATGTGCTGATGCTTATACACCTGAATACCAATTAACATTGGCCTACCACTAATGGTTCCTCTTGAACTGACCTAATCACAAACTAATACATGTAAACTAAGTAAAATTTTCGAAGTCAATAGACCATGACTAAGGGGGCGGAGCCAAACAATCTCCATGGAAATGAGATATGCCAATGCTTATACAACTGCATACCAAATATCATTGACCTACCACTAGTGGTTCCCCATAAACTGACCTAATCACAAACTAATACATGCAAACTAAGCAATAGTTTCAAAGTCAATAGACCATGACTGGGGGGGCAGGGCCAAGTAATCTCCATGGAAATGAGATGTGCCAATGCTAATACAACTGCATACCAAATATCATTGACCTACCACTTGTGGTTCACCATAAACTAGACCTAATCACAAACTTATACATTGTTGACGCCACCGCCGCTGGAAACAGCATACCTATGTCTTGCTTTTTGACTCCGTCAAGGCAAGACAAAAACTAAATGGAGAAAATTGAGCACTTGGACAGTATCTGATGTCAAGGTTGTACTAAAAATTACTATACAGATAATGATGTTTTTGTTTTAGATACTGAATTTATATGCATAATATCAAGCGAGTCAACTTAAAAGTTCAGGAATATTAAAGCTGATGAATTCAGTATCAAAATATGAAATGTCATTATACTTATCAGCAAGTTGTCTGAATAATATGTTTCTTAGGGAAGAAAATTTAATCACATGAAGTAGTTTAGAAACTGCTTTTAAAAATATATAACATTGTGATAGTTGTTTGGTTGTATGAATGATGTCATATGTGAACTTCAACTTTCGTTGATAAATTGATGCAGATGAACATGAAAAAAATGACACAGTTGCATTGTTTCTCGACTCCATTTCCTAATATTTTCAAGAATCCCTTTCTGTCACCCATTTAAAAAACATATTAGGCAGTAGTATAAAAAAATAAACTGCTTCGCTGAGCTCAGCTGGATACGCCCGCAGAGGTCCAACCCTGAACAGTTGGGGCATATATGGACACAATATTCAAGCTTGATACAGGTCTGAATTTGGATTGTAATTAAATATTTGACATATTACAGGTTTCTGATACAGAACAAATGTAGTCAAAGAACTTGAAATTGGTTATATGAATTGAATTTATATTCAATTAAAGATTTCTTGCTGTTGTGCAATACACTGTGCTGTTGCGCAATACTTAGTAAATCTGTTGTCAGACTATAAACAAATAAAGTTCAATTAATTCTCAATGTCATATAAGAAATTTATGAAAATCAAAAGGGAGCTTACATCAATAGATATAAACAATTCACCAAAGTTTCATGAGAATTGCTGACAGCATTTTTGAGTTATTGTCCGAAAACTGGAAAATCCCCTCTTTTTTAATGAATAAAACCCCTTAACTCAGAAATGTAAAATGTAAAATTTATAAAATTCTAAAGGGAGCTTACATCAATAAATATAAACAATTCACCATAGTTTCATAAGAACTGCTGAAAGCATTTTTGAGTTTTTGTCCGAACTCGGAAACGTAAAATCTAAAATTTATAAAAATTAAAAGGGAGCTCATGTCAATAGATATAAACAATTCACCACAATTTCTTGCAAGTTGGTGAAAGCATTCTTGAGTTACTGTCCGAAAACTGGAAAATCCCCCTTTTTTTAATGAATAAAACCCCATAACTCAGAAACGTAAAATTTAAAATTTATAAAAAACGACAGGGAGCTCACGTCAATAGATATAAACAATTCACCAAAGTTTTATGCAAATTGGTTAAACCGTTTTTGAGTTTTTGTCCGAACTCGGAAACGTAAAATCTAAAATTATAAAAATTAAAAGGGAGCTCATGTCAATAGATATAAACAATTAACCACAATTTCTTGCAAGTTGGTGAAAGCATTCTTGAGTTACTGTCCGAAAACTGGAAAATCCCCCTTTTTTTAATGAATAAAACCCCACAACTCAGAAACGTAAAATTTAAAATTTATAAAAAACGAAAGGGAGCTCACGTCAATAGATATAAACAATTCACCAAAGTTTTATGCAAATTGGTTAAAGCGTTTTTGAGTTTATGTCCGACATGTTGATGACGGATGGACAGACGGACAACGGTATACCATGAATGTCCCGTAAACGGGCGTATAAAAATTGAATGATTAAATCAATGAATTGGAAATTAAGGACATAAATATTCCAGCAAAATGACCAGCAGAGAGAAACATGTATACCATAGAAGGAAAAAAGATACATACTGTTAGTACAAGTTCCAACATTGTTGTAATATTCACTGTTACATGTACATCTGTAGGCACCTCCAGTAACCTGACTACATGTTGACATGGCATCTTTACATTGATCTGATGGACCAGCATTAATACATACTGCATCAACATTTATCTCTGAAATTAAGTGCTCAAAGAAATCAATATCCACTTATTCTGAAATATTTTGTTTTCCATCTCATTAATATTACAAAAACATGTCAATATGTCTTGAAATTATTTTTTTTATGAAGCAACATTGATGATTTGTTTGTCTTTTTCAGTTTATCCTTGTTCTGTATAATAGGCTAAGGAAATTACTACATTTTAATATAATTCATTTATTTAAACAAAAAAAATAAATAAATGCATCATAGACATGATAGATACCATGCAGGCTTTAAATTCTGTACAACATACACACTTTTCATCTAAAAATGACTCATCAATGATGCCTGAATCAAAATAGTTAAAAAGGCCAAATAAAGTACAAAGTGAGCATTAACGATACAAAATATGCGACGGTTTTGCCAAAATCTATCACTATTAAACATGTCATACCTATCAACTGACCCGTATCCTCCGGGGTCACACCCGAGAATTCACCCCTTACCCGGGTTTTTTAAATCTACAACAACCCGGGATTTCAAAAATGAACCGTTTTCACCCGTATTTCTGACCGGTATTGTTTCCGGTATTTAGAAGTCAAATATACTTTCGATTTTCTCAGCGTTTTTTCCTTTGAAAATTAAGGTAAACAATTAAAATTAGAATTTGCTTATTTACCATGCCAATGGCAGTTATCACAATGTATCAAAACATTACATTTGATTGAAAAGTAACAATTCGAGGATTGTTTGTTAATTGTACCACAGAAAGTTGAAGCCAGTCAAGCTTGACATACAATTCTATGTCCTGATTAAAAGATATGTCGTTTGCAAATATCAAATATCCTGTAGAAATCATTTTAAAACAATTTGAACCTTTTAATACATTTCTGGTGGAGAGAATAATTTTGTTATCACTTAAATGTAAAAGCTTTAAATCAAATCCATATGCTCTAGATATTACATGTATAGCTGGGGTTTATGACATTCATTAATAAGAAGAAGTAAACTAGTGTGAATAAAACAATAAAAAGGGCATTGCTTTAGAAAGATATTTAATTAATGATAAATATTTATATACTTAACAAAAACAAAAGTGATTATTTTTAGGAAACTCAGTCATGTTGTCAGTGGTACGTGTATATGTTATCGTATATAAAAAAAACTCTCAATACTAAAATTGGACCGAAAAAGTTTGTACGCGTTATGACCTGACATTTTCTTCTTCAATACAGGTCATGACCTGCATTTTCAGTTCAGAGGTTGACAGGTATGACATGTACTCTTTTAGAACAAGTATTTAACTATTTAGGTTTATATGGATTATATGTAAACTTACATCATTATACCCCAATAAATCTTATATAATTTGCTGCACATCTACAAATACATGAATCTGATTGGTCTGTGAGAATTTTTCCTTTGCTTTACAATTTCATAGACCATGTTGCTATCATAACTTATGTAAACACTATAGATTTCACTGTGATCTATCCATGCTAGATAAACATGCATCGACAGAGATCCTCTGGTCCCAAACAAATTGAGATTGAAAATTGAAAAAAATACAGAACTGTTAACCCTATCTTAATGCTTAACAAAAGGCATTTTTGAGCTAGGAATTATTTAATTAGTGAGTTTCATGAAATGCCAATATCTTTTAACAGCAACTTGTCTAAACAGCATGTTTCTGAGGGTAGAATATTAAATTACATGAAGTAGTTAAGAAACTCCTTTTACAAATATATAACATTGTGATAGTTGTTTGGTTATATGAATGATGTCATATGCACACGTTTCATTCATAAATTGATGCAGAAAGACACCAAAAAACAAGACATGGTTGCATTGTTACTTGATTTCATTGCCGAATATTTTCAAGAATCACTTTCTGTCTCATATTTAATTAAAATGCTCCACAGTGTGCAGCTTGATATGACCCCAGAGGTAAAACCCTGATAAGTTGGGGTAAGAGTCGACACCACATTTTGACAGCCAAGCTTGATACAGCTCTGAATTTGGATTGTGATTAAATATTTGACACAGCATAGGTTTCTGATAAAAAAAATGAATAAGGTCAAAGACCTGGAAAATTTGAAATTGGACATTTACCTGTTATGGTCCAATATCCAAAATCTAAATACATGGTTAGATTCAGCATATCCAATAACACCAAGAATTCAATTCGTTTATACATTAATGGACGCTATTAGCTTAAGGTTGCACTTTGTAAATACAGCTGTTTCTCAAACCACGCCTCTTTTGGGGAGATATTTAATATTCATAGGTATGTTAATTTGTTAACGTACTGGTTCCCATTGATGATCTCTGTGTTTCATCTCATAGAGACATCACTTGGGAATGTAACCAGTATATAGATAAACATGGTAGCGGCTAAATTTTAATTCTTAGGAGGTCCAAAAATGGAGGTAAGGGTAGTATAGAATTTTAGTATAAGTTTAAACTCTTAGAAGTTCAGGGCATATAAATGTTGAAAATATGCCGCACAGCCCTATATTTTGACCTTTGAATAAAATAGTAGTGCATATAAACTTTCCGTTCTGGGATATTATTTTTCACGAAACTTCATAGTAAAAGTGTCACAGTTTTAGCCGCAAAGGGAGTTCCTATGGGAAATTGCATTGTCTGTATTTACAGAATTGCAACCTATATAGGGTTAAAAAATAGAACATACAGAATTTCACAAAATCTAGTTTATCTCAGAGATTTTAAAGAATTTAACTCAAATATGAAGTTTTATAAATATTTCATGAAGATTGAGAAAATCCTGGGCCTTAACTATGATGACTCAGCATAAATTCACAGTTTACAGTATGCATGGTTTACTTAAAGCCCTGAATTCAAAATAAATTCATAATATATGCCTATTTGTAATTTAAATTGTTTAGAAGTGCTTATATTTACTCTTCGCAGTAATTGCAACCCATTGATCCTTCCTAAATATTTCTGGTGGGGTGTTTTTGTCCTGTCGATAACCCAAAAGTAAGCCGTAACGCCTAAATGTGCTTTTTTGTGACTGCGGCATAAAAAAGTACAAGCTAGAATTACAAAAAGACCTCAGTAAAACTTACAATAGTGTGTTCTATCCTAAATATGTAGTAAATATTTCACATTGCTAGAAACAGGGAAAGAAATTAGGAAATGTGAGGCGCCAGGGGCAAAAAACAGAGGAAAATGCCTACCCCTGAGTCATAAAACAGATAATTTAACTTGTAAATGCTATGATTTTTTTATTTTAAAGGTCTTTTATAAAGTAAACAATAACTGTGCTAGGAAGTTATGCAAAAATCAGATGTAAGCAGTCATTTCAATCAAACTTTTAGTGAATTTATGCACCAGACTGATATCTTCATAAATACAACTTTTGCAAATATGCCTTTGTTTAAACACTTCTAGGACATATATTAACTAACTTATGTTAGATATATGGTTAGGGATGATACTGTTGTGACAAGAATTCTAAACTGACCATTTGAGGCAGAAATTGTGAACTTTCATTGACAAATAGGCATACAGTAAGATGTGGACTGGAGACACAGGCAGGATTGGATACTTTGTATAATCTTGAATGTTGGAATGCTTAACTACTAAACAATACATTTATAGTATTCTAAAATGCTTTCAATTTGTTATCAGAATAGTTTCAAACAGGTTTTAGACAGTTCATGTCAGAAAACATGCACATAGGGTAAGCTGGCAATAATTAGAGTCTTGTTTTCAAAATCTTTAAAAAATTGAAACAGGGGTAGGGGTATAAAATGTACTGTAAAAGGAGACTTAGAGTATATGCAGTGATTTCTTTAAGGCTATAATTCTGATAAATAAGTATTGTTGTGAGAAAAAGTGTTTTTAGAGAGTTTTCTATTTGAATAAATGTTTGTATAGGTTGCACTTTGTAAATACAGCTGTTTCTCAAACCACGCCTCTTTTGGGGAGATATTTAATATTCATAGGTATGTTAATTTGTTAACGTACTGGTTCCCATTGATGATCTCTGTGTTTCATCTCATAGAGACATCACTTGGGAATGTAACCAGTATAGATAAACATGGTAGCGGCTAAATTTTAATTCTTAGGAGGTCCAAAAATGGAGGTAAGGGTAGTATAGAATTTTAGTATAAGTTTAAACTCTTAGAAGTTCAGGGCATATAAATGTTGAAAATATGCCGCACAGCCCTATATTTTGACCTTTGAATAAAATAGTAGTGCATATAAACTTTCCGTTCTGGGATATTATTTTTCACGAAACTTCATAGTAAAAGTGTCACAGTTTTAGCCGCAAAGGGAGTTCCTATGGGAAATTGCATTGTCTGTATTTACAGAATTGCAACCTTAATGGGCATCAAAAAAAATTACATATAGCATTCTGAATATTAATTTATACAGAATATTAAACAACAGTACCACGAAAATCTTAAAAAATATTTAAAAATACAAATGAGATACACAATTTAAAAAAATATCATTCCTCATTAATAAAAAATCTATAAAACTAAACTGTAATTGTTATCCAATAATGAACAGTAAATTTCAAACTATTTATAAATATTTCTTCTCTTAAATAAGTTTTGATGCTGTATCTATTTTTATCTATCTTTAACTATGACTTTACTTACAATTTCTATCAATTGTGCAATGCAGGTCTAAATTTGGATTGTGATTAAATATATTTTTGGCATAGCATGGTTTCTGACACAGAATGAATGTGGTCTAAGAAATAAAAATTTTGAAATTGATCATTTACCTATTATGGTCTTATATCCAAAATCTAACTACATGGTTAGGAACAGCACATCAAAGAACCCCAATAATTTCATTTTTGATGAAATCAAAAGTTTAATTTTGGACTCTTTGGACCTAAATGGGAACCAATTTTGTAACAGGGCCTAAAACCCAAAATATATATACATAGTTAACTTCATCTTATCAAAGAACCCCATATATGCAATTTTTGTTGAAATCAAACAAAAGTTTAATGTTGGACCAGGGCTTCTTAAAATATTTGAGCCAGCCGGATATTTTATGTCTTATCCCGATTTTAATCCCTTAAGACTAAGTAACAAAAGTCAATTATATTAATCAGTTGGCCATCATATAATATATCCAATGATTGACATTAAAAAAAACCAATATTAAACTTTACTTTGATATAAATTCGATGTTCTGATGGTAACTGTTAAATTGGTAGTGCATCATTCGAAGTGTGCAACATCAGTGTACTAATATCTGCCTAAGACTCTTTATTTGTGTAAAATAACCTTGTCAAAAACTGTTCTTTCATTTTTAAAGCACATTTTCCTAATACCGGATGTTGATTCGACAATGTTAAAACATGGACCAGAGACAAATACGTAAAATCCTTGTATGTTTAAAAAGAACGATTGAGTGAAAGTAGCTCTTTCCACGTTATTTCTTCAGGAAAATACTGGAAATGAACATTATATAAAGGTATCAATGATAATTTTAGCATTTTTGAAAAAATTAGGATGCATAATTAAATTTCCCACCTACGCACATGCACACATGTGTACTAGTTCAAACAACGTAGTGCTGACGATTTTTCATTTAAAACCTTTTTAAATTTTTCGTCAAATCATATTTATAAACGTATTTCGGATAATTTTAATCTTTTTGACTAAATTAATTATATGCAAACCGCTGAAATGTAAGAAAATAATTTTGAATAGACCGATCAATGTCCGGTACAAAAGAGTTTACCTGTCACCTGAACAGGTAAATTTTAGCTGTCTGACAACTAATTAGCCTTGATTAAAATGAGATGGTATTAAAGTAGGGTTTTTTTAGATAGTACTTAATCATTATGTCACTTTTATGACCGGAAATGTGTGGCTGTTTAAGGCAAAAGGTTGGGTCAAAAAGATCGCATAAACTTCTGAATTTTGTTAAAATGACCGTCTCTTAAGAAAGCCTTCAAAACTAAAAAGTAGATGTCTGTTTCATGCTTTTCCCAGGTGGATAATGTCCTGAATATATGACTGTTTTGGAAGCCCTGTGTTGGACCCCGATTTGAAATAACTTGAAAACTGTGCCCAAAATCAAAAATTTAAATACATGTATAAAATCAGCATATCAAAGAAAACTTTGCATCAATTTTTGTTAAAATCAAACTATTTAAAGTTTAATTTTTGACCCTTCAAACCTTAATGTGAATCATTTGAAAACAGGATCAAAAATTCAAAATATAAATACAGCCCTTGGATGGTGTAAACTTCCCAAAATAATGTGTATGGTGTAATGGTGTATGGCATATGGTGCAATGGTAGAAGGTGTATGGTGCTATGGTGTATGGTGTAAGGGGAATGGTGTAATGGTGTATGAGGAATGGTGCGATTGTGTAACGTGCGATCGGGAATGGTGTGAATGAATGGTGTACGACATTTCATTGGTTGAAACCGAAGTTCATTTTATTTTAATTTTTCGGATTGTAAACATAAACAATATATAATAATAATCCTATTGTTCTTTTTTCCCAGTAAAGCAAATTACTTTACTCGTTAGACTCTATGTCATATATATTTAATATACACATATTAAAAAATCTTTTTTTTTCATATTCTTATTTACATTAAACAATGGCTTTAAAATTACACACTTGTGATCACATGCAGTTATCATAAAAGAAAGGATTTTATTTAAACTAGAAGGCGGATAGAAAGGTTATCCACGCATCGGAACAGTATTTTTATATCACGGGTTATCAACATCATTTTTAAAGTTGCTTCGTTCCCCACTTTTTACAGTCTCTTTATAAATATCTTATCGTCATTCACCTATGTTTGCCTTGGATTTACGATTCTGTTTTCCAAAAAATGTTCAAAGGAAAATTGTACAGTGTTATTGCACATAAGGTGTTGTATAATTATGAACAATCTCGTCAATTTCGTTAGATTTGTCTTTACGGATTATAAATGATATCTTGAACGTCCGAAAAAATATACTTATGTGAAACGGAATGAAATATTTGCCACTTGATATTTAGCCACCAACAAAATCAACCAACCGACATAATATACTAACAGTATACTTTTCCTAGAAGAGAACTTCTCATACTTTTCATTATAAAGTACAAATGAAATCTGTCATGTCAGTCACACTGTTGGATGATGAGGTGGAATAGTTTTATTATACAAACCATCCTGAACTACTGAGTTTAAATCATCACACCTCAGCAAGCACGACTAATTTATGCGCAGACCAACCCATCACACAATAGCCCAAAAGGAATCTGTGATGTACCCGTCCATATTCAGAAGTCATGGAAGTGAGAAATACAGATACTGATACTGACTTTAGTGACAGTTTTATATAACGAATACAGAGATGAAATGCTGGCACTCTAAATTAAAGCGGACAAGATTTTGTTATCATTGTATTGCAATGTTGCTGTCATTTGTATTATACAATCCATCCTGACATCAAAATATTGCTGATTTACTACGCGGCTGCCGCTATATAGATTTACATAATAAAGTGCAAATATGGTCAGTTTTGTTTGATACTTTAAAATAGTTTTGTTATACGAGTCAGCCTGAGGTATCAAAACTACTGAAATTTTCTTGCGAGACAATATTTTTAATAAAAAGAGGACATGCTGGCTATCTAGATTGATGGGGACAAATTTTTGTTGTCATTGTATTGCAATGTTGCTGTCATTTGTATTATACAATCCATCCTCACATCAAAATATTGCTGATTTACTTTGCGGCTATATGCTGATTCACTATGCGGCTATATAGATTTACATACATGACATAATAAAGTGCTAATACGATCAGTTTTGGCTGATGCTTTAAAATAATTTTGTTATACAAGTCAGCCTGAGGTATCAAAACTACTAAAATGTTCATGCAAGACAATATTTTGAATAAAAAGAGGACATGCTGGCTATCTAGATAGATGGGAACAAATTGTTGTTGTCATTGTATTGCAATGTTGCTGTCATTTGTATTATACAATCCATCCTGACATCAAAATATTGCTGATTTACTATGTGGCTATATAGATATACATAATAATGTGCAAATATGGTCAGTTTTTGTTGATGCGTTTAAATAATTTTGTTATACTAGTCAGCCTTAGGTATTAAAATTACTGAAATTTTGTTGCGAGACAATATTTTGAATAAAAAGAGGACATGCTGGCAATCTAAATTGATGGGGATAATTTTTGTTGTCATTGTGTTGCAATGTTGCTGTCATTTGTATTATACAATCCATTCTGACAATAAAATATAGCTGCTTTACTATGTGGCTATATAGATATACATAATATTAAAAGTGCAAATATGGTCAGTTTTGGTTGATGCTGTAAAATAATTTTGTTATACAAGTCAGCCTGAGGTATCAAAACTACTGAAATTTTCTTGAGACAATATTTTGAATAAAAAGAGGACATGCTGGCTATCTAGATTGATGGGGACAAATTTTTGTTGTCATTGTATTGCAATGTTGCTGTCATTTGTATTATACAATCCATCCTGACATCAAAATATTGCTGATTTACTATGCGGCTATATAGATTTACATAATAAAGTGCAAATATGGTCAGTTTTGGTTGATACTTTAAAATAGTTTTGTTATACAAGTCAGCCTGAGGTATCAAAACTACTGAAATTTTCTTGCGACACAATATTTTGAATAAAAAGAGGACATGCTGGCAATCTAGATTGATGGGGACAAATTTTTGTTGTCATTGTGTTGCAATGTTGCTGTCATTTAATTTGTATTATGCAATCCATTCTGACAACAAAATATTGCTGATTTACTATGCGGCTATATAGATTTACATAATAATAAAATGCAAATATGGTCAGTTTTGGTTGATTCGTTTAAATAATTTTGTTATACGAGTCAGCCTGAGGTATCAAAACTACTGAAATTTTGTTGCGTGACAATATTTTGAATAAAAAGAGGACATGCTGGCTATCTAGATTGATGGGAATACATTTTTGTTGTCATTGTATTGCAATGTTGCTGTCATTTGTATTATACAATCCATCCTGACATCAAAATATTGCTGATTTACTATGTGGCTATATAGATATACATAATAATGTGCAAATATGGTCAGTTTTTGTTGATGCGTTTAAATAATTTTGTTATACTAGTCAGCCTTAGGTATCAAAATTACTGAAATTTTGTTGCGAGACAATATTTTGAATAAAAAGAGGACATGCTGGCAATCTTAATTGATGGGGATAATTTTTGTTGTCATTGTGTTGCAATGTTGCTGTCATTTGTATAATGCAACCCATTCTGACAATAAAATATAGCTGCTTTACTATGTGGCTATATAGATATACATAATATTAAAAGTGCAAATATGGTCAGTTTTGGTTGATGCTTTAAAATAATTTTGTTATACAAGTTAGCCTGAAGTATCAAAACTACTGAAATTTTCTTACGAGACAATATTTTGAATAAAAAGAGGACATGCTGGCTATCTAGATTGATGGGGACAAATTTTTGTTGCCATTGTATTGCAATGTTGCTGTCATTTGTATTATACAATCCATCCTGACATCAAAATATTGCTGATTTACTATGCGGCTATATAGATATACATAATAAAGTGCAAATATGGTCAGTTTTTGTTGATGTGTTTAAATAATTTTGTTATACTAGTCAGCCTTAGGTATCAAAATTACTGAAAAATTGTTGCAAGACCATATTTTAATTAAAAAGAGGACATGCTGGCTATCTAAATTGATGGGTATATTTTTTGTCGTCATTGTGTTGCAATGTTGCTGTCATTTGTATTATACAATCCATTCTGACATCAAAATATTGCTGATTTACTATTCGGCTATATAGATTTACATGATAAAGTGCAAATATGGTCAGTTTTGGTTGATGCTTTAAAATAATTTTGTTATACGAGTCAGCCTGAGGTATCAAAACTACTAAAATTTTCTTGCGAGACAATATTTTGAATAAAAGAGGTCATGCTGGCTATCTAGATTGATGAGGAAAAATTTTTGTTGTCATTGTATTGCACTGTTGCTGTCATTTGTGTTATACAATCCATCCTGACAACAAGATATTGCTGATTTACTATGTGGCTTTATAGATATACATAATAAAGTGCAAATATGGTCAGTTTTTGTTGATGCGTTAAAATAATTTTGTTATACGAGTCAACCTGAGGTATCAAAACTACTGAAATTTTGTTGCGAGACAATATATTGAATAAAAAGAGGACATGCTGGCAATCTAGATTGATGGGAACAAATTTTTGTCATTGTACATGTTGTTTTGCAATGTTGCTGTCATTTGTATTATACAATCCACCCTGACATCAAAATATTGCTGATTTAGTATGCGGCTATATAGATCTATATAATAAAGTGAAAATATTATGGTCAGTTTTGGTTGATGAGTTAAATAATTTTGTTATATGAGTCAGCCTGAGGTATCAAAATTACTGAAATTTTGTAGCGAGACAATATTTTTAATAAAAGAAGGGCAAAAGTATTTCCAAATTTTTTAACCCTATATAAATTAACAGATTGACACACTCCCCATTTCCATTCTCAATTTTATAATTATAAGTGCAAATATGGTCAGTTTTGGTTGATGCTTAAAATAGTTTTGTTGTACATGTTGTACATGTACCAGTCATCCTGAAGTATTCATTTTTGGCATTGTTTGTCGATTTTATCTGAAAACCAAGTTTATAAGATTTACGATACATGTTAAAACCGATAATAATAGCATTGTAACCAATATCGTTTTTAATTTATAGATAGGCAGATCGCGGATAAATTTGCATTACAAGCAAAGTTTTATGCGTACTTTATTTACAAATACATGTATATATATTTAATCTGTATTGTTTATATAACCATCATAGGCATGACCACGGAGATTTTAATTTTATACATTAATTTACAATATTGTGATCAAAATTCGTTTTTTAAATCAAATAAATAATTTTGTAGTCGCACTCTTTCTTTGAAATTTAATTGCATTATGGGTAATTTCGGATCGTGTAGATAGAATGGGGAATGGTGTATGGTGTAATGTGTAAGGTGTATGGTGCAAAGGTGTAACGTGTATGGTGTAATGGCACAAGGTGTATGGTGTAATGGTGTATGGTGAATGGTGTAATGGTGTATGGTGTGAGTGGGAAGTTTACACCATCCAAGGACTGTACAAGGTTATATTCTTCATATGAAATAACCATAATATTTCAATTTTTAATGAACGATTTTAATTTTCAATTTTCATTTAAAGCCGATTTGAAATTAGTCAAGAAATAAGCAATTTATACAAAGTATGAGAAAAGTATTGTTTTTGGTCCCTTTTTCCTTGTGGTACAATTTCAAAGGGATCCATAGACTTATACTCAAGTTATTGTCATGAAAGCAGAAAATCCTAGTTTTTTAGTCCCCTAATTGCTCGACCAAATATCAATCCCAACCTTTCTTTTGAGGTAGGGATGATATTGTCCAATTTCATAGAGATCCATACACTTATACACAAGTTATTGTCCTGAAACAAGAAAAATGCTTGTGTTTGTGAATTGGCCCTTAATTCCTAAACAGTTAGGAAAATAAACCCCAAAATCAATCACTATACATTCCTTTTGTGGTATGAAACATTGTGGTACAATTTCATAGAGATCCATTCACTTATTCTTAAGTTATTGTCTGGAAACAAAATATCTTCAGACAATGATGAAGATGACAATGCTACCAACTTCATGATAAAGACTATAATACAGACAACCCTGCCAAGGTCATAACATTTTAGGGCCGCACATTTTATAAACAAAGTGAAAATGCAATTTTTTATTTCATCTGGCGACAAAATACGGCAGCTGGCAATATTTCTGGCACCAACGTTTTGCTAAGTCAAAAATTTCATTTTTTGTTTACGACCCCAAGCTAATCAACGGTTACAACAGGTGTCATAATCTGTTGTTACAGCTAATCCATTTATCGGAAGGGTCACTTATGATCATCAACATTAAGTCATTCATTCAAATAGAATCGGTCAGTCAGCATATATGTCTTTTCATTTGAAGAAATTTTCATACGACAACACAATTAGCAATGTTTACTGTAGTTTTATGAAGAAAACGCAACTGACAGAAAGTCGAATACCAATAATCAACTTGTTAAAAAACATCCTGTTACTCTTTTTGCCGTAAAAAATAGCAAATTCAGATGTAATTCGTCTTTGCCTGCCCTCACTTTTGATACGAAAATAACAAAACCGGTCACCATTGTTGATTGTATTTACTTCTATTGCGTACTGTCTACAAACCTCCGAAGAAGGAGCACACCCAAATAAAGAAAGATAACTCAATTTTTATTTTTTCATAATATTGAGATACCTTCTCAAGATATGTCTACATACTTCTGACTTTAGAAATTTTATGTTTAGGTCTTTTGAGTTATGGGCAAAGTTAAGAGGGTTTTGGTAGCAGGATGGGTAGGGCATACCTGCCAACCTCTGAAACCTTCAAAGAGGGAGATCTCCCCCACAGCTGAGGGGGAGATTTTGCGCGAACGACATTTTCAAGTGAAATATATGACGTGTTTATTTATTTATCTACGAAACACATATAAGAGTTTATAGATATACTTTGTTTCTTTAAATATGGTTATATCCTACAGAAGGTGTGTTGTTTGTTTCTTTCCTATTTCATCAATTTTGACATTTGAATCACTTCCAGACAACTTTCACCCCAGACACCTCTGTTATAAGAGAGCATTCATTCTGTCACAGGTGCATTTTGTGTGTGCACTTATCTATTTGACTAAAATTGGTTCAATACATATCTTATTAATTTCAATATAAACATTGAATAGAAGTATAGATTTTTTTAGTGATTTTTAAAATATAATTATTTTTTTTGTCTTAAGGCATACAAAATCTTTTAATTGCCCTTCTTTTATGATTCTTTGTTTAATTTGTATTTAGTTTATATTGTTTTATCAATTCACATTATTTTAAGAAGGGTAACTTAAAACAGGATTAAACAGGGGAAGTAACCCGAAATTTCTTTGAAGTGTTTTGCTTCAAAAGTCGTTAATTATCGTTAATTAGTACTATGTTTGACACCCAACTGTCAAGTGAAGCCATTTAATTTCACATGGTCTGTGATTTACAGGTAATTACAACCCTAATAAGTGAGACAAAAACGTAATTACTGTTGACTTGTCATTCAAGGTTAAAATATCCCAAAGGGGGAGATTCTTTAGTCCCGCGCGGGAGGGTACCGGCAAGCGGGAGATTTCCAGTTTTTCGCCATTTGAGCGGGAGTCTCCCGCTCAAAACGGGAGGGTTGGCAGGTATGGGGTAGGGTGCTTTGGTCATTATTTTCTGTATTTCATATTTTTAATACAAATTTTCACTATTCAGTAATTTGAGTAAATCTATTTTTAAAAACCCATTATTCTCTTCTCTTCATTTAATTACCCATTTTTTTCTATTCTTTATTTTTTCATTCACAAACGTTTTCTCTATTCTGTAGCATATACAGACCAGAAGCTAATTATAAGAACAGGAACATTAGTCACTGTTTGGAGACATAAAAATTCAAATAAAAACATACAATATGTTGTTTTGTGGAAAAAACAGACACTTTGTTGTAATCTTTATTGTTATATTTTAATTCTTATACAAGTCATATGAAATACTGACAACAAAAATAAAAGTACCGATGTTTTCTTTTTCATGTATATAAACCCTATGCAATAACTACCTTAGTGTAATTTAGCATGTTAAATGATGTACAGTGCATACTGAGTGCATAAGAAATTTAAATTGACATAGATTTAATTTTGGTATAAGAAATCAAGACTCCAGCTGGCATTAAAGTTGGCTCCAAGTTTTCAAAATTGGCGACAAATTATAGCAGCTGGCAATTTTTCGGGCTCCAACTTTTTTGGAGCCAAAGCAGTGCCTGCTACTGCTCACTGATGATACCTGCACCCAAATATTTCGGTTAACAGGAAGTGGTTGACTGAGTAATCTGAAAATGCATCACACAGTAAAGCTGACTTATATAAACTCTGAAACCAAATTTCAGAAATCCTTGTATTGTAGTTCCTGAGAAAAATGTGACGAAAATTTTCAACTTGGCTATCATGTGTAAAATGATGTAAGTGTTCAGTAAACAGGAAGTTGTTCCAGTGATGAATCTGAAAATGCATCACACCATATAGCTGACTAATAATAACCTGAAACCAAATTTCAGAAATCCTTGTATTGACGTTGTGCACGATGTTGGTACTTGTGAGCGTTACACAACGTTCCTTATAATAAGGCGATTTGGACAATTTCAAAGAACATTTCAAGGGTTTGAGCTTATAGTTGACGAGGTCAATTAACTGTAGTGAATTAGGTAACCAGATTTGGTTTGTCGAAAATGCATAGTATTACAAATGAAACTCAAAGTGGTCGTAAATCAATTTTTTTATATTAATATTCATTTACAGGAGTTGTCATATTAGAAAAATTTCCTTTTGCCAGCAGATCGCATGAAGGAATGAATACATTAATTTTCAAATTTACACATATTTTTGTTAATATAAATTAGGCATATGGAATTTATATTCCCTACTTTTTACATATATTAATATATACTCCTTTTGTCCAATTTCTTTCCGTTTCCTTTCATTTCTATGTTTGCTTTCTTTGTCGCAACATATCTAGGTAGTTATTCCTATTTTTCTCATTACCATATTTTTGTGGCAGTATGCATGTCCTTTGTTTGTTATAATTGTCAGCAATTGCTTTTCAGTTCTTTATTTATTCTTATTTTCTTTTATTAACAATAAAATTATACATTTTTCTTTTGACGATTTGAAACCTGTAGATAGACAACGTTCCTGAGGTAAAACAGATATGCTAAAAAACGATGATCCCGATATTTTGTTTATGTCAACTCATTTGATCAACATTTGAATTTAAGGATGTTCGCTACTGTTTCAAAATAACAAGATTATTAAAAGTCTGTACTAAAATGATAGTATACAAATAAAGGAATTAAAAAAGCAGGAAAAAATGAAGGGTCCGTGTGCTTGTTTTCAAGATAAAAGCCACTGAAAATTTGGTGGGAAATGATTCTCTCTAGATTTTTCATACTTTTAACATTGGCCGCTTTTTTTGTTTCAAAAACTATGAAAAAATAACAAGGATTTTATCAGATTTTCAAAGATGGCATTTTAAACTATATGTAATAAAATTATGAAAAGTAGGGGTTGGTGGGCAAAATTTTTTAATGGCAATACATGGATAAAACCAGAGGATTCCGAAAATCTGGCAGAAATTCAAAAACAAGAGGAGCAAACATCCTTAAACTTAAACTTTTCTTTCTCATACTTGAGTTATATTATAACTTATATTTCTTATTTTATATTCAAATTAAACTGGAAACAGATAATTTTGATATAAAATCAAAAACCCGAGCCCGACATCAATCACGTTTTGCGAATGTTGTGACAAAACGGCTCTACTTTTTGAAACGATCTAAAAATCTTGTTGCCTAACGAAAAGTGTTATACACTATATTGTTTAAAAAAGAAAAACAAAAAAACTTTTACCACCAAGTTATATTTTCTATGATCTCAACAAGGCTTATTTGATAAAAAGCCGGTTAAAACCTCAATTGTAAAGAAATATAGCGTATTTTTCGTTGGGACAAGATGGCTATACTTTTGAAGTCATGGCAATAAAAACTATACGCATGTTTTCTGGCAAAATAATATCACGAACCAGGAATCAAGTAAATAAACTTTTAAAATATCAAAAATATTTTTTCCTATCAGCATTTCCAATTTCACGATATAAATGCACAAACCCGATATATGCTTACCTTGCATATGCTTGGACATTTTTCTGACCATTTTCAACAAGAGTGCACACGCTGAAATGTCTCGCCTTCTGTACTAACCATTGATATTATGTTGATAGTCCTAAATGAAAGCTTTACTACAACTATTACATAAACTTAACATGATCCAAGAAAATGAATTCAAGGTCATATAAACCAAACGAGAAATACATGTACACCTTACAATCATTCAATACACTAAATATAGTTGACCTATTGCTTATAGTTTCTAAGAAGCAGACTTAACCAAGACAAGAGTGCACACCCTGAAATGTCTCGCCTTCTTTACTAACCATTGATATTATGTTGATAGTCCTAAATGAAAGCTTTAATACAACTATTACATAAACTTAACATGATCCAAGAAAATGAATTCAAGGTCATATAAACCAAACAAGAAATACATGTACACCTTACAATCATTCAATACACTAAATATAGTTGACCTATTGCTTATAGTTTCTAAGAAACAGACTTAACCAAGAAAACTAAACATTGACCAATGAATCGTGAAAATGAGGTCAAGGTCAGATGAACCATGCCAGGCAGACATGAACAGCTTACAATCCTTCCATACAACAAATATAGCTGAACTATTGCTTATAGTTTAAGAAAAACAGACTGAAACACATAAACTTAACACTGAGCAATGAACCGTGAAAATGAGGTCAAGGTCAAATAAAACCTGCGAGACTGACATGTACATCATAGAATATTTCCATACACCAAATAAAGTTGACTTATTGCATACATTATAAGAAATAAAACCAAAACTCAAAAACTTAACTTTGACCACTGAACCATGAAAATGAGGTCAAAGTCAGATGACACCTGCTAGTTGGACATGTACACCTTACAATCATTCCATACACCAAATATAGTAGACCTATTGCATACAGTATAAGAAAAACGGACCAAAACACAAAAACTTAACTATAACCACTGAACCATGAAAATGAGGTCAAGGTCAGATGACACCTGCTAGTTGGACATGTACACCTTACAGTCCTTCCATACACCGAATATACTAGACCTATTGCTTATAGTATCTGAGATATGGACTTGACCACCAAAACTTAACTTTGTTCACTGCATGATCCATCAAATGAGGTCGAGGTCAAGTGAAAACTGACTGACAGGCATGAGGACCTTGCAAGGTACACACATACCAAATATAGTTATCTTATTACTTATAATAAGAGAGAATTTAACATTACAAAAAATCTTAACTTTTTTTTCAAGTAGTCACGGAACCATGAAAATGAGGTCAAGGACAATGGACATGTGACTGACGGATACTTCGTAACATGAGGCATCCATATGCAAAGTATGAAGGATCCAGGTCTTCCACCTCCTAAAATATAAAGCTTTTAAGAAGTTAGCTAACGACGCCGCCGTCGGATCACTATCCCTATGTCGAGCTTTCTGCAACAAAAGTCGCAGGCTCGACAAAAACTAAACATTGACCAATGAATCGTGAAAATGAGGTCAACGTCAGATGAACCATGCCAGGCAGACATGAACAGCTTACAATCCTTCCATACAACAAATACAGTTGACCTATTGCTGATAGTTTAAGAAAAACAGACCGAAACACATAAACTAAACACTGAGCAATGAACCGTGAAAATGAGGTCAAGGTCAAATAAAACCTGTGAGACTGACATGTACATCATAAAATATTTCCATACACCAAATATAGTTGACTTATTGCATATAGTATTAGAAAAAAGACCAAAACTCAAAAATTTAACTTTGACCACTGAACCATGAAAATGAGGTCAAAGTCAGATGACACCTGCCAGTTGGACATGTACACCTTACAATCATTCCATACACCAAATATAGTAGACCTATTGCATAAAGTATAAGAAAAACAGACCAAAACACAAAAACTTAACTATAACCACTGAACCATGAAAATGAGGTCAAGGTCAGATGACACCTGCCAGTTGGACATGTACACCTTATAATCCTTCTATACACCAAATATACTAGACCTATTGCTTATAGTATCTGAGATATGGACTTGACCAGCAAAACTTAACCTTGTTCACTGATCCATGAAATGAGGTCGAGGTCAAGTGAAAACTGTCTGACGGGCATGAGGACCTTGCAAGGTACGCACATACCAAATATAGTTATCCTATTACTCATAATAAGAGAGAAATTAACATTTACAAAAAATCTCAACTTTTTTTTCAAGTAGTCACTGAACCATGAAAATGAGGTCAAGGACAATGGACATGTGACAGACGGAAACTTTGTAACATAAGGCATCTATATACAAAGTATGAAGCATCCAGGTCTTCCACCTTCTAAAATATAAAGCTTATAAGAAGTTAGCTAACGCTGCCGCCGTAGGATCACTATCCCTATGTTGAGCTTTCTGCGACCAACGTCGCAGGCTCGACAAAAATAAAATTTTACGGTTTACGGTTTCAGTGATATTGATTTTGCTGTAACACGCGAATAATAATAATAATAATAATATTCTTGTGATATTTTACAATCATCGGAGAAAAAATATGGTATGAAAGAAACGGAAATCTGATCTTTTGCACACAAAATGTAACGTTGGACATTACGTTTTTGCGTAAAAATGGGATAATTAAGTGTAAAATTTTTGGTATTTTAAATCCTGGTTCCTATTTTTCTTAATTTTCAAGTCTATTGTAATGAATTCAACCAGAAATCACTATATTTTTATCGAACTGACGAGTCTAAGTATTTATTTTTGTGATAATCTATAGAAAAAATGGAAATCGTACCAACATCGTGCGCAATGTCATTGGAGTTCCTGAGAAAAATTTGACGAAAATATTCATGGGACAGACAGACTGACAACAACAACAACAACAACAATACTTTATTATAAGAGGGTTACACAGTTAGCTATAATCTTCCTGATGACCTCATCATAAAAAATCATAAACAAAATGCAAACATATACATGGCATACATTAGTATAAAAGTCAAGTATGATAATAATGTGCAATTATACAACTTGATAAAATGTTAGGAAAAAATAAACGTGATGACATAATCAGTTTTCAATATTTTTTCAACAGGTTGATTTCAATAAATGATATGCTATTTTGTATTTGAAAGAATTAACATTTGTAATATTTCTTAACGGTATTGGCAAATTATTCCACTAGAATGGTCTAGAATGTACATAAAAGATTTTTTGAACAATTCTATTTTTGGTTTAGGGAGTATAAGGTTTCCTTGAACAGCATTTCTCAAGGGGTATGGATTTCTGTCTGAAACATAATGAAACTTGTTAATAAGATATGATGGGGCATCATTTTTGATGCACTTAAATGTCATCACAAACTTGTGATATTTTATTCTCTGTTCAACTGTCATCCAGTTTAAGTGTTTGAATAAGGGCACAGAAGATGTGAAAGGGTCTGTTTCTAGTATTAATCTAGCAGCTCTCTTTTGTAATTTTAATATCCTATTTAAACCCTCACTGCTACAACTACTCCAAACTATACAACAATAATTAATTAGTGGCAAGATATAACCATTATAGAATAATTTTCTGCAGTCTTGATTTAGAAATTTTTTAATCTTTAATAGTAGATATAGCCTAGATGAAATTTTTGAGCAGATCAAATCAATTTGGTTTGTCAATGTGAGGGATTCGGGTCAATTTTAATGCCTAAGAGACTTTCCCATATGGAAGATTGTATCACTTGATTGTTAATACTTAAACAACTCTCACTGTAATGTGGCATTGCTTTTTGCTTAGTTCCAATAATCATATATTTTGTTTTATTTTTATTGATGAACATATTGTTATCATTACTGTCACCATTCCTCAACACCATGCAAATCTTCTTGTACCTTTGACTGCCGAGTTTGATAACAACTACCAGAAAGATGTAAAGTTGAATCATCAGCATATAAATCAGTGCAACAATTTTTCATATAGATAGGAAGGTCGTTTATGTATAATATAAACAGAAGGGGCCCTAATATGGAGCCTTGGGGGACCCCATACTTGATATAAAGTTTTTCGGAATGAGCATTACCAATTTGTATACTTGTTGAGTTCTTACATTCAAATAGGATTTAAAAAAAGAAACAGCAGCATTATCAAATCCATAAATTTCAAGTTTTTTACAAAGAATATCATGATCTACTACATCAAAAGCTTTCTTAAAATCCAACAGGACTGCTAAGTTGATGTTACCGTCATTCATATCCTGTACCCATTTATCTATGATATTGATTAGGGCATTTTAGCAAGAGTGTTCTTGTCGAAAGATCTAATCTTTTTAGATAGTCATACAAATGTTTTGAAACATGCTTTTCTAAAAGTTTTGATAAAACAGGAAGTACAGAAATTGGCCTATAATTTGTTGCCATGAATTTTTCCCCAGCTTTAAAAACAGGAGTTACTCTTGCATTCTTTAGAACACTGGATAATGTACTTGTTTCTATTATTCTGTTAAAAATGTAAGTTAAAGATGAAGTTATGAAGTGAGCACTCAATTTAAAAATTTTTGGTCCTATGTTATCAGATCCGGTGGATTTATTAATGTCAAGTTTGATCATCTCATTAAATAGATCATTTATTGTGACTGGTGGAATTGAAAATTTTACTTGTTTTGACTTATATTTTTAGTAAATTTGTTTTGTATAAATTGAGTTAATTTTGCATAATCATGATTATGGATGGACGGATAGACAGAGGAAAAACAGTATACCTGCACTTTTTTAAGCAGAGGTATAAAAAATATTAGGCAGTGGGATAAAAAAAATGTATAAGCTAATTTGCAATAATTTAGTGTGTTGGTAATAAAGGACATTAATATTCCAGCAAAATGACCAGCAGAGAGAAACATGAATACCATAGAAGGAATAAAGATACATACTGTTAGTACAAGTTCCACCCTTGTTGTAATATCCACTGTTACATGCACATTTGTGATTACCAGAAACCAGTACACATGTTGACATGGCATCTTTACATTGATCTGATGGACCACCATTAATACATACTACATCAACATTTATCTCTGAAATAAAGATTACAAAGAAATCAATATCCACTTATTCTAAATGACTTTTTATATGAACTTCTTTATGTCAAATGCTGGTATTATGTTATAAGAAAACAAATTATCTAAATATCATGTTCTTCAATAAGACATATATTTGAAATTTACCACTTTAACATTCGTGATTTACAACAAATTAAAGTACAAAATGTATGGTTGTCTTCATCAATGGTAGTTGTTCAATTGTTGAACTTCAAGCAAGAAATTTGATACCTGAGGGACTTAAAATCTAACTTTTCGAAAGGTGCCAGCTTGGAGCCTTGGACCCCAAAATATTTTTGTCAGGAGCCCAGTTGTAATTTTAGGTGCCCAACCAATTTTCATACTAATAAAATAAAACTTAAATGTACTTTTTATATACTATGTAATTAGCCATTTTAGGTATTCTAATATGTAGCTTTTGACTCTGGTTAAAAGATTAGGTATGTTGATTTTGATGATATTTAAATTATTACCACCAGAGACATATTATAAGATTTGACTATACTGATTTTAGTATTTTTCCAAGCAACAGTGTCTCCCTTTAATTTGAACTTCCTGTTGTTAGTGTTGACATCTTGCAATAGGATCCCAGTTACAGGATACCAGTCCAGTACCCCAAATGAAGTCCCTCAATAAATCTACCATCTTTTAAATGGGATATTGTACTGACATGAAAATTATGTAAAGATGCTTAAATTTGTATTATATCTAAAGGGTATTCATTAAACTTTCAACTTCTGCTAAATTTTAACTCTAAAACACGATTTTGTGAAAATCTACACGAAAAAAAATTGGGTCGCTGTAAAGTGAGAAACGGAACAGAAACGAAACAGATTGAAACGAAACGAAACATGGCGAAACGAAACGAAACACAGCCTAAACAAAAAGAAACTTGGCAAAACGAAACGGAACAAAATCTGTATTTTGAGGAACGACCCAAACAAAATCTTCCTGACAAGATAGTGTTATATAATGTGTATATGTGCATAGCCAAAGATCAATTAGGACAGTTTAGAGGACCTTTTTAATCGAAGAAATCTAATTGTTTGCTTAAAAATCGTAAAAAAAAATCCTCGGTGGTATGTTTATCTTTTGGGAAAATTACGCCTCCTCCGTTCTTTACACCCTTGATCTGTCTCTGCTTTTTTACAAAAGATCTGATTTAAACACAAGATAATGTGTGCATAACTACACGATTAACGGTATATTCGAAAACACATTACATACTGGGCTTAATTTTACTGATTGCCGCACTAGAAACAATGCATTACATACCAGTTCTATTGTACTTTGTATTTTGTTTGTCAATGCTTTATAGTCCCATATGTTGTTAGGGAGCTACCATTTGATTTTTAGGGGGCTAGGATGAAATTTGAAAAAAAAGGCAGGACAGGAGTTTTGAGAAAAAAAATAGGCAGGATGAACAATTTGGCAAAAAAATAGGCAGGATGACAATTTATGTAAAAAAAGTCAGGATAAACTAATAATAAAATGCTTCGCCGAGCGCAGCCTGATACGACCGCAGAGGTTGAACCCTGAACAGTTGGTGCAAGTTTGGACACAATATTCAAGCTTGATACTGTGATCAAATTTTTGACATTATATAGGTTTCTGACACAAAATAAATGTGGTGAAAGATCTAAAAATTTGAAATGGGTTAAATAATTTGTATGAAATTTCAATTGAAGATTTCTTGCTATTGTGCAATACTGTGATATTGTGCAATACTTTGCAAAAGAAGATTTCTTGCTATTGAGCAATACTGTGCAATTGATGATTTCTTGCTATTGCCCAATACTGTGCAATTGGTGATTTCTTGCTATTGCACAATACTGTGCAATTGGATATTTCTTACTATTGCACAATACTGTGCTATTTGCGCAATACTATGAAATTGTTTGAAGATTTCTTACTATTGCACAATACTGTGCTGTTATACTGCGCTATTGCGCAATACTGTGCAAAAGAAGATTTCTTGCTATTGCACAATACTGTGCAATTGATGATTTCTTGTTATTGCGCAAGTACTGTGCAATTGGATATTTCTTACTATTGTGCAATACTGTGCAATTGAAGATTGCTTGATATTGCACAATACTGTGCAATTGAAGATTTCTTGCTATTGCGCAATACTGTGCAATTGAAGATTTCTTGCTATTGTGCAATACTGTGCAATTGAAGATTTCTTGCTATTGCACAATACTGTGCTATTGTGCAATACTGTGCTATTGCGCAATACTATGCAATTGAAGATTTCTTGCTATTGCACAGTACTGTGCTATTGCACAATACATAATATAATAATTTACACATCCTGTTTGGTGTGTATCTCCTGCAATATCAGTATTTTTTTGCTTTTATATATAAATCAGAAATAATCAATGTAAAAATGGAAAATTTTAAGGAAAAAAAACAAAAAAATTATAAAAAATAAATGGGGAATGTGTCCATGGGACACAGATGATGCCCCCGCTTGCATTCAGCAATTTTTCCATTTGTAAAGGGCATAACTCTTGAAAGGTAGAAGTGACGCCACCCAATTAAATTCAAACTTGATCTGTGTCTTGTGGTAATAATCATTGTGTATAAGTTTCATAACATTTGGTTGAGGCAAACTAAAGTTAGAGAACGGAAACAAATTTCAGGACGTACATACAGACAGACAAGGGAAAAACTTAATGCCCCCTCCCCTACGACGGGGGCATAAAAATCCCCCCCTCCAAATTTTTGAACCCCCTTTTGAGTGATTACCCCCAATCTCAATCCCAGCCTTTCCTTTGTGGTATGGTACCTTTCAGTACAATTTCAGAAAGATCCATACACTTAACACAAGTTATTGTCTGGAAACTAGAAAAATGCTTGTTTTTGGCCCCTTTTTGGCCCCTAATTCCTAAATTTTTGAGGCAATTACCCCCAAACTCAATACCAGCTTTCCATTTGTGATATGAAACCTTGTGGTACAATTTTAGAGAGATCCATACACTTACACACAAGTTATTGTCTGGAAACTAGAAAAATGCTTGTTTTTGGCCCCTTTTTGGCTCCTAATTCCTAAACTCTTGGGGCAATTATCCCCAAACTCAATCCCAGTTGGTTGACCAGCTTGCGACCTGGCGCCTCTCATGAAAGTATCTGTGACCTTTAAAATATTTAAACTGAGAAAAAACAAGCATTCTGAGAGTATTGCATGGCAATACAAAGTCCCCTACCGGGTAAAAATTCATTACATAGTCCCCTACCTGAGGTAAAAATTCATTATACTGGAACAAAATGCTAACTTATTCTATAACTTGTCATGGTGTAAACAAAAAGAAAATATCAAGTGAATATCTTCAAGCATGACTAAAAACAGTGTGGAAAACTGATTATATGAGTGAATTTTTCAAGTCCAAGGACCATAACTCTGAATAAAATTATCAGACCAAAACATAAATTTGAACTTGATCTGTAACTTGTCATGATAAAACTATATACCAATTATCAATCAATATCTTCAAGCATGAAGAAAAAAAGTGTGGAAAACACTCTAACATTAGATATGATTAATAGTTCTCTTAAATTATACATGATGTAATACAATGTATATCTATTTTCAAATTATAATCAAATATAATTAATAGTTCCAAATATTTTTCTTTCATTTGTCACAAACTAATTTAGATTTGTAACTTATCTATAAAATGTCAACAACTTTTATCTATACACAATGAAATGTAATGAAATATATACCTTAATAAAAATAGATTATTATCTAATTAAAGGATTTCACTTCATAAAAAAAATTTATATAAATATCATTCAGAAAATTAGTTTATACAAAATAACATACACTTCAAACAATTTACCAAAGAATGTCTTTAAAAAAATGAGTTATCTCCCTTTGTACAGAAATATGGTTTAACATACAAAATGTAGTACTCTAACATTAGATATGGACCATGATAACTCTGGACTAAATCATCAGACCGGAACAAAATTCGAACTTGATCTATAACTTGTCATCATAAAACTATTTACCAATTATCAAATCAATATCTTCAAGAACGAAGAAAAAATGTGTGGAAAACTGATTTGCCGGACTGACGGATGGACAGACGGACGGACGGACGGACAGATGGACGGAGTGCAAACCTAAAGTTTAGTTTGCTTAAAAGTTACCTGGTGACCCAAGGCAATTTTTAATGGTGACCTTGTGACCTAAGGTGGGTTTCCTACTGGAGCACCTTTTTCTCATTTTTTCATACTATATTGTATGTACGACTCTTCAGTTTCTACTCTTTTAATTTAAACTAAACCAAGACCATGCAAATACATTTTATTATACTTCACGTTAAAATGCCAGATTTTGATTGGCTAATACGAGGGAGTTAATTTACTCTATCTCATGGCTGTGAGGGAGACATTTCTTTTGAATGGCACTCTCTCGTGCAGACCAATAAGAAATCGACAATTTAAAGGACAATGAATTGAACTGACATGGAAGTACCGGTACACCACTAATTCATGGCCCCATTGCTTTCTATGTTAAATTCCCCAATTTCAAGCAGGCACAGCTCTTTTGTTTCAAGTTCAAATAAAGTGACAATCATTGCATGTCAAAGCAACACTTTATGGTGCCTTGTACTGAAAAAGTCAACATACCTTTAATGGCATATAAAGAAGAACTGGTTCCCGGAACTTCAGATATACCAAAACAGGTACTTCAGATCTGACAAACAGGCAAATGTACCCTCTTTTTTAAATTTCATGCAATTTTTTTATTTTTCAAAATTATAAGTCAAACAGTGTTCTACAATGATCACCAGTCGTTCAGCTTTCATTTGATACCAAAATTACCTAAATATTCTACATACTTTGAAAGTTACACCCATGCGTAAGAACTATTTTGTGTTAAATATGTACCCCGGTACTACTTTCTGGTATGTGCTTTCTGGCCGGGCCCGAAATTAGTGGTGTTACACCTATAATAGAAACCAACCTTGCTGTATTGACTTCAACATTACTTTATTTCATTCTATGATCTATTTCAAGCAATAAAAAACATATAAGGCTTTAGTCCAAACAATATTTTATTGATTTAAAGCTCAAATTGGACTGGTAGTAACATATGGGTTATGCAAAGAAAACTGCATATGGATATTACCAATGGCCAATATGATTTTTTTATTCTCAATATCATGCTTCTAATTGTTAATTTCTACTAGGAAAGCAATGTGCTTACCAATAGTCATATTTTTATCAGAGGTTGTTCATATAATAAAAATATATTAGTTCAGACCTAAGACATAATTAAGAATATTGTCCCCCCTTTTTTCTTCAAATTGGAAAAGGGACATTTTTGGTATAAACCATACTTCTGTGGTACAACATAGCTAGATTATTTAGAGCAATTTATATATCCCTCAGCTGGATAACTTGCTAAACTGGTTCAAAATTTCATGTTCAGTGAGATTTTTGAATTCTTATATGAGTATATACCAATTGCCTAGATTGTAAAAGACTACCATAAGAAAACCAATAAAACTTGAAAAATCATAGGATTATTTGACCAGGAGCTTTTTTTTTACCATAAACAAGTCATAATATACATGTTTTACTGATTTCAATCCCAAATAATGTAAAAATAAGAATTTGGAGTCAAGTCTTAACTGCATGCATGTTGTATGACCATAAAAGGCTAAAGTACCTTATTGTGTCAATTTAAGAGCTGAAATTTCCCATAAACAGAATTGTTCATAAAAAAAAGTTGATTACACATGATTACTGCATGACATCAAATATGACCAATTTTCATTGGAATATTTACAACTTATAAAAATTAAATTTCTGATGATTCTCTGTAATAGGAAGTACACCACTAATTCATGGCCCCATTGCTTTCTATGTTAAATTCCCCAATTTCAAGCAGGCACAGCTCTTTTGTTTCAAGTTCAAATAAAGTGACAATCATTGCATGTCAAAGAAACACTTTATGGTGCCTTGTACTGAAAAAATCAACATACCTTTAATGGCATATAAGAAAGAACTGGTTCCCGGAACTTCAGATATACCAAAACAGGTACTTCAGATCTGACAAACATGCAAAATGTACCCTCTTTTTAAAATTTCATGCAATTTTTTTATTTTTCAAAATCATAAGTCAAACAGTGTTCTACAATGATCACCAGTCATTCAGCTTTCATTTGATACCATTGAATCATAATTTCCTGTCAATATGCACATCTACATAGTATGTCCTTATTATCTACACAGTTTCATGAAATTCTGTTGTGTGGTTTGAGAGGAGTTGCGATGACAAAAGGTTGCAGTAGTATATTGGGCAAATAAGTTAAAAGGGGCGTAACTCCTGGAAAAAAATAGAAATGTATTTCCTGTCGATATGCACATCTATGTAGTATGTCCTTATTATCTGAAAAGGTTTCATGAAATTCTGTTGTGTGGTTTGAGAGGAGTTGCGATGACAAAAGGTTGCAGTAGTACATTAAAGTAAATAAGTTCAAAGGGGCGTAACTCCTGGAAATAAAATTGAATCCTAATTTCCTGTCGATATGCACATCTACGTAGTATGTCCTTATTATCTGAAAAGGTTTCATGAAATACTGTTGTGTGGTTTGAGAGGAGTTGCGATGACAAACTGTTGCAGTAGTACATTAAAGTAAATAAGTTCAAAGGGGCGTAACTCCTAGAAAAATAATTGAATCGTAATTTCCTGTCGATATGCACATCTACGTAGTATGTCCTTATTATCTGAAAAGGTTTCATGAAATTCTGTTGTGTGGTTTGAGAGGAGTTGTGATGACAAAAGGTTGCAGTAGTATATTGGGCAAATAAGTTCAAAGAGGCGTAACTCCTGGAAAAAAATTGAACCGTATTTCCTGTCGATATGCACATCTACGTAGTATGTCCTTATTATCTGAAAAGGTTTCATGAAATTCTGTTGTGTGGTTTGAGAGGAGTTGTGATGACAAAAGGTTGCAGTAGTATATTGGGCAAATAAGTTCAAAGAGGCGTAACTCCTGGAAAAAAATTGAACCGTATTTCCTGTCGATATGCACATCTACGTAGTATGTCCTTATTATCTGAAAAGGTTTCATGAAATTCTGTTGTGTGGTTTGAGAGGAGTTGCGATGACAAAAGGTTGCAGTAGTACATTAAAGTAAATAAGTTCAAAGGGGCGTAACTCCTGGAAAAAAAATTGAATCCTAATTTCCTGTCGATATGCACATCTACGTAGTATGTCCTTATTATCTGAAAAGGTTTCATGAAATTCTGTTGTGTGGTTTGAGAGGAGTTGTGATGACAAAAGGTTGCAGTAGTATATTGGGCAAATAAGTTCAAAGAGGCGTAACTCCTGGAAAAAAATTGAACCGTATTTCCTGTCGATATGCACATCTACGTAGTATGTCCTTATTATCTGAAAAGGTTTCATGAAATTCTGTTGTGTGGTTTGAGAGGAGTTGCGATGACAAAAGGTTGCAGTAGTACATTAAAGTAAATAAGTTCAAAGGGGCGTAACTCCTGGAAAAAAAATTGAATCCTAATTTCCTGTCGATATGCACATCTACGTAGTATGTCCTTATTATCTGAAAAGGTTTCATGAAATTCTGTTGTGTGGTTTGAGAGGAGTTGTGATGACAAAAGGTTGCAGTAGTATATTGGGCAAATAAGTTCAAAGAGGCGTAACTCCTGGAAAAAAATTGAACCGTATTTCCTGTCGATATGCACATCTACGTAGTATGTCCTTATTATCTGAAAAGGTTTCATGAAATTCTGTTGTGTGGTTTGAGAGGAGTTGTGATGACAAAAGGTTGCAGTAGTATATTGGGCAAATAAGTTCAAAGAGGCGTAACTCCTGGAAAAAAATTGAACCGTATTTCCTGTCGATATGCACATCTACGTAGTATGTCCTTATTATCTGAAAAGGTTTCATGAAATTCTGTTGTGTGGTTTGAGAGGAGTTGCGATGACAAAAGGTTGCAGTAGTACATTAAAGTAAATAAGTTCAAAGGGGCGTAACTCCTGGAAAAAAAATTGAATCCTAATTTCCTGTCGATATGCACATCTACGTAGTATGTCCTTATTATCTGAAAAGGTTTCATAAAATACTGTTGTGTGGTTTGAGAGGAGTTGCGATGACAAACTGTTGCAGTAGTACATTAAGGTAAATAAGTTCAAAGGGGCGTAACTCCTAGAAAAATAATTGAATCGTAATTTCCTGTAGATATGCACAACGACATAGTATGTCCTTATTATCTAAAAAGGTTTCGTGAAATTCTGTTGTGTGGTTTGAGAGGAGTTGCGATGACAAGAAACAGGACTGACGGACGGACTGACGGACGGACAGACTGACAGACAGACGTTTGGCCAGACGGACGGACAGACAGATGGACGGGTCAAAAACATTAAACCGTCCGCAACTCGTTGCGTGGGGTATAATTACCTAAATATTCTACATATTTTGAAAGTTACACCCATGCGTAGGAACTATTTTGTGTTAAATATGTACTACTTTCTGGTATGTGCTTTCTGGCCGGGCCCGAATTAGTGATGTTACACCACATCTAGTAATTAAAGACCATGCTTTAGTTCTACGTTTTGGCTCAGAACTTAAAATAAATTAAAAAAAAACATCTTTCTTCCCTTCTGTTTTTTTTTCTAATACCTGTAACTTTGTTATGTACGTGACGTCATAGTAAAAAACTTTGATTAAAATTTGAACTGAAAAAGACAATTACCGGTATGATAGAACTTTCAATATAATAAATTTAATAACACATAGCTGAGAGGGTAATAGAGCAGATTGGTACCCCTCGAAAAGGCATTGTCAACCTTGGCTTCGTCTCGGTTGACAATATTTTCTTGGGGTAACAATCTGCTCTATTACCTTCTCAGCTATGTGTTATTCATATAGTGTTTTGTTGTTTGCCATTTATCTTGACAGACACATGTTACTATCTTGTATCTACCACATTTTCAAAAGAGAACCTACGAAGTAGGTACAGCATCTCCATAAAGTTGAAGTCGATGATACCTGTTGCAAGTAGTTTAAAAGGTTAATATGAATTGAACTTGTAACGAGATTATGTCTTGCTTGCTTTGCCACAAAATAAAAACAACACAAAGCCTTAATATTTGAACAGGCTCTGTAGCATAGCTGGTGCACCTAAGCCTCATATTCAACAAAAACCTGTTCCTTTTCTGAAATCGGACTCAGACTTCTTTTAATCTGAGTTTTACTGTCCGTATTGCTGTGTGTTTGTTTATTTTACATTGGCTAGAAGTATAGGGGAGGGCCGAGATCTCACAAAACATGAGCAACCCCGCCGCATTTTTGTGCCTGTCCCAAGTCAGAAGCCTCTGGCCTTTGTTAGTCTTGTATTTTTTTTATTTTAGTTTATTTATATGTTTTGGAGTTTAGTATGACGTCCATTTCCACCGAACTTAAGTACACATTTTTATTTAGGGGCGAGCTAAAGCCCAGGCTCCGGTCGCAGGATTTTTTCGCTGTGTTGAGGACCTATTGGTGGCCTTTGGCTGTTTTCTGCTCTTTGGTCAGGTTGTTGTCTCTTTGACATGTTCCCCATTTCTATTCTCAATTTTATATTTATCTTACATTGATTATTTGGTTGATATCTACTACATATAAGGATCGATTAAACAATGTATAAACTTTGGTCAAAATTGGATGCAGAACTATTATGACTATAGCACTATTGTGAACTAATAAAAAGAGATGTGGGGTTATGTCAATGACTGATAGGAACCTAAGTTTGTTATTGTGCTAGATAGAAATAATCCTGTCACTTAACACATCACCTGAACATTTCGTGTGTTCAAGCCATTGCGAAGAACAAAGTTTGGTTTGACTAGGAATAAAGGAAAGATTGTGCCTCTAAAAACGTAAGCCAAAGACATATATCTACATATTTTCACAGTCTGGTATATACACTCTAGAAGGGACTTTTCAAGACCAAATCATTATCAATGAATAATTTTACGCATTATGTGCAATATTGAAGACCCTATTGTGGCGTTGCCTTTTATAGCTAGCGTTATTATAGATTTAAGTGCTTTTCATGCATTGGTTTTTATTCATAAAATTGAGAATAGAATCAGTATGTTTAGTTTTTTCATCTATTGGTTGATGTTAAAAGGAGGAGACCTCAGATCTCAACACTAGTGTAGCCCCGCTACATAAGCATTTGCATGTTCAAAGCCCAAAACCTCGTCAGTGGTTGTCCTACAACAACGTAATATCTTAATTGATTTTTGTTATGTACAGAATTTAGTGTTGACAGCAGAAGTAGTTTCTGTTCGATTTATCATCAACTATTATAGACTCTTAGTAGTTTGGAGCTTGACACATACCTATTGTTGAAGAAGTCTTTTTGGTTGTTTTTACTGTAGGGATGCTGTCGGCTTGATATATACCCCACACCTCCTTTTGATCTTAGTCTTGAATGTGTAAATGATGGACATTGATGGCAAGTATTGGCAATAACTGATATACCTTTTAGTCAGAGTGAGGAGCTCACAAAGGCTTGCCCCATCTAAAAACACAGAGATATTATACCAAATTCCCCTGCCATCATAGGAACTGGATATCTTGGAAATATTCAAATCTTTGATTTGATCATACTTTCATTTTATTGAAACATTGCAATAGTTTCCAGTGTAGTCTGTAAAAAACTAGACTACCATGAGCGGCCGGGTTTGTTATTATACATGAATAAAAACTGCATCCACCGGACTTAGGGTTAAAAAGAGAATGTATAAATTATCGAATATGAATGATATCCAGGAAGGAGGGTGGAGGTAAAAGCATTAAATCCTTACTAAAATGTCACATTGAATTTGAAGTTGTGACATCTTTTGTGCTAAATACACGAGGATATAAACTCAAATTGAAATAAATACTCAATTTTAAACAATTGATTGCACACTGCATTAAAGCTGTTTTTTTTGCATATTTTTGCATTTTATTTAATCTTGTGCCGTTACACAACCATCTTATAGAAAAATATTTTAATCCCGCCATATCTTTTAAAATGTGTCTTTCCCAAGTCAAGAGCCTGTAATTCAGTGGTTGTGTTTGGTTGCTGTCTGTCATATTTCACGGGTTATCTTGTATGGCTAAGTCATAAATCAGTAAATTGGTTTTCAAGTTTAAATTGTTTCACATTTGTAATGTCTGGTGCTTTAATTATCGACTAGACAGTTTGGGTTTTGCTAATTTTTGATTGCCTTACGGTGACCTATCGTTGCTTACATTCACTTAGACTCTAATGAACAGTTTTCTCATTAGCAATCATACCACATCTCAGGCATTATTATAGAAATAAAATAAATATTTCCAATCTACTCATTTTATGTCCCCTTTCCCCCTAAAATAACGTTTAAAATTTACGGGTTTTCCTTCCAACCTTCTCTGTCAAATGCTTTCAGTGAGCTGCAGTGGCGGATCCAGGGGGAGGGGGGTCCCGGGGTTGGAACTCCCCTTTTTTTTTGGACGATCAATATATTTCAATGGGGAAATATAGTTAGAACCTCCCCTTTTATCCTGGGTAAGGTACCCCCTTTTAAAAATGGCTGGATCAGCGCCTGAGCTGACGTTCCAGTTGAAAAATCAAATGGATAAAACATATAAGCTGATTATGCTCTCCTTTAAATGACTCTTTGATCTATTATTGGCGGCGGAGTTAAAGGTAAAATAAATTGCTTCTCCGAGCCCCTTTTTGGCCCCTAATTCCTAAACTGTTGGGACCATAACCCCTAAAATCAATCCCAACCTTCCTTTTGTGGTCATAAACCTTGTGTTTAAATTTCATAGATTTCTATTTACTTATACTAAAGTTATTGTACAAAAACCAAATGTCTTCGGATGACGCAGACGATGACGACGATGACATGATACCAATATATGACCGCAAAATTTTTTGCAGTAGTATAAAAACCTTGGAATTCACGCTTCAATATTCTTTGATGTGTTCTAAAAAAATTTGGAAAGAAGTAACCATTTGGAACACCAAAAACATTACATGCAATAGACTATTTTCATATTACCGACTTTTGACTCCGGATTATATAATTTGTCGACTGGTTACCTTGGACATCATGGTACTCGGTCAAGTATAGGCAGCCAAAATAAGAAAAATCAAACATATAATTGGAGTAACTTGAGGGGAAAGTTTACTGTTTTCAGATGATTTTGTAGTGAAAAAAAAATATTAACCAGGTAATTTTCCCCAAAAATTGTACCAATTGAAAGCTTGGTTTAACTTCTTTAGCTTGCTCTTACCTGACTTGGTACCATGATGTCCAAGGTAACCAGTCGACAAATTATATAATCCGGAGTCAAAAGTCGGTAATATGAAAATAGTCTATTGTCTAATTTACAAAATATATGATAAGGACATCAACTGTCAAAGCTAGGCATTCACTATTTTTAAAAATCAGTTCCTCAAAATACAGATTTTGTTCCGTTTCGTTGTGTTTCGTTTCTCAATTTACATGTTTTGTTTCATTTCACCGTGTTTCGTTTTGTTTTGCTGCGTTTCGTTTCATTTCGTTTCGCCATGTTTCCATGTTTCGTTTCATTTTGCTCTGTTCTGTTTCCCACTTTACAGGGACCCCAAAAAATTATTGTTCCCGATTTCGAACTGTTCCCAAGGGAAGACAATTGTAATCAGCCAATCAAAGTCCGTGTTTCTCATGATCAAATAAATAAGCCAATCAAAATCGTTTTCTCTCATGATTATTTGGACATGCTTAATTTTGAACTTGTTTGGATTCCTCTGTGTGTTTGTCAGAATTGTAAAATTGTGAATACGACAGGTGAATTTTCATCTGCAAGAAGGTTCTTACACAGATTTAGAAGAAAAACATGGCTGATTGACAAAATTTAATGATGTAGTACTACCATTTATAAACATAATAAATAGTAGCTTACTGTTACATATCATACACTACAGTGTTGTCATTCTTGTAATTAAATTACAAAATATTTAAGGTACAATGTACGATGCTTTATTTTTCACAAGGACCGTATAAATGTCCTTCTTTGTACATAATTTTAAATTGGAAAAGTCAACAATCATTAAATATTCTTACACAAAAGATATATCCTGGTATTCTAGCTACATGTTCATCTTTTCTACTGATAAACTTACTAAGATCATGCAAATAAAAAGAAGATATACTGTATAAAAAAAACCATAACATATGGCTTTTTTCTAGAGCACAAAACAGTACATGCAAAAAACGCCACAAAGAATAGTAACCTTTGAAAAGTGTTGTCCCACACTAAAAACCCCATGGGGATTTTCAAAAGTTGGCAGGTATGATTTAAGTAAAAGGGGAAATAATTGGGTCCCCATTCCGGCTTTTTCTATGAATCCTTAAATGCTATTTCAAATCCAAGCTATTCTCAGATAGTGTTGATCAAAATACTATTCAACTACTTTTTATTGAAGATAAGACAGCAAACTAGATATTTCGATAATTATTTAAGAGATTTTGTGTTTCGTTTTTTCATTGAAGTTTTTTTGTAAATAGAGAATCGTGGACACAGTCTTGTAATGACTTCCTAGACAACTGCAAGGCATCTCTGAAGTAATGCAGATTCAATTAAAGAACCTTAGTGAGCGCGCTCACATACCCCACATCCCCACATTGTCACTGGCGAAATAAAATAACAGTAAGAAAAAAAAATTGTATAAGAAAAAAAAATTTAATCATAATTTCCTGTCGATATGCACATCTACGTAGTATGTCCTTATTATCTACAAAGTTTCATGAAATTCTGTTGTGTGGTTTCGGAGGAGTTGCGATGACAAACTGTTGCAGTAGTATATTGAAGCAAACAAGTTCAAAGGGGCATAACTCCTAGAAAAAATTGAATCGTAATTTCCTGTCGATATGCACATTTGCATAGTATGTCCTTATTATCTGAAAAGGTTTCATGAAATTCTGTTGTGTGGTTTGAGAGGAGTTGCAATGACAAAAGGTTGCAGTAGTATATTGGGCAAATAAGTTCAAAGGGGCGTAACTCCTGGGAAAAAAATTGATTCGTAAATTCCTGTCGATATGCATATCTACATAGTATGTCCTTATTATCTGAAAAGGTTTCATGAAATTCTGTTGTGTGGTTTGAAAGGAGTTGCGATGACAAGAAACAGGACTGACGGACTGACGGACAGACAAACGGACAGACGGACGGACGGGTCAAAAACATTATACCCTCGCAAAAAATTTGCATGGGGTATAATAATTAATCGTAGAAGCTTCTAAAGAGAGATAAGAGCATGTGTTAAGAGAAGGGGTATATGTCAAATCGTGACTTTGAATCGAAAAATTACTTGAATTAGTTGTCTGACCGACTTTTGATTATTAAAAGAAACTATCAGCTGGTTTCCAGAAATTCTCTCTTTTTTAATAAATTTTCCCCCTTTGATCAACAATTAGGTATCCGTTTGGGGACAGTTTTATATTGCAGGGGAAAGGATCAAAATGGATTTCATTGCAAAATATTATACAGTCGTCAGATGCATATGGTTAATAAGGATGATAAAATATATTTGCCAAGCCGATAATATGGTAGACTTGGATATAGAGTATCGCCAGTCTCCTCTATGTAGATGAATATGTCACATCAAATGCAAAATAATTTGTACCCTGTAAGTAAGCTGTAACAGTTATTGTAATTTTTAGTGTTAAAAACTTTTTTCAGAAGTGCTGTAGTTATGAATTCGCTGTTCATTGAAAATGTTGAAGTGTGTCTTACCCATTTAACCCAAATTCCAATACATTGTCAATAAAGCGTAAGTATGCCAATGATGTTTTCTCTGATTTTTCAAATAATGTTTTTTAACCATGCTACGAAATAAACTGTTATCACAGAGATATGTCTCGCTTTTTGGTAATTTCGATAATGCAAATGTTGAAATTAAAATAGCAACACTTTAACATGTGAGATTTGCAAATATTCAAAGTCAATGAACCATGACTGAAGATACATGGCTAAACAATCTCCATGGAAATGAGATGTGTCAATGCTAATACAACGCATACCAAATACCATTGACCTATCATATATAAGTAGTTCCCTTTTAAACAAACCTAAACACAATCTTATACATGTAAACTAAGCAAAATTTCAAAGTCAATAAACCATAACTGAGGAGGTGGGGTCAAATAATCTCAATGGTAATGACATGTACCCATGCTAATACAACTGCACACCAAATATCATTGACCTACATGTACCACTAGTGGTTCCCCATAAACCGACCTAATCACAAACTAAAACATGAAAACTAAGCAAAAGTTTCAAAGTCAATAGACCATGACTGAGGGGGCGGGGCCAAATAATCTCTGTGAAAATGAGATATGCCAATGCTTATACAACTGCATACCAATTATCATTAACTTACTACTAGTGGTTACCCATTAACTGACCTAATCACAAACTAATACATGAAAACTAAGCAAAAATTTCAAAGTCAATAGACCATGACTGAGGGGCGGGGACAAATAATCTCTATGGAGATGAGATATGCCAATGCTTATACAACTGCATACCAATTATAATTAACTTACCACTAGTGGTTCCCCATAAACTGACTAAATCACAAACTAATACATGAAAACTTAGCAAAATTTTCAAAGTCAATAGACCATAACTGAGGGGGCAGGGCCAAATAATCTCCATGGTAATGAGAAGTGCCAATACTAATACAACTGCATACCAAATATCTTTGACTTACCACTAGTGGTTCCCCACAAACTAGACCTAATCACAAACTAATACATTGTTGACGCCGCTGCCGCCGTCGTCCGAAACAGCATACCTATGTCTCGCTTTTTCACTCTGTCAAACGAGACAAAAAAGGAGGCATAGTTCATACCTTAGTGTGAGCCTATCAGTGTTCTCCTTTTTTCACTAAGGTAAGGTGGGTGTTTTGAAAAAATCACTTGCAACCAGGTGGGTTTTTTTTTTACTGTGGGTGGGGGTTACAAAAAGAAGGAAACGTATTGTATTCACATAATGGAATTGAACAAAAATAAATAGATGTAGTCACATAAACTGCTTTAGTGCTGTATTTTTTGGCACACAGAACAGTAGTATCCTTCCTCTGTGACGATTAGCCATTTAAAGTTCTCTTCATATTTATCTTTGCTTGCGTGCCTTTTCCTTTGTTTTGTTGCTTTTTTTTTTCAATTTCTACAATTTCAATACAACTATCCGTTTTAGATGACTTATTTGGCCTTGAATTTTTCTTATCACCATCGTCATCTGCCTTTCTCTACCCACAGTTAATAAAAGAAAACATTGACATTTGGCATCGTATGGAAAATTGGGATAACAATCATCCTTAAAGGGCAATAACTCCTATAAATAAACTCATCATATTAGAGCGGGAGAACATACCAAAGGAATGTTTAAACTTATAAGTTGAGTCAAATGACAATTTTGTTGTCTTGCTGATCAATCAATTTTGCTATTTAAAGTTTCTCATATAATAACTCCTATTAGGAGCTGTCTGACAGTTTTGAAATATTTGTAGGTAGCTCCCAACATTGTGAATATTTCTGTTCCTTTCAAACCAATATTGAGATAATAGACAAAACTTGTATTTTACCCCTATGTTCTAATGCTTTATTTTTATAAATGCTTTGATCATGATCAGAATAAATTACCAATTATTTCCACAGTTGGTTTTCCCATGCTTATTACCTTCTTGTCCCATAAAAAATCAACAAAGAAATTTTAAATTACTTGATTTACAGCTTTTGTTGTCAGGATCCCAGTAATATGTTGCTACATCAGCACAGGTACATATGTTGTTAGACTGACAAACCAAATCTGAATACAAACAGCTGTCATCTATTCCATTCGTACATGCTCCATTATTGTCTCCCTCTGTCAAATATAAAATGAACTTAAAGGCAATTCATCAACATGAAGAAATCAATGGAATTGTATGTAAAAACTGCTGGGTGTAAGTTCGTTTGACCAACTTCATTTCCTGATATTATTTAATTTCATATCATTCACATATTGGTAATATATGGCCAACAATGTTAACAGTCCAAGAAATCTTCAAAAACTACAGAAATTTAAATGAGTCAGTAGAGAATATAGTCAAGAGTATAAATTCTACCAAGTGCAAACACATCTGGGAAAACTGTCTTTTGAGTTACATTCATTAACCTCTTTGGTACTGAAAGAAAGACAGTGTCCCTAGCAATATATAAACGGCATGTGGCAGGGGTTAATAAAAACTAAATTTTTTGTCATCAATTGTATATATCTCCTGGTTTGTCTTTTCTTTTATTTTTTATTCACTGCCGATGAACTTTTTAGCCTTTCTTTCTATTTTTATTTTTTTTTTAAATCTTTTTCCGTAACCCTAACCCTTACCCTAAACTATTGAGGGGTAAAAGTACAAGAGGCTCTCAAGAGCCTGAATCGCTAACCTGCAGTTTTGGCTTAAATCTTTTATCAATGATTATTTTTGCTTTATAATATATATTATACTGAGCAGTGGCTTACTAATGCCATTTAAAAATTTTCTTTGTATCTGTCCTATTTTCTCCAAAAGCAGAAAAATGCATTTTACCTCTATTTTCAAGTTTAGCCATAGTGGTTATGTTTCTTGACGTACAAGGAAATAAAATATAAAACTAATACAAGATACTCTGAAACTCATTTAGCCTAAGTTGGACTCAACTTGATCCAGCAGTTTCAAAGGAGAAGATTTTTAAAAGTTAAAAAACATGAAAAACATATTGTGTAAAATTTTCCTTCAAGGGCAATAACTCCTTAAGGGGTCAATTGACATTTTTGGTCATATAACACTTATTTGTAGATCTTACTTTGCTTAAAAAAAAATCTGTTTATAATTCATTATTCTTTGTTAATAAAAATATTCACTATAATAACCAACAAGAGTGCACACGCTAAAATGTCTCCCCTTCTTTACAAATCATTGATATTATGTTGATAGTCCTAAATATAAAGCTTTACTACAATTATCACATAAACTTAACAGGATCCATGAAAATGAGGTCAAGGTCATATAAAACAAACAAGAAATACATGTACACCTGACGCTGACTCAAACATTCAAAATTAACATAACATTCAATGTGTGAGTTAATCAGCCCAATTCACATATCAACATCTAAAAAAATTGTTTAAACCTATAATGAACCTTCAAGGTTTCACCTTATCAACATCATGATATATTCTTATGTGTTCTACTATAAAGGACATTACTAATTCACTGAAGTAAATAAGAATACTTTAATACTGAATGATACCTGTCATGGGTTTCAAGTTGATGTAAAAGATTAAAAATACATACTGATAGTACAAGTTCCACCATTGTTGTAATATCCACTGTTACATGTACATTTGTAGTTACCAGTAACCTGACTACATGTTGACTTGGAATCTTTACATTGATCTGATGGTCCACCATTAATACATGAAGCATCAACAATTATCTCTGAAATTAAAATTATAAAGAAATCAATATCAAATTCTTTTGAATTATTTTGTTTTCAATCTCATGGATATTATATACAAATATGTCCATATGTTTTGAAGTTATTATTCTATGAAACAAAAGTATCATTTATACTATGATTTGTCTGTCTATATGAGTTTATCTATTTTATATTCAGAAGTTCACAGGAAGAACTTTTTGTTTAAATAATTCATTTATCAAAACTGTATCGGTTAAATATATACTATTTAAAAAGAAGGGTTCACTTAAAATCTTTAATTCATGTGGATTGTAAACATGTAAACTTGCATCAATATATATACCCAAACAACCTCCAAGCTGAACTTTTGGAGAATGTTTATATATTTTGATGTGGAGTAAACTCTCAATATCTGTCAACTAAAAGGACAGTGACAAAAATTTAAGCAAACTGTTCAACTCAAAAGTCAATCAAGGAGAGACAACTCAGGGCTCGACATTACCGTTTGTCCGATTGTCCGGGACAAGTGGACACAGGCATCGGGCAAGTAGATTCACCATACAGTACTCTTAAGGACATACTGAGATTGATAACTTTGAGAGACATTGTTTCTGACATGACAGACACAAAAACCAGATGTGATCTCATGCTGTTCAGTAATTAAGGTTACCTGAATCAAGGAGCATGAATGATAAACTGTTAGATTACATAACCATGATAACTATAAAACCTTGTTTACAAATATGTTATCAGCTAATAATTTCAAATTTTGCTTCTTTTACAGGCACTAAAAAATATTATCCAAAGGGGAAGAAGAAAATAAATGATTCAATTATTTCAATAAAGAAACTGAGCTTTTTAACATGATATATGCTTTTTTAGTTTAATTTTATTCATTTTATTTCTTTTTATTTCTATTTTGTTTATTTGTTTTTTTACCTAATATTGTTTTACAGAATAAGGGTGCTCACATTAAATTATATCATATTCAGAATATAGAATAATAGGCAAAAAAAAATGATGTATAGAGTGAGAAAATCGTTCTAGCAAAAAAAAAGAATAGAGAATATTGGTGAACTAAAATATAGGTTTAGATGGGGAAATTAAGAATATTGAAACATGGGCCAAAAAAATATTTTAAGGTGTTCAATTATAAAGATTAAGACAAATTAAAGTTATGGAATAGAGAAGAATGACTTAAAGAATTATATATAATTACAGTAATATGTATCTGAAGACACGTGCACTCATCATACAACTTACAACATTTTAGACTCTTTTTGAATAATTTGGTAGTCCTTAAAAGGACTGTTTATTTATGACTCTGTTTTTCTGTTAAATCAGTATTTCACTGCTGCAAGTCTCTCTTTCACCACTTCTAAATCAAACTGATCATTAAAATAACTTAATGACCTCGACCTTGATCTCTCTCGTCTACCAATAAACACAGCCACTGGTAATACCTTGAAATTGTGGTCAATTAAAGTGTTGCATCGTTCAACAGTTAAGTCATTTTTCCAAAAATCCTTAATTCCACTGGTTAGATCATTTTTAATTGAAAGTTTTTTCTTATTTAACCGCTGCTTCATCATACTCCAAACCATTTCAATTGGATTAAAGTCTGGGCTTTCAGAAGGCCAAATATCCCACCAGTTAATTTGGTTTTCCTGCATAAACCTCTTACTAAGATTAGAACGATGTTTTGGGTCATTGTCTTGTTGAAATCTGTGCTGATCTGGATAAGTTTGTCTAATAAATGGCAAAAGTCCAAGTCGTAGTATAGTATTCACAAAGAAATCAGATTTTAGAATACCTTCAAAGATCAAAATTTGAGTGGTACCACGTCGGCTAATGCCTCCCCAAACGTGGACTTTCAGTGGATGCTTTGGCTTGGCAGTACAGGAGCAACGCAATCCTTTCTTCTGTATATATAGCAACTTTGTTATCGTGAAGTTGAACGATTGCCTCATCTGTGAATATGATATCGTCAAATTGTTCATTGACTGCTATAAGTTGCTTACAAAACTCAACTCTCTTTAATTTATTTGCTTCACGAATCATTTGTCCATAACGAGGTGTTGATGCAGTGTATCCGGCTGAATCTATCATTTTTCGAACAGTAGATTTACTTGTAATTGTGCCCTTGTCTGATAAACGACGCATAATGTCACTGCATGTTTGAGTTGGATTTTCATCAAGTGTAGATTTAACAAAATCAATATCTGCATCTGCAATACTTTTGAATGTCGGGATTTTCTTTCTTGACAAATGTTCATATCCAGCACGACCATGTTGGTACTTAATAATCACATTTTTAACAGCTCACCAAGAAATATCTATACCATCAGCGGACAACTTTCGTAATATGGCATGCACGGGCCATCCTTGTTGGTACAGAGTATAAATTTTCATATTGTCATGATGTGTTAGTTTGAATTTCGGCTTTTTGGGAATGATTTAATTTTTAGAAAAAATTTATTGTTTTTTATAGAAATAATAAAATTGAATGACATAATTGTGTGATAATTATTGTCAGCATGATTTTTAGGGTACCGGAAATGTATCATCTGACAGGAGACATTTAACAAACTTCAAATGTGTACACTAATAAATAAATGATGATTTTTTTTATGTGTATTCTTAATCTAGTTGTTCTCACATCGAAGATGGCACACTCGAAGTTTGTTAAATGTCTCCTGTCAGATGATACATTTCCGGTACCCTAAAAATCACGCTGACAATAATTATCACACAATTATGTCATTCAATTTTATTATTTCTATAAAAAAACAATTATACGGAAGTGTCAATTCAATATTTTAGTTATTCCCATGACAATTGTTTGTGTCAAAATATACGCATTAAAAAAACTTGTATCATCACACAACATCGCCAGTTAAGAAAAATGTCTTCAAGACTTCAGACTCGAGAAGCAAGTCATTTCCTGGTCGAGTTTGATGATGAAAATGCAAATTTGAGATTTTATGTATGTCCAAGATTCAAAATTATCATAGATGGACGTATTAGCATTGGTGAGAAATATCTTGTTCATTGGGGTGACAAAGATGGAGACAAAGATGAGGCAACAGTTTTAGAAAGTGGTGAATGGCTTGACATGAGGAGAAAAGAGCAAGAATGCAAAAAGAAGTTAGAGCAAACAACGGACTCGCCAAACGTATCTACAGAATCAGTTGAGACACCACCTTCAAATCCAGTCAGTGATGCTACTTTACCAAGTCCCATTGCTTTGACAAAGCCATTAAAAAGAAAAGGGAATACAAAACCTAAAGATGTTAAACGGAGTGTAAGTATTTTTTTAGATATTTTATTTTAAAATCTGTCTGGTTTATTTTGCATATGATTATTTTTTTCTTCTTCATATTTAATATGATCAAATGTTATCAAATATAAATAGAAAATAAAACTTGTTTATGAATACATGTAGTTCGATTGATTAGTTGGTTTAAATAAACAACGTTCACTTCACATTCTACACTCAGTAAATGACAATTTTTATTCTTTAAAAAAAGTTAATATAAAGTATTTTTTTTTAACGTATTTAATAGAATCTGTTTTGTAATATTTGCCACACGACAGTCACAAAATAACTTTCGACACCACACTAGAAGTAGTATTTTTTTTAGTTATACCCCATTCTACTGCATCTGTAAGTTGTCTTTAATATAATATATTTATATTTTGATTTTTTTTCAGAAACCAGAAGCATCACTTGTAGATATTGGAGATGGGAATAACGACCCATATTTATTTAGATCACCGACACCATCCCCTGAGCTTCCTCCTCATTTTATAGCACCAACATCGCCAATTGAGGAAGTGGCACCCGAACCTGAGCCGGAGTGTATAAATGGAAAGGACAAATCCCCAGTTCTAAAGACAAGACCAGCCTTTTCGTCAGACAATGACTTGGCAGAAATTTTAAAGCAAGTGGAAATTAACAATGCTCGTTCATCTCTGTTAGAACGCATGCTACTTAAACAGCAGGAGACCATCGAAAAGTTATTTGCTTTTGTGACTAGACATCTTCAACCCCAAGAGTCGGAAAATACACAAAGAATTTCTACAGCTCGTCGGTCACTCATAGATGCTGTTGAAAATGAAAGTGATGTACCGTCTCCGTTACCATCACATTCATCACGTTTGCCGGATATACCTTTAACTCCTACAACGTCTCACATTACAACACTTGAGCAAAGAAATACATTTTCGCCAACATTTGGATTTAACATGTCAACCCCGCCGATGAGACAAAGCCTTACTGTGCCGTACAGTTTATTTTCGGACATTCCAGAACAATTTTTGATCTCCGAGAACGATCTCTCAAGAGCTATCCACTCCTCTAAAGGACCAGGAAATTTTGCATGTCACATCATACCAATTCTGTTCCCAGAACTATTTACGTCCGTCAATCTAAGAACGATGTATACGTTTTACGGTGGAGGTAAACTAAATAAGAATCCCCTAAACAGACAGAAAAGGGAGTTTCTCAGAAGATACGTAGTTACAGTATTCCCAGAAGTCATGTGTGATAAAGCCTTCAATGAAAGAGTGCTCTCTAAAGTGAATCAGCTTTTAAGAAGACCGGTTCATCGAAAGTAATCAGGATAGAAAGAAGATTATTGACAAAACTGCTTAATAAATATATTTTATGTACATTGTACAACTTGATTAAATATCACATATTTCTGTCATTAAATTTGTCCGGATATTATTTATATTTATTTTCGAGTGTGAAAAATGATCTTGAAAGTTTGATAAAAAAAAAAAAACACTTATCTTTATCAAGTTGATCCTCTTTTGAATGGGGTTAGATGAGAACACGAAAATGGTATTTGTTTGTTTTTTATTTTGATTTCCTGTACATTTGTATTATAATATTAACTTCGGTATCAATAATAATCTGTTTTCAAGATATCAGCAATTTAATATCCATGTCCGTATAAGGACTTTTCAATCTACGGGCATGAATAGTTATAAAGGGGGTCATAGTTAATTTCTTTTTTTTTTCTAGTAATGAATAAAATATCGATTTTAGTGATACCTTTTATTTTAAGAATGAACTAGAAAGATAAAAATAATTATATCAACTGCCCACCAGAGTACCTGTGGTTTATTACATAATAAACCAAACAGACACACGATCTCGTCTTTCGGGTTATAAATGTCATTTAAAAGTAGCCTTCTTACAACAACTTGGTGTACACATATAATCCGATTTGTAAATCAACAAATATGCTACTTGAACTGTCTACTTTAGTTTTTTTTGTGGCAAATAAATACACAAGAAATAACTTCCCATTTTAAAATCACACGACACGTGGTCGTACACAAATCGTCTGCTGCCTTTACGTACATGCGTATTGATTAACCGTAAATCAAACAAATGGACATGCACCAAACATTGCTCTATAATAATTGATAAACAAAACAACAAACACCAATGAAAAACATCGGTCAGCTATATTTTAGAACATCGTAATCTTCATTCAAAAGAAAAAAAAAGGTAATCGGGAAAAGTTTAAAATCGAAAAGAAATATTTACTTAAATATTATTCCCATTAAATCACATGACACATGGTTTTACACCAGAGTAATTCGTCTGTTTTGAATAGCGTAATCGAAGGCTTTTCATAATTATGACGAAATTTTAAAGGTAATCAACAAAAAAAGAAACTGATTGTAAAATCTGTCATTCAACCTGAAAAACTAAATTAATACAAATCAAAAATACACCATGAATACATTTCTATAAATATCTTATTGAGATACAGCTACAGGTAAAACAACTGATAAGAACTGATCACTGTCCATACGTAAAATCAGGTGTAGTTTATGACTTTGAATAGTTGTGTGAAGAGGACAAACACCGCAGGTGTTAGGTAGATTAATTAACCTGACATGTCGGGCACTGTGTCGGCCACTGTGTCGGTAACCCCATGTCGGGGGAAGACTGTGTCGGTCATGTCTCTCAGTATGTCCTTGCGAGGACTGTACTACTTGTCCGATGGGACAAGTGAAAAATCGAGGTCAGATGTAAAATAGATCAAATTCAAGACTTATACATTCCCAAAAATATGAATGATTGTTTTATTGGTCATACTAAATGAAATAATATTCATTGATTGAACCAGAGACATATAATACTTGTATAATATGTCTCTGATTGAACGTATTTGAACATTCTGGCAGCCATTGACCAGGGGAATATAAGTAAGGGAGAAAGAAACCAATGTTAATGCTTCTTCTTAGTATAAGCCTCCTTGAATTAGGAGCACCTCGATATGGAGTTTTACCACAACTTTAAAATTTTAAATTAAAGTACGTTTCATTTGATTTTGCTTTTATGCATAACAATACATCAAAAGAGGTTTTATTTAATAAGATCTATATATAATAATAATAAGTTAAGATGTAAAAATTAAATAAAATCTAAAAAGGCAGATTTTTTAGTGAAATGTTTTATGTACTTCATGATCATATATCAATGTATATACAAATCAAAATAAATTGTAAAAGCTTTTTTTGACACCATCAATAAATTAAAAAGGTTTAATCATATACAAGGTAGCCAGGTGTATTTACATCCTTGGTTTAACCCATACCACTACTACAGAATGAAAAGGTTCATAGGAAAACCTAGTGGTTTGGGAAGAAATGATGATTTAATGATCGACACATGATAGTGACATTGAGTCAGAGAACTCAGTCTTGCAAATAATCTTTCAGTCTGAAATAATAAAATGAATTTTAATGTGGTATTCATATAACATTACAAAATGCTCCCTTTATTAGGTACAATCAAAGCGCAAGTGTTATTATTGCATATCATCAATATGTAAGATTTTCAATTATGAATTCGGACAATTTGATTTTCTTGCAACTTGTCCCAAGGGACAAGTTAGAAAAAATGATAATGTAGAGGCCTGCAACTCATATTTTCATGAGATAAAAGTAGCAATTTGTATTCTGCTGATTGCAGTATATATTGTTGAGGTGAAAATCTTAAAATCCACTTTTTTTAGTTTAACACATAGTTTGCTTAATCCATCAATCAGATTATCTCTAGATTTGTTTGGATAATATAAATTGTTATCTAACCAAATTTAGAGGCGGATTTAGGGGGTGGCCAAGGTGGCCTAGACCCCCCCCCCTTTTGTGGGAAAAATTTTGTTGGTTATATAGGGAATCACTGAAGCCTGACGGAAGTATGAAAATTTCTGGATCCGCCACTGAAAATCAACTTTTTGTGATATTAATTATAGGTTAAATGTCAATTAAAGTAGTGAAGACAGTTAATGCCCATTGCAATTTTTGACAGGTGTAAAAAAGTAAAGGAGGAACTATTATTCAATTGTTTATAATACATGACTGAAGCTTTAGTTTGAGCTAAAAGAAATTTAGCATAAAAAACAAGTGTAACTGCGAGCTACTGCTCACTGAGGATACCCCTGCCGCAAGTGGATAATGTTAATAGTGCAAAAATTTATATATATATATAAGTGTTCGGTAAACAGGAAGATGTCGAGTGATGTATCTAAAAATGCATTTCATAGTATAGCTGACATATATAAACTCCGAAACCAAATTTCAGAAATCCTTGTATTGTAGTTCCTGAGAAAAATGTGACGAAAATTTCTACTTGGCTATCATGTGTAAAATGATACTGTGTTCGATAAACAGGAAGTTGCCAAGTGATGAATCTGAAAACGCATAACACGGTAAAGTTGACATATATTAACCCTGAAACCAAATTTCAGAAATCCTTGTATTGTAGTTCCTGAGAAAGATGTGACGAAAATGTTCAACTTGGCCATCATATGTAAAATGATACAAGTGTTCGATAAACAGGAAGTTGTCAAGTGATGAATCTGAAAATGCATCACACGGTATAGCTGACTTATATAAACCCTGAAACCAAATTTCAGAAATCCTTGCATTGTAGTTCCTGAGGAAAATGCGACGAAAAATATTCATGGGACGGACGGACTGACGGACTGACGGACAGATGGATGGATGGACAGACAGAGGTAAAACAGTATACCCCCCCTTTTTTTAAAGCGGGGGTTTAAAATGACGTAAATTATCATAAATTAATTTGATTCATGGAAAGGAACACGGAAATATTTTGACTGGTGATAAATTTCGATTCAACTAAGTTTGAGACAACATGAGTCAACTGTATTTTTCTTCCCAACATTAATACTGAAGCAAAATGACCAGCACCAGAAAATATGTATATCATTAAGGAGTAATACATACTGTTAGTACAAGCACTATCCTTGTTGTAATATCCACTATTACATGTACATTGGTAGCCACCTCCAGTAACCTGACTACATGTTGACATGACATCTTTACATTGATCTAATGGTCCACCATTAATACATGAAGCATCAACAATTATCTCTGAAATTAAAATTATAAAGAAATCAATATCAAATTCTTTTGAATTATTTTGTTTTCAATCTCATGGATATTATATACACATATGTCCATATGTTTTGAAGTTATTATTCTATGAAACAAAAGTATCATTTATACTATGATTTGTCTGTCTATATGAGTTTATCTATTTTATATTCAGAAGTTCACAGGAAGAACTTTTTGTTTAAATAATTCATTTATTAAAACTATATGTTTTTGTCATTATCAAATAACCAAGAGGAAGGTGAAAAAAAATATAGCAAATGAAGTTTAACTTAAAACCAGATGCTCAGGGCGCAGCTTTATACGACCACAGAGGTTGAACCCTGAACAGTTGGGGGCAAGTATGGACACAACATTCAAGCTTGATACAGCTCTGAATTTGGATTGTGATTAAATAGTTGACACAGCATAGGTTTCTGACACAGAATGAATGTGGTCTAATGAACTTTAAAAAATTTAATTTACCAATATCCAAAGCTAAATACATGGCCATGGATTGATTCAGCATATCAAAGAATCCCAAAATTCAATTTTTGATGAAATCAAACAAAGTTTTATTTTGGACCCTTTTGACCTCAATGTAGACCAATTTGATAACAGGGCCCAAAAATTAGACGGTTAGATTTGGCATATCAAAGAACCTCAATAATTCAATTTTTGATGAAATCAAACAAAATATAATTTTGGACCCTTTGGACCTCATGTGGACGATTTAAAAACGGGGACCGAATTCCAAAAGCTTAATACACGGTTAGATTCAGCATATTTAAGAACCCCAAGAATTCAAGAATGAAACCCCATTGAAATTGGTCAAGAAATAAGCAATTTATACAAAAGTATTTTTGGCCCTAATTCCTAAACAGTTTGGGCCATAACCCCCAAAATCAATCCCAACCTTCCTTTTTTTAAATGGAACCTTGTGGTACAATTTCAGAAAGTTCCATACGCTTACACACAAGTTATTGTCTGGAAACAAGAAAAATACTTATTTTGACCCCTTTTGGGACCCTTGTTCCTAAACTGTTGGAACCATAACCCCCAAAATCAATCCCAAACTTCCTTTTGTGGTTTCAAATCTTGTGAAGTTGTGTTTAAATTTCATAGAGATCCATTCACTTAAACTAAAGTTAGTGTCCGGAAACTAAGTGTCTTTTCGGACGACGCTGACGACGATGACGTGATACCAATATACAAACACAAAATTTTTGTGCGGTCGTATAAAAAATTGGCAAGTAAGGAAATTAATGTTCCCGAAAAAATTAGCAGAGGAAAACATGTACACCATAAAAGATTAAGGATACATACTGTTAGTACAAGTGCCCATATTGTTGTAATATCCACTGTTGCATGCACATTTGTAGTTACCAGTTACCAGTACACATGTTGACTTGGCATCTTTACATTGATCTGATGGTCCACCATTAATACATGAAGCATCAACATCTATCTCTGAAATTAAGATTACCAAGAAATTAAAAATCACTAATTTTAAAACCATGCAGGTTGTTGTATAGTCATTTTGGCCATGTTTTTTATTGCTATAAAGGGAAGGAAAATATACCAGTAATTGTTTTTAGAATCAGAAATAAGTTATGTAATGACAGCAAATTTTTAATTTATGAAATCTTTTTTAATTTCAATTTTACAGCCCCCAGGTCAGCCATTAAAACGCGTTCCAAGATGCAGAGATCAACAGCTGTTTCATTTGTGCTAAGCTGGGATTTAAGACTACCTATACATCTTCAATCATAAACTTCTGTCCCTACCATACCTATATAGGTACCAGCTGACCACATCATTGTGAATATTTATTTCTCTAATTCTTTGACTTTTTATCACTTTCTGCACCCATTGCATAAAAAAATTTAATCAAAATGTGGTTGCTGGTGATCTCAGAAGATGACCGGATGAATTTTGGGGTCATAACCTTTATCAGATTACTGGATGCATCAAAATATGCTAACAGGTGTTAATGAAATTGACAACTTTGTGGAATGTGGAAGGCACTGACTAAGGAGTTCTTCTTTCAAAAAAAAATGAAGATTACTTTTTTTAATCATTAAAGAAAGATTCTTACATAGTTACTGGTGGATTATCAGATTTATTCAGATACATCAGATACGTCAAACAAGCTATGTGAGAGTTACAGTGACAATTTCAGCGATCAATCAGTAAATTTATTTTATGCAAGAATCAGACGGACACGTATATAATTAATATTCTTATGTAAAATTAACTCCACATTATTTAGATTCGATAAATGTGGACCTCAAAGAAGACACCTTTATACTCATTATTTTGAAATCAACTTGGTTGCAATAACACACAATAAAAAAATAAAAATTATTTTTCATGTATCACTTCTTATTCTCTTATTTTAGTTTCTGCAAAATAAATTACCTAAGTGCAGAAAATATCATGCTAAGAATGTTTATGTACCGCTAAAAAGAAATAAAATGTGATCATTTCAAATAATACTCTATTTATTTATGCCACTGCCACTAGATGATTAAAAAAAATGCTTGTGAGGGCAGCTGGATACGACCGAAGAAGTCCACCCTGATCATTTGGGCAAAAATGGACACAAAATTCGCCCTTGATACAGGTCTGAATTTGGATTGTAATTAAATATTTTAAAATATTTTTTTTATAATGACAAAAATACTAAAAAGTATTGAAAATAATACACTGAAATAAAGGCAGTTTCCAGATCAATTTTGGAAAATAAAATAATAACTATCCTGATAAACACCATTATAGCACTCTTCTGGTTTGAAAATATACAACCTAAATAAAAACGAATCAAAATCTAAATTCAGTTTTATATGCATATTTTTTCTCTTCTTTTCAGATTCTTAAAACTTGGCTGAATAATTTTTAATAAAACCATTCAAACAGGAAAACCAACGGTCTAATCTATATAAAAAACGAGAAACACTTATGAACCTTGATATACTGTCTGAATTTTGATTGCGATCAAATTTTTGACATAATATAGGTTTCTGCCACAAAATAAATGTGGTCAAAGATCTTACAAATCTTCTTGAAACTTTTTAAAAATTCTAAATTTGAAAATTTTTGAAAAAAAATATGAATCCCTTAAAAAAATTGGAAAAAAAAATCCCCCCCCCCCCCCCCCCCCCCAACTTTTTGAAACCCACTTTGGAGCAATAACCCCAAAACTCAATCCCAGCCTTTCCCTTTGTAGTATGGAACCTTGTAGTACAATTTCAGAGAGATCCATACATTTAAACACAAGTTATTATCTGGAAACTAGAAAAAATACTTGTTTTTGGCCCCTTTTTGGCCCCTCTTTCCTACAAGTTTGGGGAAATTAACCCCAAACTCTATCCCAGCCTTCCCACTGTTATATGGAACCTTGTGGTACAATGTCAGAGAGATCCATACACTTACACACAAGTAATTTTCTGGAAACTAGAAAAATGCTTGTTTTTGGCCCCTTTTTTGGCCCTTAATTGTTAAACTGTTGGCCCCATAACCCCGAAAAACTCTATGCAAGCCTTTCCCTCTGTTATATGGAACCTTGTGGTACAATGTCAGAGAGATCCATACACTTACACACAAGTAATTTTCTGGAAACTAGAAAAATGCTTGTTTTTGGCCCCTTTTTGGCCCTTAATTCCTAAACTGTTGGCCCCATAACCCCTAAAACTCTATACAAGCCTTCCCTCTGTTATATGGAACCTTGTGGTACAATGTCAGAGAGATCCATACACTTACACACAAGTTAATGTTTGGAAACCAGAAAAATTGTAAGGGTTCCGCGGAACCTAGTATCTCACCTACTTTTGCTGTTAATCTCAGGCTCAACAAAAATGTGATTTTTGATTGTAAGAAGCTTCTGTCCAAGTTTGGTAAAAATCCAGGATAGTTTATGAATCTAATAAATGTTTTAATCAAAGTGCTGGATAGCACCTCTGGGAAGTTTGCAACTGTAGATGTGCATTATTTCAAATGGGTTATAGACGTGTATTATTTCAAATATCATAGCTTTGATGTCTTTAACTAAACCATCGTCTCTTCAGCAGTTATCAAAAACCACCTTTTTTTCATCTGTTTGTCATATGAAATTTTATATTTTCTATTGCAACCTTAAACTGTAAATCTAAAATAATCAAATATACAGAAAGCTCTGTTAATTTCTTTCTGTAACCATGCCATGTGAAGGGCTTGTGATTTTAGTATTTTTCTTATTGATTAATACATGTAGGTCCTTCATATTTGTTTTTAGTAAATTGTTTTATTACTGATAAACCCGTTAGTATTCTTGTTTGAATTGTTCAACATGTTTCATATCAGGGCCTTTTATAGCTTACTATATGGTATGAGTTTTCTCATTGTTGACGACCCTATGGTGGCCTGTAGTTGTTAATATATCTTACTCCTTTTGGATATACATCGTAGCATTGGTTCATTTGCAAATAAACTGCTTCGCTGAGCGCAGCTGGATACGCCCGCAGAGGTCCAACCCTGAACAGTTGGGGCAAAAATGGACACAATATTCAAGCTTGATACAGGTCTGAATTTGGATTGTATTAAATATTTGACATATTATAGGTTTCTGAATAAATGTAGTCAAAGAACTTGAAATTGGTTATATGAATTGAATTTATATTCAATTAAAGATTTCTTGCTGTTGTGCAATACACTGTGCTGTTGTGCAATACTTAGTAAATCTGTTGTCAGACTATAAACAAATAAAGTTCAATTAATTCTCAATGTCATATTAGAAATTTATGAAAATGTAAAGGGAGCTTACATCAATAGATATAAACAATTCACCAAAGTTTCATGAGAATTGCTGTCAGCATTTTTGAGTTATTGTCTGAAAACTGAAAAATCCCCCCTTTTTTAATGAATAAAACCCCATAACTCAGAAATGTAAAATGTAAAATTTATAAAATTCTAAACAGAGCTTACATCAATAGATATAAACAATTCACCAAAGTTTCATACTAACTGCTGAAAGCATTTTTGATTTTTTGTTCGAAAACTGGAAAATCCCCCTTTTTTTATGAATAAAACCCTGTAACTCGGAAACGTAAAATCTAAAATACATAAAAATTGAAAGGGAGCTTCATGTCAATAGATATAAACAATTCACCACAATTTCTTGCAAGTTGGTGAAAGCATTCTTGAGGTATTGTCCGAAAACTGGAAAATCCCCCTTTTTTTTACATAAAACCCCATAACTAGGAAACGTAAAATCTAAAATTTATAAAAAACGAAATCGAGCTCACGTCAATAGATACAAACAATTCACCAAAGTTTTATGCAAATTGGTTAAAGCGTTTTTGAGTTAATGTCCGACATGTTGACGACGGACGGACAGACAGATGGACAACGGTATACCATAATACGTCCCGTAAACGGGCGTATAAAAACACAACATCTTTTTTTTTTTAAATAAGACAGTTAACTTAAATTAATACAACTTTAATGAAAGTGAATTTATATTAAAGGCTTTGATCAATAAATAGGGAATGTGTCCATGGGACACAAATGATGCCTTGGCTAGCATTTAACATTATAAAGGGTCACAACTCAAGAACTGTAAAAGTGATGCTACCAAAAATTGTACTTGATCTGTGTTTTGGGGTAAAAAGCATTGTGTATACATTCCTACACATTAAGTTGAGGCAAACTTACGTTTAAGAACAGAAATGAAAAAAATCAGCATTTTTTCCATTTGTAACGGGGCATAACCATAGAGCAGTAAAAATGACTCCACTAAAATTCAACTTGATCTTGGTTTTATGGTTAAAAGTATTGTGTATAAGTTTCATAACATTTGGTTGAGCAAACTAAAGTTATATAAAGGAAACGAGAAAAAAATCGACAATTTTTACATTTGAAAAGTGGCATAGTATAACTGATGCCACCAAAATTAATTTTTGATCGGCATTTTGTGGTTATGTGCATTGTTTATAAGTTTCATAACATTTCGTTAAGAGAGGGGGTCTCATCCCGATTTCCCGGTTTTAATATCAGAAAATCCGAAATCCCGGACATATTTTGTTAAAAATCCCGATCCCGATAAATTTGTTCCCCAATTTTAAAGTTTAAAGTTTCAATGCTTACGATTTAAATGTCTCGGGTATGATTGATGTTCAAAGTCTTTCAGCGTAACCAATCCGAATATGTATTATCAGTATTACCGTGACGTCAAGCTGCATATAAATTAAACCAAAATCGTTTAACGGTATAATTGAGGACCTGATCCGAGCTCAAAGCTTGTCTCTAAACTTATTGTTACATGTACTCTGATCTGGATCTACTCTGTTTCTAGATGCGATTCTGATTGAAGTATAATGAAAATGGCACTTTTATCTGTCCAAGGTACAGTTTTTTGTCAATCCCGTTATATTTCAACATAAAAATCCCATTTCCCGTGGATAAAAACGTGGCTTTCCCGTATCCCGAAGTTTTTCTATCCCGAATTCCCAAACTTTAAACAAGGCAATCCCGATTTCCCGTTGCTAAAATCGGCCGATCCCGGCGTCCCAAAAATGGTCTCGCCCCCACTCTTAAGACAAACTAAAGTTAGAGAACGGAAACTAAAAATTGCAACAACTTTTCCCTTTGTAAAGGAGCATAACTCTAGAATGGTAAAAGTGATGCCAACAAAATTCAAACTTGACCTGTGTTTTGTGGTAATATCATTGTGTATAAGTTTCATACAATTTGGTTCAGGCAAACTAAAGTAAGATAACAGAAACCAATTTAGTGATCTACGAACACACGTACAAGTAAGGGACGTACATACTTACAGAAGAACAAGGGTAAAACTTAATACGGTGGGGGCATAACAATAGCAGTATGACGACAGGAATAAAAAGTTTATATACACTAGATTCATAGAGGTGCTTATAACCCTGTAACACATTTTAGTTGCTGCTGTGAAATTTAGCATTAAGGCAATAACATTTGAGATTTTTGGTTTTCAGCCATTAATTTGATATACTAGTAATCATTGCCTCTGTGTTAGGATGACACATTGTTAATTATAGGTCTATCTTAAAGATTCATACTGCCCCAGGAATAAAGTGTGAGGATAATAAGTTCTGGATCCGCCACTGCATTGTATAGCACTAAGAAAGTAATTTTGCTAGTACATGGACAATTGTTATTTAATCATGTAAATAATTTCTACAGCACTTGTCTTGATACACTGAGCTATTCTAAGAAGTAGAAGCTGACTCGGTTACTTTTAATACAAGCCTTATCCTTGAAACAATTTGTGCACAAATATTGTTGTTAATCGTAACACTGAGGAGGCTCAGTGATACCAATTTTCGTTGAGTAATGTTTTTCTGCTTGATCCAATTGAGCATGCTGAACGAATGAAGGTCCTAATATCCACATTGGAATGTGAAACGGCTATAGTATTTAAATAACGGAATGAAAAGTTTTCAAATGTTTTTTGGCATCGAAACCTTCCGATCAATGTTTTGACAAAAAACAAGGCACTTTTCTATCAAAGCCGGTATTAATTACCTTTACTCATCCTTGGCGTGAGACATAAGCCATATGATTATCGAGTATTTCTTTCACCTGTGTATTGTTAAATCAAACCATTATCACTTGTCAAATATCCGACAGCTTGGTTAAAATATAAACATGTTGTCAGTAAGTCATACTGGATTCTTTCAATGCACTCTGGCTTTTACTTATCTTATAATAAACATTTGTAAGTTGTACGTAGTAAAAAATAGCGCAGGAAAATGTTCATTCATGAAATATTCATGAATGAAACGCTGTCTCACGTAGATTTCTTTTGATTTTCTCTTCAGCGCATGGCAGATCTGCGAAGTACTGTTTGTGATACTCATTTTCTAAATGAAATTAAATTCATCTGTCGGTGAACATTCTTTTCTTTTTTATTCAAGCTGTAATCTTTTCAAAAGGGTAGTAACTAAAAATTTCAAAAGCATCTTCCTAGAATCAGTAATCAAACACTAGTACTACATTATCTTGGAGCAGAACATTTGCAATAGTCTGTCACTGGAAGTTTGAGGCCGACGCCTTAGGAAAGTATTGCTATAGAAAGTATAGCAAACTTCCCAAAAACTTTCACTGCAAACTGTATGTAATGTTAACTTGAAGAAAAAATTAAGTCCATTTATAAGTAAAATACGGATAAACAGGTACAAAAATTTTAACCAAATTTCCTTCTAGATACTAGCTTTTGATCATAAACAAGCTTCTGTCCAAGTTTGGTACAAATCCAGGATAGTATAAGAAAGTTATTAAAATTTTAAAAACTTTAACCTCAGAGTGAATGTATTGTTTCCTGGCAGAAAAACTAAGTCCATTTATAAGTAAAATACAGAAAAAATGGAATTTTATTTTTACAAAATTTACTTCTGGATACTATCTTCTGATCATAAACAAGCTTCTGTCCAAGTTTGGTAGAAATCCAGGATAGTTTAAGAAAGTTATTAAAATTTCAAAAACTTTAACCACAGATGTGAATATTTGTGGCTGCCGCTGCCGCCGCCGCCAACGACGATTATGACCACGACGAGGCCGATTACGAAGAAGCCGACGACGGAATGTAGGATTGCTATGTCTCGCTTTTTCGACTAAAGTTGAAGGCTCGACAAAAGTGCTTGTTTTTGGCCCCTTTTTGGCCCTTAATTCCTAAACTGTTGGCCCCATAACCCCTAAAATGAATCGCAACCTTCTACTTGTGGTATTAAATATTGTGGTACAATTTCAGAGCAATCGAAATACTTATAAATACACAAGTTATTATCCTGAAACTAGAAAAATGCTTGTTTAGGGCCCCTTTTGGGTCCCTTATTCCTAAACGGTTGGGACCATTATCCCAAAAATCAATCCCAACCTTCCTTTTGTGGTATTGAACCTTACTAAAAAATTTCATAGAGATCCATTCACTTTACATTAAGTTATTGTCCAGAAACCAATGTGTCTTCGGACATCGACACAGAAGACGACGACACAATACCATTATACGATCGTATAAAAAGAAGTTAATCTGTGAGCTACTGCTCACTAATGATATTGGTACCCTGCCCGCTAAAAGTATAAGGTAAACAGGAAGTTATTGAGTGATGAATCTCAAAATGCATCTCAATGTATAGCTGACAAAATTCCTTGTAATGTAGTTACTGAGAAAGATGCAACGAAAAATATTCATGGGACGGACGCTTGGATTGACAGATGGACAGACAGAAAAACAGACAGAGCCAGAGGTAAAACAGTTTACCCCACTTTTTTACAGCTGGGGTATTAATAAAGCATTTTACCCCTATGTTCCATTTTAGCCATAGTGGTTATGTTTCTTGATGTACAAGGAAATAAAATACCAAATTTATACTAAATACTGTAAAACTCATTCAGCCAAAGTTTGACTGAAATTTCAGAAAGTTCCATACGCTTACACACAAGTTATTGTCTGGAAACAAGAAAAATACTTATTTTGACCCCTTTTGGGACCCTTGTTCCTAAACTGTTGGAATCATAACCCCCAAAATCAATCCCAAACTTCCTTTTGTGGTTTCAAACCTTGTGAAGTTGTGTTTAAATTTCATTTAAAGTTAGTGTCCGGAAACTAAGTGTCTTCGGACGACGCTGACGACGATGACGTGATACCAATATACAAACACAAAATTTTTTTGCGGTCGTATAAAAAATTGGCAAGTAAGGAAATTAATGTTCCCGAAAAAATTAGCAGAGGAAAACATGTACACCATAAAAGATTAAGGATACATACTGTTAGTACAAGTGCCTATATTGTTGTAATATCCACTGTTACATGCACATTTGTAGTTACCAGTTACCAGTACACATGTTGACTTGGCATCTTTACATTGATCTGATGGTCTACCATTAATACATGAAGCATCAACATCTATCTCTGAAATTAAGATTACCAAGAAATTAAAAATCACTAATTTTAAAACCATGCAGGTTGTTGTATAGTCATTTTGGCCATGTTTTTTATTGCTATAAAGGGAAGGAAAATATACCAGTAATTGTTTTTAGAATCAGAAATAAGTTATGTAATGACAGCAAATTTTTAATTTATGAAATCTTTTTTAATTTCAATTTTACAGCCCCCAGGTCAGCCATTAAAACGCATTCCAAGATGCAGAGATCAACAGCAGTTTCATTTGTGCTAAGCTGGGATTTAAGACTACCTATACATCTTCAATCATAAACTTTTGTCCCTACCATACCTATATAGCTACCAGCTGACCACATCATTGTGAATATTTATTTCTCTAATTCTTTGACTTTTTATCACTTTCTGCACCCATTGCATAAAAAAATTTAATCAAAATGTGGTTGCTGGTGATCTCAGAAGATGACCGGATGAATTTTGGGGTCATAACCTTTATCAGATTACTGGATGCATCAAAATATGCTAACAGGTGTTAATGAAATTGACAACTTTGATGAATGTGGAAGGCACTGACTAAGGAGTTCTTCTTTTAAAAAAAAATGAAGATTACTTTTTTTAATCATTAAAGAAAGATTCTTACATAGTTACTGGTGGATTATCAGATTTATTCAGATACATCAGATACGTCAAACAAGCTATGTGAGAGTTACAGTGACAATTTCAGCGATCAATCAGTAAATTTATTTTATGCACGGATCAGACGGATACGTATATAATTAATATTCTTATGTAAAATTAACTCCACATTATTTAGATTCGATAAATGTGGACCTCAAAGAAGACACCTTTATACTCGTTATTTTGAAATCAACTTGGTTGCAATAACACACAATAAAAAAATAAAAATTATTTTTCATGTATCACTTCATATTCTCTTATTTTAGTTTCTGCAAAATAAATTACCTAAGTGCAGAAAATATCATGCTAAGAATGTTTATGTACCGCTAAAAAGCAATAAAATGTGATCATTTCAAATAATACTCTATTTATTTATGCCACTGCCACTAGATGATTAAAAAAAAATGCTTGTGAGGGCAGCTGGATACGACCGAAGAGGTCCACCCTGATCATTTGGGCAAAAATGGACACAAAATTCGCCCTTGATACAGGTCTGAATTTGGATTGTAATTAAATATTTTAAAATATTTTTTTTATAATGACAAAAATACTAAAAAGTATTGAAAATAATACACTGAAATAAAGGCAGTTTCCAGATCAATTTTGGAAAATAAAATAATAACTATCCTGATAAACACCATTTTAGCACTCTTCTGGTTTGAAAATATACAACCTAAATAAAAACGAATCAAAATCTAAATTCAGTTTTATATGCATATTTTTTCTCTTCTTTTCAGATTCTTAAAACTTGGCTGAATAATTTTTAATAAAACCATTCAAACAGGAAAACCAACGGTCTAATCTATATAAAAAACGAGAAACACTTATGAACCTTGATATACTGTCTGAATTTTGATTGTGATCAAATTTTTGACATAATATAGGTTTCTGCCACAAAATAAATGTGGTCAAAGATCTTACAAATCTTCTTGAAACTTTTTAAAAATTCTAAATTTGAAAATTTTTGAAAAAAAATATGAATCCCTTAAAAAAATTGGAAAAAAAAATCCCCCCCCCCCCCCCCCAACTTTTTGAAACCCACTTTGGAGCAATAACCCCAAAACTCAATCCCAGCCTTTCCTTTGTAGTATGGAACCTTGTAGTACAATTTCAGAGAGATCCATACATTTAAACACAAGTTATTATCTGGAAACTAGAAAAAATACTTGTTTTTGGCCCCTTTTTGGCCCCTCTTTCCTACAAGTTTGGGGAAATTAACCCCAAACTCTATCCCAGCCTTCCCACTGTTATATGGAACCTTGTGGTACAATGTCAGAGAGATCCATACACTTACACACAAGTAATTTTCTGGAAACTAGAAAAATGCTTGTTTTTGGCCCCTTTTTTGGCCCTTAATTGTTAAACTGTTGGCCCCATAACCCCGAAAAACTCTATGCAAGCCTTTCCCTCTGTTATATGGAACCTTGTGGTACAATGTCAGAGAGATCCATACACTTACACACAAGTAATTTTCTGGAAACTAGAAAAATGCTTGTTTTTGGCCCCTTTTTGGCCCTTAATTCCTAAACTGTTGGCCCCATAACCCCTAAAACTCTATACAAGCCTTCCCTCTGTTATATGGAACCTTGTGGTACAATGTCAGAGAGATCCATACACTTACACACAAGTTAATGTTTGGAAACCAGAAAAATTGTAAGGGTTCCGCGGAACCTAGTATCTCACCTACTTTTGCTGTTAATCTCAGGCTCAACAAAAATGTGATTTTTGATTGTAAGAAGCTTCTGTCCAAGTTTGGTAAAAATCCAGGATAGTTTATGAATCTAATAAATGTTTTAATCAAAGTGCTGGATAGCACCTCTGGGAAGTTTGCAACTGTAGATGTGCATTATTTCAAATGGGTTATAGACGTGTATTATTTCAAATATCATAGCTTTGATGTCTTTAACTAAACCATCGTCTCTTCAGCAGTTATCAAAAACCACCTTTTTTCATCTGTTTGTCATATGAAATTTTATATTTTCTATTGCAACCTTAAACTGTAAATCTAAAATAATCAAATATACAGAAAGCTCTGTTAATTTCTTTCTGTAACCATGCCATGTGAAGGGCTTGTGATTTTAGTATTTTTCTTATTGATTAATACATGTAGGTCCTTCATATTTGTTTTTAGTAAATTGTTTTATTACTGATAAACCCTTTAGTATTCTTCATGTTCTTGTTTGAATTGTTCAACATGTTTCATATCAGGGCCTTTTATAGCTTACTATATGGTATGAGTTTTCTCATTGTTGACGACCCTATGGTGGCCTGTAGTTGTTAATATATCTTACTCCTTTTGGATATACATCGTAGCATTGGTTCATTTGCAAATAAACTGCTTCGCTGAGCGCAGCTGGATACGCCCGTAGAGGTCCAATCCTGAACAGTTGGGGCAAAAATGGACACAATATTCAAGCTTGATACAGGTCTGAATTTGGATTGTATTAAATATTTGACATATTATAGGTTTCTGAATAAATGTAGTCAAAGAACTTGAAATTGGCTATATGAATTGAATTTATATTCAATTAAAGATTTCTTGCTGTTGTGCAATACACTGTGCTGTTGTGCAATACTTAGTAAATCTGTTGTCAGACTATAAACAAATAAAGTTCAATTAATTCTCAATGTCATATTAGAAATTTATGAAAATGTAAAGGGAGCTTACATCAATAGATATAAACAATTCACCAAAGTTTCATGAGAATTGCTGTCAGCATTTTTGAGTTATTGTCTGAAAACTGAAAAATCCCCCCTTTTTTAATGAATAAAACCCCATAACTCAGAAATGTAAAATGTAAAATTTATAAAATTCTAAACAGAGCTTACATCAATAGATATAAACAATTCACCAAAGTTTCATACTAACTGCTGAAAGCATTTTTGATTTTTTGTTCGAAAACTGGAAAATCCCCCTTTTTTTATGAATAAAACCCTGTAACTCGGAAATGTAAAATCTAAAATACATAAAAATTGAAAGGGAGCTTCATGTCAATAGATATAAACAATTCACCACAATTTCTTGCAAGTTGGTGAAAGCATTCTTGAGGTATTGTCCGAAAACTGGAAAATCCCCCTTTTTTTACATAAAACCCCATAACTCGGAAACGTAAAATCTAAAATTTATAAAAAACGAAATCGAGCTCACGTCAATAGCTACAAAAAATTCACCAAAGTTTTATGCAAATTGGTTAAAGCATTTTTGAGTTAATGTCCGACATGTTGACGACGGACGGACAGACGGACAACGGTATACCATAATACGTCCCGTAAACGGGCGTATAAAAACACAACATCTTTTTTTTTTTAAATAAGACAGTTAACTTAAATTAATACAACTTTAATGAAAGTGAATTTATATTAAAGGCTTTGATCAATAAATAGGGAATGTGTCCATGGGACACAAATGATGCCCTGGCTAGCATTTAACATTATAAAGGGTCACAACTCAAGAACTGTAAAAGTGATGCTACCAAAAATTGTACTTGATCTGTGTTTTGGGGTAAAAAGCATTGTGTATACATTCCTACACATTAAGTTGAGGCAAACTTACGTTTAAGAACAGAAATGAAAAAAATCAGCATTTTTTCCATTTGTAACGGGGCATAACCATAGAGCAGTAAAAATGACTCCACTAAAATTCAACTTGATCTTGAGGGGGTCTCATCCCGATTTCCCGGTTTTAATATCAGAAAATCCGAAATCCCGGACATATTTTGTTAAAAATCCCGATCCCGATAAATTTGTTCCCCAATTTTAAAGTTTAAAGTTTCAATGCTTACGATTTAAACGTCTCGGGTATGATTGATGTTCAAAGTCTTTCAGCGTAACCAATCCGAATATGTATAATCAGTATTACCGTGACGTCAAGCTGCATATAAATTAAACCAAAATCGTTTAACGGTATAATTGAGGACCTGATCCGAGCTCAAAGCTTATCTCTAAACTTATTGTTACATGTACTCTGATCTGGATCTACTCTGTTTCTAGATGCGATTCTGATTGAAGTATAATGAAAATGGCACTTTTATCTGTCCAAGGTACAGTTTTTTGTCAATCCCGTTATATTTCAACATAAAAATCCCATTTCCCGTGGATAAAAACGTGGCTTTCCCGTATCCCGAAGTTTTTCTATCCCGAATTCCCAAACTTTAAACAAGGCAATCCCGATTTCCCGTTGCTAAAATCGGCCGATCCCGGCGTCCCAAAAATGGTCTCGCCCCCACTCTTAAGACAAACTAAAGTTAGAAAACGGAAACTAAAAATTGCAACAACTTTTCCCTTTGTAAAGGAGCATAACTCTAGAATGGTAAAAGTGATGCCAACAAAATTCAAACTTGACCTGTGTTTTGTGGTAATATCATTGTGTATAAGTTTCATACAATTTGGTTCAGGCAAACTAAAGTAAGATAACAGAAACCAATTTAGTGATCTACGAACACACGTACAAGTAAGGGACGTACATACTTACGTATACAGAAGAACAAGGGTAAAACTTAATACGGTGGGGGCATAACAATAGCAGTATGACGACAGGAATAAAAAGTTTATATACACTAGATTCATAGAGGTGCTTATAACCCTGTAACACATTTTAGTTGCTGCTGTGAAATTTAGCATTAAGGCAATAACATTTGAGATTTTTGGTTTTCAGCCATTAATTTGATATACTAGTAATCATTGCCTCTGTGTTAGGATGACACATTGTTAATTATAGGTCTATCTTAAAGAATCATACTGCCCCAGGAATAAAGTGTGAGGATAATAAGTTCTGGATCCGCCACTGCATTGTATAGCACTAAGAAAGTAATTTTGCTAGTACATGGACAATTGTTATTTAATCATGTAAATAATTTCTACAGCACTTGTCTTGATACACTGAGCTATTCTAAGAAGTAGAAGCTGACTCGGTTACTTTTAATACAAGCCTTATCCTTGAAACAATTTGTGCACAAATATTGTTGTTAATCGTAACACTGAGGAGGCTCAGTGATACCAATTTTCGTTGAGTAATGTTTTTCTGCTTGATCCAATTGAGCATGCTGAACGAATGAAGGTCCTAATATCCACATTGGAATGTGAAACGGCTATAGTATTTAAATAACGGAATGAAAAGTTTTCAAATGTTTTTTTGGCATCAAAACCTTCCAATCAATGATTTGACAAAAAACAAGGCACTTTTCTATCAAAGCCGGTATTAATTACCTTTACTCATCCTTGGCGTGAGACATAAGCCATATGATTATCGAGTATTTCTTTCACCTGTGTATTGTTAAATCAAACCATTATCACTTGTCAAATATCCGACAGCTTGGTTAAAATATAAACATGTTGTCAGTAAGTCATACTGGATTCTTTCAATGCACTCTGGCTTTTACTTATCTTATAATAAACATTTGTAAGTTGTACTTAGTAAAAAATAGCGCAGGAAAATGTTCATTCATGAAATATTCATGAATGAAACGCTGTCTCGCGTAGATTTCTTTTGATTTTCTCTTCAGCGCATGGCAGATCTGCGAAGTACTGTTTGTGATACTCATTTTCTAAATGAAATTAAATTCATCTGTCGGTGAACATTCTTTTCTTTTTTATTCAAGCTGCAGAGTGAATATTTGTGGCTGCCGCCGCCGCCAACGACGATTATGACCACGACGAGGCCGATTACGAAGAAGCCGACGACGGAATGTAGGATTGCTATGTCTCGCTTTTTCGACTAAAGTTGAAGGCTCGACAAAAGTGCTTGTTTTTAGCCCCTTTTTGGCCCTTAATTCCTAAACTGTTGGCCCCATAACCCCTAAAATGAATCGCAACCTTCTACTTGTGGTATTAAATATTGTGGTACAATTTCAGAGCAATCGAAATACTTATAAATACACAAGTTATTATCCTGAAACTAGAAAAATGCTTGTTTAGGGCCCCTTTTGGGTCCCTTATTCCTAAACGGTTGGGACCATTATCCCAAAAATCAATCCCAACCTTCCTTTTGTGGTATTGAACCTTACTAAAAAATTTCATAGAGATCCATTCACTTTACATTAAGTTATTGTCCAGAAACCAATGTGTCTTCGGACATCGACACAGAAGACGACGACACAATGCATTATACGATCGTATAAAAAGAAGTTAATCTGTGAGCTACTGCTCACTAAAGATATTGGTACCCTGCCCGCTAAAAGTATAAGGTAAACAGGAAGTTATTGAGTGATGAATCTCAAAATGCATCTCAATGTATAGCTGACAAAATTCCTTGTAATGTAGTTACTGAGAAAGATGCAACGAAAAATATTCATGGGACGGATGCTTGGATTGACAGATGGACAGACAGAAACAGACAGAGCCAGAGGTAAAACAGTTTACCCCACTTTTTTACAGCTGGGGTATTAATAAAGCATTTTACCCCTATGTTCCATTTTAGCCATAGTGGTTATGTTTCTTGATGTACAAGGAAATAAAATACCAAATTTATACTAAATACTGTAAAACTCATTCAGCCAAAGTTTGACTGAAATTGATTCAGCAGTTCCAAAGGAGAAGTTTTTTTAAAGTAAGCAAACTAGATGAACAAATTGTGAAAAATTGTCTGTAAAGGGCAATAACTCCTGAAGGGGTCAATTGACAATTTTGGTCATATAAACTTATTTGTAGATTTTACTTTGCTGAACATTTTTGCTGTTCAGTTTATCTCTAACATTTATAATATTCAAGATAATAATCAATAAATTGCTTCACAGAGCCCAGCTGGATATGACCGAAGAGGTCCAACCCTGAACCGTTGGGGCAAAAATGGACACAATATTCAATCTTGATTTAGGTTTGAATTTGGATTGTAATTAAATATTTGACACATAATAGGTTTCTGACACAGAATAACTGTTGTCAAAGAACTTAGAATTGGTTATATGATTTGAATGTATACTCAATTTTTTGCTTTTGTGCAATACACTATGCTTTTGTGAATTGCAGCCCCCCTTCCCAAAAATAAAAAATTACCCCCCCCCCCCCCCCTTTTTTTTTTGTGCAATACACAATGCTGTTGCATATAGACCCCAACCCCCAAAAAAATTGTATCCCCCCCCCTTTTTTTGCAAAAAAATAAAAATATGAAGAAATTTTCTTTTTGATTTCTGAAATCTGAAATGAGAAAAAATTATCCCCACCCTGCCCCCCCCCCCCCCCCCCCCCAAAAAAAATAATTCTTTTTTACACCCTCTCTCAAATTTTTTTTTTTCACCTCCCCTACCCTTTTTCCAAAAAAAAAATTCTTTCCCTCAAGATATGGTCATAATTTAAATTCAAATTTCCATTGGAGATGCAACCATAATTACCCATTTAAATACATCATAAAAGTCTTATAATAGAAAATTCATATTCCTTAATCAGCATAAATTTAATAGCAACTTCTTAAAGTAAAGTTTGACAGCTAATCACCTAAAGAAAATAAATTATTTCTTAATATATAATTTTAAAGCAGTGTAAGGGAGGTAATCCAACATATTATGTTTGGATTACATTTGGATTACCTCCCTTACACTGCTTTGAAATTGTCTTAATTGTCCATTATCCAAGAAACCCTTGTTTTTCCCCCTTTTTTACCCCTAATTCTTAAACAGTTTAAAGCCAATCCTAACCATCCCTTTGTGGTATGGAAACTTGTGGTATAATTTCAGAGATTCATACACTTAAACACAAGTTATTGTCTGGAAACTAGAAAAATGACTTTTTGGGCCTCTTTTTGGCCCATAATTCCAAAACTGTTAGAACCATAACCCCTAAAATCAATCCCAACCTTCCTTTTGTGGTAATAACCTTGTGTTTAAATTTCATAGATTTCTATTTCTTATACTTAAGTTATTGTCGGGAAACCAACTGTCTTTGGAGGACGACGACCAGGTGATACCAATATAAGACCACAAAATTTTTTGGCGGGTCGTATAAAAACTGCAAAATATTCTTAAAATTACCAATCTAGTGGCAGCAACCCATTTTACATTCATCTGAAAATTTCATGGCTGATAGAACCTTGACCTAATGAACAATTTTACCTCCCATATGATTTGCTCTAAATGCTTTAGTGTTTGAGATATAAGCCAAAAAACATTTTACCCTATGCCTAGCCACCGAAACATGTCGTTCTCAATAAATTACTGGAGCATTCCTTAAAGTGTTGTTGTTACCTGACCTACATTTTATGTTTTATTGTAACGACCCTGCATACCCGAGGTATCCACTTTATGGAATTTACTGACAGAAGATTTACCAGGCGTTGGTTCACTTTTGTTTAATTTATTTAATTAATTTAATATAGAAAATAAAGATACATACTGTTAGTACAAGTTCCTCCATTGTTGTAATATCCACTGTTACATGCACATTTGTAGTTACCAGTTACCAGTACACATATTGACTTGGCATCTTTACATTGATCTGATGGTCCACCATTAATACATGAAGCATCAACATCTATCTCTGAAATTAAGATTACAAAGAAATTAATATCCATTTATTCTAATTGACTTTTTATTATAAACTTCTTTATGTCAAATGCTGGTATTATGTTATCAAAAACAAATTATCTAAATATCATGTTCTTCAATAAGACATATATTTGAAATTTACCACTTTAACATTCGTGATTTACAACAAATTAAAGTACAAAACGTATGGTTGTCTTCATCAATGGTAGTTGTTCAATTGTTGAACTTCAATCAAGAAATTTGATACCAGGAACTAAATCTAATTTAGGTTTTCCAATATGTAGCTTTTAACTCCAGTTAAAAGATAGGGTATGTTGACTTTATGATATTTGAATTATTGCCACCAGAGACATATTATAAGATTCGACAATACTGATTTTAGTATTTTCTCAAAAAAGATAAAGAAAAAGAACTATATGTATACCATGGACAGATTAAAGATACATACTGTTAGTACAAGTTCCATCCTTGTTGTAATATCCGCTGTTACATGCACATTTGTAGTTACCAGTAACCAGTACACATGTTGACTTGGAATCTTTACATTGATCTGATGGTCCACCATTAGTACATGCTGCATCAACATTTATCTCTGAAATTAAGATTACAAAGAAATTAATATACACAATATCTGAATTATTTATTTCATCCATTTCTATGTTCAATTGACAGTGTAATCAGGGTAAGACCCACTGTTTGGCATACAATTAGTAAATCTAACATCATAATTTAACATGTTTTCAATGTTTCAAGTTGATGTAAAAGATCAGATACATACTGTTAGTACAAATTCCTCCATTGTTGTAATATCCACTGTTACATGCACATTTGTAGTTACCAGTTACCAGTACACATGTTGACTTGGCATCTTTACATTGATCTGATGGTCCACCATTAATACATGAAGTATCAACATCTATCTCTGAAATTAAGATTACAAAGAAATTAATAATCACTAATTTTAAAACAATGCAGGTTGTTGTATAGTCATTTTAAGATTAAGATTACAAAATTTAACAAGAGTGCACACCCTAATATGTCCTCTTGTACTTGACATTGAATTCATGTTGGAAGTCTATATGAACGTTGACCACAAGCATCACATAAACTTAACATTATCAATGTTCTATGAAAATGAGGTCATAGTTAGATGAACTATGCCAGACAGACATGTACTCCTTACAATCATTCCAAATAAAGAGGTCCTATACCTTATACATGTAGTACCTAAAAAAACAGATCCAACCACAAAATCTTAACATCGACCAATGAACCATCAAAATTAGGTCACATTCACATGAACCCTATCAGACAGACAGGGTCACCTTTCATGTTCATTTCATACACCAAATATAGAAGACATATTGCTTATAGTATCTGATATATGGACTTTTAAAAACTTATCCTTGTTCACTGATCCGTGAAATGAGGTTGAGGACAACTGAAAACTGTATGACAAGCAATAGGACCTTGCATAGTACACACATATCAAATAAAGTTATCATATTATTCATAACAAGCATACCGGTACTGTGAGTATTAAAATTGAGAATGGAAATGGGGAATGTGTCAAAGAGACAACAACCCTACCATAGAGCAGACAACAGCCGAAGGCCACCAATGGGTCTTCAATGCAGCGAGAAACTCCCGCACCCGGAGGTGTCCTTCAGCTGGCCCCTAAACAAATATGTATACTAGTTCAGTGATAATGGACGTCATACTAAATTATACAAATTATACACAAGAAACTAAAATTAAAAATCATACAAGACTAACAAAGGCCAGAGGTTCCTGTCTTGGGACAGGTTCAAAAATGTGGCGGGGTTAAACATGTTTTTTGAGATCTCAACCCTCCCCCTATACCTCTAGCCAATGTCGAAAAATCAAACGCACAACAGTACGCACAGTGAATCTCAGTTTAAGAGAAGTCTGAGTCCCATGTCAGAATAGGAAACAAAAGAAAATAAACAAAATGACAATAATACATAAATAACAACAGACTACTAGCAGTTACTGACATGCCAGCTCCAGACCTCAATTAAACTGATTGAAAGATTATGTCTTCATCATATGAATATCAGGCACAATCCCTCCTGTTAGGGGTTTAGTATAATACCATCATAAAATATATGAGAAGAACATAACCTGTGTCATGCCAACAACTGGTTTTAGAATAAATGTGTTTAATTCTGGTGCAAAGACCCTATAAGTGAATCAATATTAAAGCCAAAATATGCAATCTTTAATGACCTGACAACAGTATCGTAACTATATCCCTTCTTAATAAGTCTGTTTAAAGGTTTTGTAAGCTTTTGAGGTGAATACTGACATTTTTGTGCTTTGTAAAGAATATTACCATAAAAGATTGGATGTGAAATACCTGAACATATAAGATGTCTGCATGTTGAGTTATATTTACAAATGATGTCCTTATACCGATGATAAAATTTAGTAATTGTTTTGACTAGTTCATGATATCGAAAACCCTGGTGTAATAATTTTTCAGTAATACATAAATTTCTCTGCAATACATAATGAGTCCCTTAACTGTTAAATATTCATTTTATTGGAATAAAATTCTAACTTGATCTATCACTTGTTATATATGGTGTAAACTAAATAATAAATAGCAAGTCAATATCTTCAACATGTTCAAGCATGACGAAAAAAAGTGTTGAAAACTGATTATTAATGAGTGAATTTTATAAGTCCGAGGACCATGACACTGCAGAAAATCATCAGACCGGAACAAAATTCAAACTTGATCTGTAACTTGTCATGATAAAACTATATACCAATTATTAATTCAATATTTTCAAGAATAACAAAAAAATGTGTGGAACTGATTATCTCAGTGAACTAAGTCCCCTTTGACTTCGTTAGTAGGGGACTAATAAGAGAGAACTTAACATAATAAATGGGGAATGTGTCCATGGGACACAGATGATGCCCCCGCTTGCACATCATATAAAGTTATAAAGGGACATAACTGAAGAACAGTAAAAGTGTAGCTATCCAAATTTGTACTTGATCTGAGTTTTGTTGAAATAACAATTGTCTATAAGTCTCATATCATTTGATTGAGGCAACTTAGTTTAGAGAACGAAAACCAATAATTCAGCAATTTTTCAATTTGTAAATGATCCGTATTTTGTTGTTAAAGCATTTTGTATTCAAATTTCATAGCATTTGGTTGAGGCAAAATAAAGTTAGAGAATGGAAACAAAATATTTAACAATTTTTTCAATTTTAAAGGGGCGTAACTCAAGAACAATAAAAGTGACACCCAAAAACTCAAAATTGATCTGTATTTTATTTGTGGTAATAAGCATTGTGTATAAGTTTCATATCATTTAGTTCAGGCAAACTAAAGTAAGAGAACAGTAACTGCTAATTTTTCCAATTGTAAAGGGGCATTACTCTAATACAGTTCAAGTGACGCCTCCAATATTCAAACTTGATCTGTATTTTGTGGTAATAAGCATTGTGTATAAGTTTCATACCATTTGGTTGAGGCAAACTAAAGGTAGAGAACGGAAACCAACTTTGGGACGGACGTACAGGGGTAAAACTTAGTACCCCCTCTGCTACAGTGGGAGCATAACAAAAATGTTTTGGCCAGTTGAGCTAAAATATCCTGATACTGCATGACTGTTGATTAGAATTAAATTTTCTACAATTCCATACATTGAGTCTTGATGATCATGTTCAACTTGAGAGAAGCAAATATACTAGGAATTGAAAGTTTTTCGTTCAAAGGTAAAAGTGTAGTTAACTTGTTGTATACCAGCTTCCCTTGTCAGGTATATGACAGTTGTTATTCATAAGTTTGATGTGTTTGAGCTTTTAATTTTGCCATTTGATTAAGGACTTTCTGTTTTGAATTTTCCTCTAAAATATTTTCTATGGTATGCATGGTAAATAGTGCTATGGCTATTTTTTGTGTTCTTGTCTTTTTTTTTGCTGGTGTTCTTTGTCTATATGTCTTTCTTTCTTTGTACAGTATATATTTTTTGGTTTTTAAAGCAATTAACATAATTAAGATTGTAACACAATGTTAACTGCTGTACCCTAATTTTGACATTTTTACCTATTATGTCTGTTTGTTTTGTTCACATATTGTTGTCAATATATATGATATAATGGAATTTTATGTGACTGTCATGACTGTCATACAAGCTTAAGTGAGAGATTTAGCTAGCTCTAAAACCAGGTTTGATCCACCATTTTCTACATAAGAAAATGCCTGAACCAAGTCAGGAATATGACAGAACTTTGTTATTCATTTGTTTGATGTGTTCATGGTGTTTGAGCTTTTGATTTGAATTTTTAAAATGATTAAAAAAAAAAGGTGCAACAGAATGAGGTAATTGACAAATGTATGGTCCTAAAGTAATAGGTGCTGATCATGAGTAGTCACTGGTCCTGTGAATTCTTTTTCAATAATGTTTGTAATGACATTTGACATAAAATTGAGAATGGAAATGGGGAATGTGTCAAAGAGACAACAACCCAACCATAGAGCAGACAACAGTCAACAAATTACATGTCTAATTTGAATTATTTAGTTTGTCGACGGCTGCGCTCTATGTTTCGTGATCTTAAATTTGGTTGAAATCCTGCTGATTTTGTAAAATTTCTCTAAAAATCTTATTTTGACCAGCTGGGATGTAAACATCAATGCTTTAGAATAAAACTATGACAGAAATCGGTCTTTTAAAATTTCTCACATGTCTTTAAGTCAACTTAAAACATTTTTTTACCCTGTACCATTGAACTTTGTAATTGGGGCCAAATATGACCCTTACCGAACTTACTCCTTTTAGCCAATGTCAATTAAAAGTGGTTACATAAAGATTGCATTTTCATAAACATTATCCACATTAGGTAACACAAAAAATTCAGAAATATTTGCATGCATTTATTATTGTGATTGTTCATTAATGTACAAAACTATGAAACAAAAGCTAGCAATGCTGCATACAAATAATTTTACAAAATTTCAAAAAATTTCTGAATTTACAGTAATCAGTTATACAGAAACATATAAAAATTAACATTTGTATTTATCATGTTTATCATCCACAATGTTAAATGTACCTTAATGGTCTTGCCATGTTTTTGTTTTTATGACTTACTTAGTTGACAACTATTTCCTTGTTCAAAGTAAGCAGCTAGACATCGACATTTACCACTAGAACCACCACCACTTGTGTCACATCCTGAATTACTTATTCCAGCTGTAACTGTACAATTATGATTAGCGATACAGGTTGTAGAGCTTACTGTAGCATTGCATGGCAAACAGAGAACACAGACCAACAAAAACTGAAAAGAAAATACTTTGATTTTAAATAATCATAGCATTTGAGCTACATTGTACATGTCTAATTATAATGCTTCAATAAGTATTCTGGTTGAAATGTTGGTAAAACATTCAGAGCAACTGTACCAAACCATGGTATTTTTTTACCTATATTTTGTACCATAGAAAATTGACCGCCTTTTAATTTATCATTGTCATTTTGCTTAGATTATTTTGTTACCTATTCTGACATCAGACTCTGACTTTTTTTAATCTGAGTTTAACTGTGCGTATTACTGTGTGTTTGTTTTTTCTACATTGGCTAGAGGTATAAGGGGAAGGGGGAAATCTCACTAAACATGCTTAACCATGCATGCTGAGTTAAAGGTGTCTGTCCCAAGCCAGGAGCCTCTAGACTTGTATGATTTTTAATTTTAGTTCATTTTTAAAATGTTTTGGAGTTCATGACATCCATTTTCACTGAACTAGTGCACATTTTTGTTTGGAGGCCAGCGCCTCCAAGTGCGGGATTTTCTCGCTGTGTTGAAGACCCATTGGTGGCCTTAATCAGCGTTTTACGTTTCCGCAAATTGGCATTACTTTTCCTGGAAAAAAATATGACGTTTCTAGAAAAAAAAGTCTACGTTTCCGGAAATAAATATATTACTTTTCCGGAAAAAAAGTAACTATTCCGGAAAAAATAAATTATTACTTTTCCGGAAATAATTAAGGAATACCTGTTGAACGAAAGCAAAGCCATAATAAAAAATAAATATTTATTAAGTTAAAGGTCATCATAACATGCAAGTAAAATTCATCATTAAAATGTATGAAAACATAAACTATGTTCAAAAGTCAGCACTAATCAGATATATCTTGATATGAGTTCATAAGTCAGTTCTGGCAAAATAATTGTAGCCAACACGTCGTACAAAGTCCACAGTAGTACATTCACTGTTTACAAGTTTTGTATTTTGTTCAAGAAGGAAGTCCATCTTCTTCTTTTCATATTTCCGAACGGGTGCTTTTACAGTTAGAGTTCTCATCTTTATGTATGATGTTGTTTGCAGTTTCAATAACACATCGACAAGACAAAAATGATAGGATGGCTAGCGTAAAACTGCTCGTTCAGGTGGACATGAAAAGACTTGGCTACTACTACTACTAAATAAAGTTTAATGGCGACTACTATTGCAAGTATTGCGCCAGGTTACCTTATTATATAAAAACATATCTAATATATATTTTTAAATTTAATATTATTTAGGAATGAACTTGTATTATATATCATATTATCAACGAAAGACTCTGCACCATTCGTTGTTCTCTTTTCCTCGGGGTCAGGCGGTTGATTACTTATTTATGTCTACGGATTAGGTGAACACATTTAAAACAAATAATTTTCAATGGGTTTCTCAATGAAGTTTAACTAATCCTTACCAGAGTGAACTGGTTATATATAGTATATTGAAGATACAAGATCAGAACCTTTTCTGTATTAAAAAAATAAAATAAATAATTTTTATCTAATATATATTCAAATATTTATAATTTATCAGGTAAATTTCTGGAAAAGTAATAAATACAAATTGCGGAAACGTATACTTTAAATTTCCGGAAACGTAGTATTGGGACTTTGAAAAATTAGCGGAAAAGCAATACGCCCCCCTTAATGGCTGTTTTCTGCTATTTGGATGGGTTGTTGTCTTTCTGACAAATTCTACATTTTCATTCTTTATTTTAATCAGCTAGAGCCAAGCCAATTAGAACAATAAATCTTTACTTGCTGTAATTGTCAGGAAGAAAAGATTTTGTGAAATCCCAGATTACAAGTTCAAACTTGATACAGTCTGCACCGTTAGCCACTAGTCCGATGCCCCAGACTAGTAAATATTGATTCGAACTAGCGAAAATTTTCAAAATTTTATATAGTCATATAGGGACAAGTTTTGATATTTAGGTTCCGGACTAGTAGATGAAAAAGTTTTTGGTGCAGACTGTTGATAATTAGAAATGTGTTTTTCTTATTACCAATAAACCAATGATTTTGAAATATATTTTTTTAATAAACAATACTTTTTAAAACTATTGTTCTATTTGTTTATCCTTTTCAGTTAAAACAGAAGTACTACATGTATATTATTAATAAACATAACTTAGTTTTCGAAAGAGATACTAACATGAGCTTGTTTTAAATTGTCTTCTCTCTGTGGCTTTTTAGCAATAGGTTATAACATTTCTTTATTTTTTCTAGTTCCATATATGTGTTACATTTTAATTTTTCCTCCATTATTTTAAGTTACATTTGTGTGTAAATTTCATGGCTCTTGATTACAAGACATACATGTATGTGCCTGAGCCATTTTTCTATTTAGCACATACTTACAACTTCTCGTCCAATCGAATTGCTTGTATTTGCCTTCTAATTTTCATAGTACATACTTTTTTCGTGTACTAAGTAACTACGCATGAATGACCACAAGGGTAAGATTTCATTGTATCGTAATCAAGATATTAAAACAAAAATTGCCACTGGCTATTTTGAAATAAAATGCTGTGTTCCAAATTAAATTAAATAGTTTGTAATTAGTTTTCACACTGATTTTTAAATATCCTGCTATTAAAATCTTTGGATCTAAAAAAACGTTTTTGACAATTGCAAGTTTCTTCATTTAAATAAAGAGTAACAAATATGGTTCTTTATACCTTGATTAGAGTACAACGCCATCTGAAAATTGTGATAATTAATCATCCATGCAATTACTGTGTACACCAAAAAGTGTGTACTATGAAACCTTGTGAAGGGAAATTAAGGCAACTTGATCTATTTCGTCATGAATTGATTGATTGATTATTGGTTGCTTAATGTCCAGTGGCAAATATTTCATGCATGTTCAGGACGATGTCATTAGTTCAAAAACCGTGATATTGTCTGAAGAGAATGTGCCACCTATATATATATATATATATAAAACGTCTGAATAATAGTCAACGATTTTTCCCACGAGGGCGCTGGATCGTTACGAGTAACGATACATGTACACAATAAATAAATTATATAAACGCCTAAAAAGTGTACACAACAACACCAATAACAAAAAAAGGAACTATAAATGTAATTATTTATAAATATTTCGGATAACAGATATCCTTCATCAGTAAATATGATTGTGATGTTGAATGAATCATATATCAGTCTACTTAGATTAAACTATAACAATCTTGAAATTTATACAATAAAAAAGTCAAACCGAACATCAGGTAAGACGCTTGCACAATTCTAAATATGTGTTAAACACGACATAGGTTATATGACTAATTACAAAAGAGAGTTCAAATATATGCTTTAAATAAAAATAATAATGTGCGATATGAACTAGCACAATTCTAAAGCTTTAACGGTGACGACAGTTATGATGTTACAAGAACGATTGCGTCAATAAGAATTCCAAATAAACAGCACTGAACGATCTAAATTTGTAAATATTTCAAATTTGACAACGGTAGAGTAGTTACAACAGAGTCTGCGTATTTAAACATCGCAAACAAACGGCCGTTAAAATATGATAATAAAATTTGACTAAGGTTAACTAGTTGAACGTGGCTTGGTACTTATACATCCCTCAAAAAATTAAGCAATTTAAATTGGTATATTCAACAGATTTAAGAGATGAGTAAGGTAAAGAAATAGACACAGAGACTGTAATAATAAGCAATATAACCCAAATGTGAAGCACTGCATGGAGTAGAACTACATCTTTTCATTTATCCCATTTGGTGCCAAAGTTGTTAATTTTCTTATCCAAAATCTTTCCCGAGTGAGTCTATCCTCCCTAGACCAAGCAGAGTTGTGATCAATGATTGTAATGGTCAGTCGATTGAGATCTGCCTTAGTGTGGCCAGGGGATCTCAAATGTCGACTGAGAGGGAGGTCTGGCTTGCATTGGTAGTCGCTACGATGACCGTTCATTCGTTTGTGAAACGGCTGTTCTGACTCGCCAACATACTGTTTACCACATTTACACTGTAGGAGATACACAACATTTGTAGTCTTGCAATTAACATTGCAAAATATGGTGTATTCTGTACCAGTGGAGTGACTGTTAAAAGTCTGGGTAACCAGTATTTGTTTGCAAGTCAGACATCGTTTGTTTCCGCAACCCTTGCAAGAGCCCACAGACGAAGAGCCTGCTTGAGAGGATAAATCAGCTCTCACCAGCAAGTCTTTAAGGCTTTTGGGCCTACGGAAAGCCAGTACAGGTGGCTCGGGAAAGATTTTGGATAGTTTAGGATGTTTTTCGATTTCTTTCCAATTTTCGCGGATTAGGTGAGATAAGTTGTCAAATTTTGGATGGTAAGTCAACACAAAAGGCACCCTCCTGTTGACCTTTTTGACTTTATATTGTAAAAGTTCATCTCGGCTGATGTTGTTAGCACGAGAAAAACCTTTATATGCAAGTCTAAATTGAAAACAACTTCAAACCTATGATTGCGTTGGATAAAAACCGCAATTTTTATACGTGTACATGCAAAACAAATTTCTTGGTAGAGGGGTCTAAATACAGCACAAACAACATTTTCCAAAAGACCATAAAAGTGAAAAAGTATATTTTAACAAAACGCATTTGACTAACAGGTCGAACAACTGATGTTCTTAAACCCTGCTGACTGCCATTGGCGATTGCCAAATAAACGGATCACCGATGTAATAAATGGATCTTAATTTTAAATTTAATACTAAACAGAAAACAATAAACTTGCGGAAAAGATGATATACCGCAAACAAAAGGTGCAAAAGTTTTTGTACACCATATATATTTATATACATGTTCTGATAAATCTTTTAGTTTTTACTTTGAAATAAATAAAATAAACATAAACCCTAGTATCTTTGATCTATTGGTAGTTGCTTTTAAATGACTATCCGCTAGACTATCTATTGGGACATACCAGGGGCGGATCCAGCCATTTTTAAAAGGGGGTTCCAACCATATGTCCCCATTCAAAAGCATTGATCGTCCAAAAAAGGGGGTTTTGCAACCCCCGGAACCCCTCCCCCCCTTTTCCACCTGGATCCACCACAGCATACTATCTATATGTCTCAAATTTATTATAGCTTTAGTTTTACTGTGAAATTGAAAATTGTTTTCAAGACATGTAAAGCTTCCACTGCAATTTAATTATTGCCTGCTTTTGGTCAATTTATTTTGTCATCTTACCATGTAAATACTTACACCAGCAGCTACCATCTTTTCATTCTGGAGTCAAGGGCCTTTTGAAATCACATATTTTACAATGATACTAGTGAGTAGATTTACAAAATTTCATTAATGAGCTCTGTTTTACAAACACCTGTGATACAAGTAGTCAGCCAAAATAAACTATCAATAGACCAATCAAAAGATTACTCCAGTTGTAAATATGTGCTAAATTGGATACACTACAAACCAGTAAAAGTCTGAAATGGCCTATATCTGTACTCGACTGTACTGATTTTTACTCAACCAGTCTGAATTGGTCTGAATTTTACTCGACATTACTCGACCCCAGTCTTAACCATACTCGACTGTACTGATTTGTACTAGACCCTTATCTTTGCCATTGAAAATAGTCTGAACTATTACTCGACCAGTCTGAAACAGTCTTAACCCATTCTCGACCTGTACTCGACCTATTTTTTTCAGTCTAAACCATACTCGACCAAAGGTCTGAACAATACTCGACCAGTCTGAACCATACTTGACCAAATAACCTCTACTTTTTCTAAATTTTAACTGTTAAAATAAATTTCTTTTTAACTGACATGACAACAGCCACAATAAAATAAAGATATATTATAAAAACAGATTTTTACATTCTTACATGATTCTCAGATTTATCGAATAGAGATAGTTAAATCAAATTATCTTATATGATAATTTAATTATATTAATTTTAAAGTTTTAGAGTTTTGTTAAAAAAAAGATTTTCTTTTACCTAAAAACACACCTATACTGAGGGTAATTAAACCGTATTAAGGTGCTTCTTGTTTGGCATGTGTTTTTTTTTTAATTAATTTTCCTAAATTCCTAAATAAAAACTACATAGGTTTCATGGTTACATACAAAATATGTACAATAGTTATATAATTATCTTTTTAATGAGGTAACAACAGCCAACAAAATCACTGAAATTGTTTAACCTTATTTTAGAAATATATCTGTTATTATAATTTGGGACATATTATATACAATATATATCAAAAAGGGGATAAAAATTAAAGAAATTAATAAAATTGTTCTTCTGATTAGTGGTGAAGTATAAAGTAATACCTCCTGCTTGGGGCAAACTCATGAAAAAGATCACACCTGGTCAGAGAGTATTAAATTCTAAATAACATTCATTCAAAATTGCAACATCCTGTGAAACTTAAATTGCAAGGCCTTTTGAATTCACTAGATAAGTAATACACGAGTTTAAGAAAAATAGGGCTTTCTTTTAACCTGTAAAACACACATGTACTGAGGTAATTAAACCTTATTAAAGTGCTTCTTGTATGCCATGTCTTTAATTTTGACAAAAATTATTTAAATTTAATTGAAATAAATTTTTACTGTAACTTTGGAACACATTTCCTTTTTTAAAAGTTTATCACGGGATTACTATGGAAGTTCTATTATCATGATTATATTAAATTCTTGGTTTAACAAAACAAAGGTGTCATTTTTTAAATTTATTAAGTTGTTTTATATACTATTTTATATATATATTTTAATAAAAAAAATGTTCACTGCATTATTAACTAAACTCAACTGACACCATAAATCTATACGAGGCTTAAGTTAATGGTGAAAATTGTCCAGTAACCATAAAATATATCTGAAACATTCAAAAAATTTTAAATAACATTGAAAATATTAGTCACAATTCAGTTTTGAGATTATTTGATCAGCTTGTTTTATTTTTATTTTAAAGGTGATATATATGTATGTATATAAGTGTTGATGAATATGGTGATGAAGTTATATTATGTTTATTGTGAAATTTTGGTTTCAATGCTATATTGAATACATTTTTAATTTCAAATTGTTGTTCAAATTTCTAGCCAGGGGAAATAGCTGTTGTTAAAAACAGTTCCTAAATTGATGAAATACAATAGATAGATACAAAAAATAGGTCTAGGTTGGTTAAGACTTGGTCAAGTACGGTTCGGACTAGGTAGAGTATGGTTCAGACTAGGTCGAGTATGGTTCAGACTAGGTCGAGCATGGTTCAGACTAGGTCGAGCATGGTTCAGACGCATATAAAATGGTTAAGTACTGGTCGAGTACAAGTTCAGACTGTTAAGTATGGTTCAGACTACAGTCGAGTATTATCAAGTAAATTTCAGACCAATTCAGACTGGTCGAGTAAAAATCAGTACAGTCGAGTACAGATATAGGCCATTTCAGACTTTTACTGGTTTGTAGTGATAGTCTATGAAAAGGTATATACTATGAAATTAAGAGCTCGGGGCAAGCCCCTCGCTCTAAATTTCATAGTATATACCTTTCCATAGACTAACCTAGACGTAATTTTGTCAGTTGCAATTGTTTGATGAAAATTGCTCACTTAATTGTATCTATATGAATGGCTTAATTGACCTCAAACTTGTTGAGTGTAACTGCTGTAGAAATTTGTGTTAAGAAGAATATATTTTTTTTTTAAATTCACTGTCATAATCAGGCTTCACCTGTGAAAAAAACCCTCAAAATACATGATCATATATCCATTTAAAAGTAATGTTACAAACAAGAATACATCAGAATCAATGTTTATTAACAATTGCTCTTTGTATGAATTTATCAGTTAAATGGGAAGGATACAAAGTCTGCCATGACAATGTATGACTTAAACATTTAAATTTCAAAATATTAACCTATATCTGAACAATGAGTTCATTGTAACAAATGTAGTTGTTTGTCTTTGTTGATACTGGTACATCTGTAATTTTGAAAGAGTCAGGTGTTGAAGTAAGTCTGTTGAAATGTACATTACTTTTGAGGAATCCTATTCTTTTTAGGCATTATTAATAATAAAAGTCATTAACAGTCTGAGCAATATGCATATTATTTTTATGAAAGTAAAGCAGGAGTCTCTGAGAAGTTGGGGTTACGTCAACGAGACAGAATCTGTTGACACAAATGAAATAAACATGATAAAAGAACAGAGTTCCACTGTTCCCTGCTTTGCTCATATTTTATCAATACAAGGGCAATAACTGAAATTCTGTGTTTTTGTTTTGTTTCTTTTAAACAATTTATAAATATCTTAGAAAAATAAAGACTTCAGAGCATTGCCATGTGATATCTGTTATAATTAATTTTCCAAGGGGCATAACTATTTAAATATATTTGATCAGCACTTATTTTCGAAAGGTGTCAAAGACATTAAGATAAAAACGAATGATATAAGTTTCATAAAATTCTTGCAAGAATTGTCCACATGAGAGGGCTAACAATGCAATTTTCCATAAAACAAATATTTCCAAGTGACATAACTCTGATAAAAATAGTTTCAAATCTGTCTGAGACATTGATAACATAAACATGTAATATAAATTTCATAGAAATCTGGCAAGAATTGTACACATGAGAGTGCTATCAATGCAAATTTCCATATAATCAATATTTTCAAGGGACATAGCTCTTTAAAAAATAATTGGTCAGCACTGATTTTTGAACTCGTCAAAGAAATTGCTGATATAAACCTATGATATAAATTTAATAAAACTCTGGCAAGAATTGATTACCGGTACATGTACATGATGTAGTGCTACCTTAAGTAGGACAAAAAGTAAAATATTCCATAAAGATTGTGGATCAACAAGTTGATCTCACCAGGTTTTAACTGTTGTAGGGCTCATCAAAGCACACAAAATTTATGACAGTTTGGATTAAATGGGAGCATTTTAACCTAGCTTTTTACTCAAATACACAAAACTTTGAAATTGTTTCCTTAAACTATTGAAAAGATGCTAACGTTTTAAACAAAAAAGTGTTATATTTAACAGTTGGTAATTATGTGGCCCCAAAAAACAAACTTCCTCATTCCTTAACTTATAATGATAAATAGTCGCAGCATGATTAAAATGATATGCATCACTGTCTAACAATAAACACATACTTCCTGGTGTACCTTCTAGATCTAAACAAAATCTGAATATAATATCACTTTAAAAGAAATTGTTTGTTAAATGCATTTAATTATGTTAAGTTTAAAATTACATTCTGTTTTCGTATAAGGTATAACAGTTGTAAGTATGATGATAAATATGATAAAGCATGTTATCATGGTTATAATGCAGCATTATAAGAGCTGATGTTCTAAAATGTTTAGCCTGCTGAATTTCTTTTCAATCTTTAACCATACATTTTACATTGTTTACATTAACCAATTTTCATATAAAATAAGGAGATGTGGTATGATTGTCAATGAGAGAACTAACAGGAGGGATTGTGCCTGATATTCATATGATGAAGACATAATCTTTCAATCAGTTTAATTGAGGTCTGGAGCTGGCATGTCAGTAACTGCTAGTAGTCTGTTGTTATTTATGTATTATTGTCATTTTGTTTATTTTCTTATGTTTCCTATTCTGACATCGGACTCAGACTTCTCTTAAACTGAGTTTTACTGTGCGCACTGTTGTACATTTGTTTTTTCTACATTGGCTAGAGGTATAGGGGGAGGGTTGAGATCTCAAAAAACATGTTTAACCCCGCCGCATTTTTGCGCCTGTCCCAAGTCAGGAGCCTCTGGCCTTTGTTAGTCTTGTATGATTTTAAATTTTAGTTTCTTGTGTATAATTTGGAGTTTAGTATGACATCCATTATCACTGAACTAGTATACATATTTGTTAAGGGGCCAGCTGAAGGACGCCTCCGGGTGTGGGAGTTTCTCGCTGCATTGAAGACCCATTGGTGGCCTTCGGCTGTTGTCTGCTCTATGGTCAGGTTGTTGTCTCTTTGACACATTCCCCATTTCCATTCTCAATTTTATATGACCAAATTCAAATTAAATGCATGTCAGCAATTACATTTATAAGTAACTGTACTTTGTACATGTATAACCCTCAACAATGAGAACAAGAGTGCACACTGAAATGTCTCGCCTTCTTTACTTACCATTGATATTATGTTGATAGTCCTAAATATAAAGCTTTACTACAAATATCACATAACTTAACATGATCCAAGAAAATGAGGTCCAGGTCATATAAACCAAGCGAGAAATACATGTACACCTTACAATCATTCAATACACTAAATATAGTTGACCTATTGCTTATAGTTTTTAAGAAACAGATCTAGACTTAACCAAGAAAACTAAACATTTGATCATTGAACCATGAAAATGAGGTCAAGGTCATATTAATCATGCCAGACAGACATGTACAGCTTACAATTAATCCTTCCATGTAACAAATATGGATAATGGTTGATTATTGCTTATAGTTTAAGAAAAAGACCAAAAATCAAGAACTTACATTGTAACACTGAGCAATGAACCGTGAAAATAAGGTCAAGGTCAAATAAAACATATGAGACTGACATGTTCATCATAAAATATTTCCATACACCAAATATAGTTGACCTAATGCTTTTAGCATTAGAAAAAAGAACAAAACTCTAAACCTTAACTTTGACCACTGAACCATGAAAATGAGGTTAAGGTCAGATGACACCTGCCAGTTGAACATGTAGACCTTGCAATCCTTCCATACAAAAATATAGTATTAGTACACATGTAGACCTATTGCATACAGTATAAGAAAAAAAGAACAAAACTCAAAAACTTTACTTTGACCACCGAACCATGAAATGAGGTCAAGGTCAGATGACACCTGCCAGTTTGACATGTACACCTTACAATCCTTCCATTAACCAAATATACTAGACCTATTGCTTATAGTATCAAAGATATGGACTTGACCACCAAAACTTAACCTTGTTCACTGATCCATGAAATGAGGTCGAGGTCAAGTGAAAACTGTCTGACGAGCATGAGGACCTTGCAAGGTACGCACATACCAAATATTGTTACCCTGTCACTCATAATAAGAGTGAAATTAACATTACAAAAAAATCTTAACTTTTTTTAGTCACTGAACCATGAAAATGAGGTCAAGGACAATGGACATGTGACAGACTTAAACTTCATAACATAAGGCCTCTATATACAAAGTATGAAGCATCCAGGTCTTCCAACTTCAAAAATATAAAGCTTTTAAGAAGTTAGGTAACGCTGCCGCCGCTGGAACACTATCCCTATGTCGAGCTTTCGGCAACTTAAGTCGCAGGCTTGACAAGAATGAATTGTTATGCAATACACAATGAGATTTATCAAAAAGATAACTTTTTTAAGACGTTTCTGTCTACTTTTGTCTATCCTGTTACTGTAACCATAGCAACCATAGTAACAGGATAGACAAATTTCTTCATTTTTGAATGCTGTTATGAAATTTATAACTACTCCTTTTGATGTCAGAAGTGATAATGATTTTCTGTTGTGATTTTATTTTACAACACGTTATTGGCAATATTGCACTTTTTACAAGTATTACATTGGTGTAATTAATCAATATATATTGGTAACATAGACATGACAAAAAAGTATCCCCAATTTTTGTTCACTAAATGACTTGAAATTTCTTTTATCTTCACTGTTATGCAAGAAACGTGCTGTGTTCAATGTTTAGTTTACTTTGCACTTTTGAAATCATTACTGACATATTTGTTTAGGGGCCAGCTGAAGGACTCCTCCGGGTGCGGGAGTTTCCCACTGCATTTGGGACCTATTGGTGGCTTTCTGTTGTTGTATGCTCTATGGTCGGGGGGACATTCCCCATTTCCATTCTCAATTTTAGTTCAATATTCACAGGGAGAACAATTTAAAGGCTGATTTAAGTAGCGGTAACAGGATGGACATGAACTTCATATATACGCTGATTGAATTTAGTTTGTCGAAAAAATGTTACATAAAATAATAAAGAAGCTACGATTTTTCGTTAGAGTTATTATTAACGTTCTAAGAAAGTTCCTATGCCAATATCAAGACGATTAGAAAATAGCAAAAAATCATTTGAAATGCGTTACTATGACACTGTACGCACATGAATTACGCAAAAACGGACTTACTTTATCTTAATCTTATCAAAATAGATCTTAATCCTGTTTATTATTAATGTACATGTCCTGACTCGTAAAATGGTAAATCCTACAAACTTTCATTTAAACCCTTACAGCTGCAATTTCCATGAGAAATAAAAATTTTAGCATGGTGAACTGAAAATTCGACATTTTTTTAAAATGACCCATATATATCCAGCAAAAGTCTGATTTTTACGGATTTTTAAGGTGACAAATTTTAAGGTATAGAAGGATGAAGGCACCATTAGTCAAAAAGTCCTGCATATGCGACACAGCCATGACTAGTCTAAATAATTATGACGTCTGGCAAGGCTATTTTAATTTTCTTCTGGGACGCCTTCCTACTTAGACTTGCCAGACGTCATTATTATTTGGACTAAGCCATGACAGCACTCGTCAAAAAAATAAAAATCGTTTTGTTTGGTTTCTTTTGTTATCTATTCTGACATCGGACTGGGACTTCTCTTAAACTGAGTTTTACTATGTGTATTGTTGTGCGTTTGTTTTTTCTACATTGGCTAGACATGCTAGAGGTAAAGGGGGAGGGTTGAAATCTCAAAAAACAAGTTTTAAACCCCGCTGCATTTTTGTGCCTGTCCCAAGTGAGGAGCCTCTGGCCTTCGTTAGTCCTGTATGATTTTTAATTTTAGTTTCTTGTGTATAATTTGGAGTTTAGTATGACGTCCATTATCACTGAACTATAGTAACATATTTGTTTAGGGGCCAGCTGAAGGACTCCTCCGTGTGCAGGAATTTCCCGCTGCATTGAAGACCCATTGGTGGCCTTCGGCTGTTGTCTAATCTATGGTCGGGTTGTTGTCTCTCTGACACATTCCCCATTTCCATTGTCAATTTTATTTTAATATGATGTTTTTAAATGGTCATGGACAAGCGGGCAAAGTTTGTTTTGGGAATATATTTTTGTTTTTATTTCGACACGCTTGGCTCCAGACAAACAGATCATGATATTATTAAATATGATTTAGTTTATAAAACATACGCTGGTGATAATGACTCTATACTGAATACTCATATATACCATGTATAAATTTGTTACTTACCAACGTTCCAAAATAAACAATGTTTGACATCTTATAAAACTTTCTTCGAATTCATCACACAGGGAAGTGTAACACCTTAATTGGGACAAGGAAGTGTGTTTATATTTACAAAAGAGTTTTCAGAAGTCGTTCTGCTAGTTCGAGTTTTTGCCTTTAACCTGGGAAGGTCTAAAAACAGGACAGATAAAACCAGGACAGTTATTTTTGATACGTTTTCATCTGTAACTTTTGTTTTACTCAACATATTGTTGAAATTTAAATTGTATAATAAAGAACAGGATATTTACTTACATTATCTGTAAAACAAAATAAAATAAAAAATTAGTAAGTTAAAAAAAATCTGCCAGGACAGTTAATTTTTAAGAAAAAAATGGCTGAAATTGCCGAGAAAAATTTACTTATAATTGAAATATTTTCTCCAAAACAACTGTCTGGCATACTATTTTTGTACGATTATAAATTTTAGGTAATAATCATTCTAAAGATATAAAATTTAATATATTTTTCGATTTTTAAAGTTAAAAAAATCTGCCAGGACAGTAGCCGATTACGTTAGAAATTTTGTTGAAATTACCTCAAAATCGTAATATAAAGTTAAATATCTTCTTCAAAATGAATGTCTGGTAAGTAAATGATGGTTCATTGGAAAGTTTAAAGTAGGCCTATAAGCTTTAAGAAAATAAAAAAAAATATGGACTTTTATTTCATTAACACAAAAAAATCTGCCAGGACAGTGGCGGAAATTCACAACGCAATTTCTAACTATAAATGAAATAGTTTCTTTATTGCGATTGTCTGACATACTATTTTGATACTATCATAAAGTAACAGACCCAATTATAATATAAAACTAAAGAAATTGATCAATTTTCATTCTTAAAGTAGATAAAAATCTGCCAGGACAGTAACTTATTTGTTTTAACTTGTGGAGAAATTTTTTTCAAATCGAAATAGAAAGTTGAATAGAATATTATTATTTTTGTTATTCCATAGATATAATGGCTATTATATCTATGGTTCAAGGCCATAACTACCATTGAGGCAAGTGAGGCAATTGCCACACTAAAATTTCGACAGTGATATTTTTTTTTTTGTATTTGTTTATGATAATTAAATACGAAATATAGTCATTTGTTTTTTCTGTATCAAACTTAATTTCTATAACTTGTCATCGTTCCTTTTAAATTATTCTTCCCGGATATAACTCAGCATCTCAACTGTTACTAGTGACAAGCTATCCGGTAATTCTCATCCTGCAATTCACTTTATAAAAATCTATCCTGCAATTTGTCATCCTGCAATTGCGTTTGGAAAACTACTTGAGCGACAATTGTATTTTTATATAAAATCATAGTTTTTGACTTTTTTGTTCGAAAACAAGATTTATAAAGAAAATCAAAGATTTTTATATCCCATTAACAAAATTTTAAATTTAGTTTGCAAATTTCTAACTCATATTTACGGTTTTGTAATTAGCAATTACAATAATATCATGATGACGATTCAATCAAAGTATTATCTGTTCATAAGTCCAGGATGTGATTCGTATAAACCCATGTTGAACCCACATTTGCGATTTTCGAAACTCATATTAACGACTAAAAATAAAGAATTTTGATGTAAAATAAATTTGTTCATGGTATACCTACAACACAACTTCTATTTGAAACTGGGTCACCAAATTGTTCAAAACCATTGCCCCGGCAGTTCTGTATGGCTAGGGATTATAGATTCTGCTCTCATAAATAGCTTTTGGGTAGTACTACAACGAGGGGCCAAAGAATTTCTGGGGTAAGCATTCCTAGATGACGAAAATTGCGTCCGAAACATGGAAATAAAGCCAAATTCGATAAAATAGGCATTGGGGGCACCCACTTTCCGACCCATTGTCTCGGTGGTTCTTTATGGCTAGGCATTATAGCTGCTGCCCTAAGGAATAGCTTTTGGATAGTACTACAACGTGAGGGTAAAGAATTTCTGGGGAAAGCATTCTTAAAGGCCGAAAATTTCGTCCGTAACACGGGAAAAAAGTCATATTTGATAAAATATGCACTGGGGTCACCCACTTGTTCAAAACCATTGCCCCGGCAGTTATGTATGGCTAGGGATTATAGATTCTGCTCTAATAAATAGATTTGGGGTAGTACTACAACGAGGGGACATAGAATTTCGAGGGTAAGCATTCCTAGAGGGCGAAAATTGCGTCCGAAACATGGAAATAAAGCCAAATTCGATAAAATACGCATTGGGGGCACCCACTTTCCGACCCATTGTCTCGGTAGTTCTTTATGGCTAGGCATTATAGCCGCTGCCCTAAGGAATAGCTATTGGATAGTACTACAACGTGAGGATAAAGAATTTCTGGGGTAAGCATTCTTAAAGGCCGAAAATTTCGTCCGTAACACGGGAAAAAAGTCATATTTGATAAAATATGCACTGGGGTCACCCACTTGTTCAAAACCATTGCCCCGGCAGTTCTGTATGGCTAGGGATTATAGATTCTCCTCTAATAAATAGCTTTTGGGTAGTACTACAACGAGGGGCCAAAGAATTTCTGGGGTAAGCAATCCTAGAGGACGAAAATTGCGTCCGCAACATGGAAATAAAGCCAAATTCGATAAAATACGCATTGGGGGCACCCACTTTCCGACCCATTGTCTCGGTAGTTCTTTATGGCTAGGCATTATAACCGCTGCCCTAAGGAATAGCTATTGGATAGTACTACAACGTGAGGGTAAAGAATTTCTGGGGTAAGCATTCTTAAAGGCCGAAAATTTCGTCCGTAACAAGGGAAAAAAGTCATATTTGATAAAATATGCACTGGGGTCACCCACTTGTTCAAAACCATTGCCCCGGCAGTTCTGTATGGCTAGGGATTATAGATTCTGCTCTAATAAATAGCTTTTGGGTAGTACTACAACGAGGGGCCAAAGAATTTCTGGGGTAAGCATTCCTAGAGGACGAAAATTGCGTCCGAAACATGGAAACAAAGCCAAATTCGATAAAATACGCATTGGGGGCACCCACTTTCCGACCCATTGTCTCGGTAGTTCTTTATGGCTAGGCATTATAGCCGCTGCCCTAAGGAATAGCTATTGGATAGTACTACAACATGAGGGTAAAGAATTTCTGGGGTAAGCATTCTTAAAGGCCGAAAATTTCGTCCGTAACACGGGAAAAAAGTCATATTTGATAAAATATGCACTGGGGTCACCCACTTGTTCAAAACCATTGCCCCGGCAGTTCTGTATGGCTAGGGATTATAGATTCTGCTCTAATAAATAGCTTTTGGGTAGTACTACAACGAGGGGCCAAAGAATTTCTGGGGTAAGCAATCCTAGAGGACGAAAATTGCGTCCGAAACATGGAAATAAAGCCAAATTCGATAAAATACGCATTGGGGGTACCCACTTTCCGACCCATTGTCTCGGTGGTTCTTTATGGCTAGGCATTATAGCTGCTGCCCTAAGGAATAGCTTTTGGATAGTACTACAACGTGAGGGTAAAGAATTTCTGGTGTAAGAATTCTTAAAGGCCGAAAATTTCGTCCGTAACACGGGAAAAAAGTCATATTTGATAAAATATGCACTGGGGTCACCCACTTGTTCAAAACCATTGCCCCGGCAGTTCTGTATGGCTAGGGATTATAGATTCTGCTCTAATAAATAGATTTTGGGTAGTACTATAACGAGGGGCCATAGAATTTCGAGGGTAAGCATTCCTAGAGGGCGAAAATTGCGTCCGAAACATGGAAATAAAGCCAAATTCGATAAAATACGCATTGGGGGCACCCACTTTCCGACCCATTGTCTCGGTAGTTCTTGATGGCTAGGCATTATAGCCGCTGCCCTAAGGAATAGCTATTGGATAGTACTACAACATGAGGGTAAAGAATTTCTGGGGTAAGCATTCTTAAAGGCCGAAAATTTCGTCAGTAACACGGGAAAAAAGTCATATTTGATAAAATATGCACTGGGGTCACCCACTTGTTCAAAACCATTGCCCCGGCAGTTCTGTTTGGCTAGGGATTATAGATTCTGCTCTAATAAATAGCTTTTGGGTAGTACTACAACGAGGGGCCAAAGAATTTCTGGGGTAAGCAATCCTAGAGGACGAAAATTGCGTCCGCAACATGGAAATAAAGCCAAATTCGATAAAATACGCATTGGGGGCACCCACTTTCCGACCCATTGTCTCGGTAGTTCTTTATGGCTAGGCATTATAGCCGCTGCCCTAAGGAATAGCTATTGGATAGTACTACAACGTGAGGATAAAGAATTTCTGGGGTAAGCATTCTTAAAGGCCGAAAATTTCGTCCGTAACACGGGAAAAAAGTCATATTTGATAAAATATGCACTGGGGTCACCCACTTGTTCAAAACCATTGCCCCGACAGTTCTGTATGGCTAGGGATTATAGATTCTGCTCTAATAAATAGCTTTTGGGTAGTACTACAACGAGAGGCCAAAGAATTTCTGGGGTAAGCAATCCTAGAGGACGAAAATTGCGTCCGCAACATGGAAATAAAGCCAAATTCGATAAAATACGCATTGGGGGCACCCACTTTCCGACCCATTGTCTCGGTAGTTCTTTATGGCTAGGCATTATAGCCGCTGCCCTAAGGAATAGCTATTGGATAGTACTACAACATGAGGGTAAAGAATTTCTGAGGTAAGCATTCTTAAAGGCCGAAAATTTCGTCCGTAACACGGGAAAAAAGTCATATTTGATAAAATATGCACTGGGGTCACCCACTTGTTCAAAACCATTGCCCCGGCAGTTCTGTATGGCTAGGGATTATAGATTCTGCTCTAATAAATAGCTTTTGGGTAGTACTACATCGAGGGGCCAAAGAATTATTGGGGTAAGCAATCCTAGAGGACGAAAATTGCGTCCGAAACATGGAAATAAAGCCAAATTCGATAAAATACGCATTGGGGGTACCCACTTTCCGACCCATTGTCTCGGTGGTTCTTTATGGCTAGGCATTATAGCTGCTCCCCTAAGGAATAGCTTTTGGATAGTACTACAATGTGAGGGTAAAGAATTTCTGGTGTAAGAATTCTTAAAGGCCGAAAATTTCGTCCGTAACACGGGAAAAAAGTCATATTTGATAAAATATGCACTGGGGTCACCCACTTGTTCAAAACCATTGCCCCGGCAGTTCTGTATGGCTAGGGATTATAGATTCTGCTCTAATAAATAGATTTTGGGTAGTACTATAACGAGGAGCCATAGAATTTCGAGGGTAAGCATTCCTAGAGGGCGAAAATTGCGTCCGAAACATGGAAATAAAGCCAAATTCGATAAAATACGCATTGGGGGCACCCACTTTCCGACCCATTGTCTCGGTAGTTCTTGATGGCTAGGCATTATATATAGCCGCTGCCCTAAGGAATAGCTATTGGATAGTACTACAACATGAGGGTAAAGAATTTCTGGGGAAAGCATTCTTAAAGGCCGAAAATTTCGTCCGTAACACGGGAAAAAAGTCATATTTGATAAAATATGCACTGGGGTCACCCACTTGTTCAAAACCATTGCCCCGGCAGTTCTGTATGGCTAGGGATTATAGATTCTGCTCTAATAAATAGCTTTTGGGTAGTACTACAACGAGGGGCCAAAGAATTTCTGGAGTAAGCATTCCTAGAGGACGAAAATTGCGTCCGAAACAAGGAAATAAAGCTAAATTCGATAAAATACGCATTGGGGGCACCCACTTTCCGACCCATTGTCTCGGTAGTTCTTTATGGCTAGGCATTATAGCCGCTGCCCTAAGGAATAGCTATTGGATAGTACTACAACGTGAAGGTAAAGAATTTCTGGGGTAAGAATTCTTAAAGGCCGAAAATTTCGTCCGTAACACGGAAAAAAAGTCATATTTGATAAAATATGCACTGGATTCAACTAGAACGGGATAGTGCGCCATAAGTTAAATTAATTTTATTTTTCTTTGCTTGCCATACATTGATTACGAAAAAATAAACCCACCATCTTATTAAATTCAAGCGCAAGCCACTTGCACGAAAAATGCGTAATACACTTTTTCTGCTTTGTTTTACAAGACATTTGCTATAATACAGATAATATCAGTTACTCATTTAACATAGACATATTGTTATTTTTTAGGAACTACTTTACAGGATGCCGAGAGTATGGAGGGCCATTTCACAGTATGACTGCCAAAATGAATATAGTGAAAAGGTTATTAGATAACACTACATTAAGATATAATCGGATCTTTTGGGGTAAACATTCCTTAGATGTGAACATTCGAATCTTTGAAATATAGTATGTGTTGGATGAAGATCTAGCACATTAAATGACATTAAAGTAGTCTAAGAGATATGTGACTTATTCGTTTACTGTCAACGAAACAATGAACAGTGCCGAATGTTGGTACTGTATGATGTATGATGTTTGTTCTTCTTTAATAAATAAATCATTTATTTACTGATTCACATATGAAGTTGAAACTCTATAGTAATGTTCAGATTTGTTCTTATCTTTTATAAATTCTTCCTTCTTTAAATACCCAAGACCTAAGTAGGAATACTTACAAAAAAGTTTAATAATCAAAACCAATACTGCATTTTTAAAATATCCAGCCAAGACAACGTAGATTTCTTTAAACAGGTTTATATCTAAGTGTAGTAAATCATCAATCCGTGCACATCCAATAGATTAAGCGTAAAGACGTCGTAACAGTGCGGATATTGTTAATATTCAAGTATCACATTTTTAAAAGAACTTGGAAATTGATAATACATGTGCGTCTATTTCTAGAATTATATTAACTCCAGTTACTCTAGCACTGTTTTGCTGTACCGACATTCAAAGTAGCCAAGCATGTAGTAGTAGTATTAATAGACATTTGCGAAAACTGTCGGTCACCTACGATTAAGACTACAATTAGTAGCAATATTCGAATCTTGGGTCGTCTCAAAGCGCAAATATAAACCGTTCCAAAGCAAAGTCTAACTCATACATGATGTTTTTCTCTCGTTGAAAAATGCGTTTTTTAAAAGAATTATATGATGTAATGTGTACACATTAATCATTGTACATCGTATTATCCAGATACAGCATGCTGTTAATGTGCGGGTTATAACAGAATTGACAGACATCCGTAAGACCCGTCCGGTCAGAATGGGGACGTTAAATCCGATGCCTCGTGTAAAGAGAGTGCCACGCTCTTTGCACGTTAAGAGCCCTTGCAACAACTCTTTGAGGGGTCCATAGGTGGCCTGTTGCAAGGCAAAATTTCTGTCTCTATCCAATATACCCTCATTTTCCAGTGGCAGTCCAAATTTCCCCGACCATCATCCCGGATAACCTCTATTACAAGACCTACCTATTGTGTTTATTGTTAACTTGTTCTCGTCCTGAACATGCATGAAATATTTGCCACTGGACGTTAAGCAACCAACAATCAATCAATCATTTAATAAATTTTACATGATACATAAAAAAAATCAATTTGTTGCTGGCCATGCGTACAAGAAATGGCGATCAACTAAGATGCAAGGTTGACAATATTCAATGTTAATGCTAAGACATAAATTTTCCATATAGTTTTTTTAAACAAATGAGAGGATACAGAGGTTTGTGTGCTTAAGAACAGTATATTTTTCATAGCATTATACTTGCCGATTGGTATATATTTATTTTTTTATTTGTCCATGTTTTCGGTATAAATTATTCAAAAATATACGAAAATATCATTGGACATTATCAATGGGTGTATGTGTGTCTAATATTTGTCAAACTCTGTAGACAGTAAAATAGATGTACTCAAATAGTTGGAATTTTACTATCATTTTTTTCAACATGATTAACAAGACCAATACCAGACGTGGACCTGCGTCAGTGCATGTAATTGATTGAAGTTGGATGTATACTGAAGCATACATGACCATCACCTTCCATCGAAGGCAAGGGAAGAGAAATTTCCTTAAACACTGAGTCTTATAAAATTCAAACTATCGGAAAACAGGAAGTGGCTTCATGGTTGATATACAAATTTCTCAAACGCTGCAACTTATCACTATCAAGCAGCAGACCAAATATCAAATCATTCCCTTCTATACAACCCCAGAAATTCTCTACTTTTCCGATGTAGTAATATAAAATAGCTATTCATTGAAGCAGAGTCTCTAATCCCTAGCCATAAAGAACTACCCAGACAATTTGTTGGAAAGTGGGTGACCATTGAGCGTATTTTATCGAATTTGGCTTTATTTCCGTGTTTCGAATGATATTTTGACCCTTTAAAAAAGCTTACCCCATAAATTCTTTACTCTCCCAATGTAGTACTATATAATAGCTATTAATTGAAGCAGAGTCTATAATCCCTAGCCATTAAGAACTACCCAGATAATTGGTTGGAAAGTGGGTGACACTAGAGCGTATTTTGTCGAATTTGGCTTTCTTTCCGTGTTTGGAACGAAATTTTGGGCCCTTAAGAAAGCTTACCCATGAAATTCTTTACCTTCCCGTTGTAGTACTATCCAATAACTATTTATTAGAGCAGAGTCTATAATCCCTAGCCATAAAAAAACTACAAAATTAATGGGTCGGAAAGTGGGTACCCCAATGAGTATTTCATCGAATTTGGCTTTATTTCCGTGTTTCAAACGAAATTTTGGGCCTTTAAGAATGCTTACTCCAGAAATTCTCTACTATCCCAATGTAGTACTATATAAAAGCCATTCATTGAAGCAGAGAATATAATCCCTAGCCATTAAGAACTTCCCAGATAATTGGTTGGGAAGTGGGTGACCCTAGAGCGTATTTTATCGAATTTGGCTTATTTCCATGTTTCGGACGACATTTTCTGCCTTTAAGAATGCTTACCCCAGAAATTCTTTACCCTCCCGTTGTAGTAATATCCAATATCTATTCATTTGAGCAGAGTCTTTAATCCCTAGCGATAAAGAACTACCAAAACAATGGGTCGGAAAGTGGGTACCCAAATGCGTATTATATCGAATTTGGCTTTATTTCCATATTTTGGACGAAATTTTCGGCCTTTAAGAATGCTTACCTTAGAAATTCGTTATCTTCCCGATGTAGTACTATATAAGAGCTAATCATTGAAGCAGAGTCTATAATCCCTAGCCATAAAGACCAACAGAAACAATGGGTCGGAAAGTGGGTACACCAATGCAAATTTTATAAAATTTGGCTTTTTTCCGTGTTTCGAACGAAATTTTGGGCCTTTAAAATAGCTTACCCCAGAAATTCTCTACTATCCCAATGTAGAACTATATAATAGCTATTCATTGAAGCAAAGTCTCTAATCCCTAGCCATTAATCCCTACCCAGACAATTGGTAGGAAAGTGGGTGACCCTAGAGCGTATTTTATCGAATTTGGCTTTATTTCCGTGTTTCGAACGAAATTTTGAGCCTTTAAGAAACCTTACCCCAGAAATTCTTTACCTTCCCGTTGTAGTACTATCAAATAGCTATTCATTGAAGCAGAGTCTTTAATCTCTAGCCATTAAGAACTTCCCAGATAATTGGTTGGAAAGTGGGTGACCCCAGAGCGTATTTTATCGAATTTGGCTTTTTTTCCATATTTAGGACGAAATTTTAGGCCTTTAAGAATGCTTACCCCAGATATTCTTTACCCACCCAATGTAGTACTATATTATAGCTATTCTTTGAAGCAGAGTCTATAATCCTTAGCCATAAAGAATTACCGAAACAATGGGTCGGAAAGTGGGTATCCCAATGTGTATTTTTTAGAATTTGGTTTTATTTCCGTGTTTCGAACGAAATTTTGGGCCTTTAAGAAAGCTTACCAAAGAAATTCTTAAACATGCATAAAAACGAACCATATCCGGGACTTCACAGATATACAACTCTTTGTGATTCGTCATGATTTTTCTAATTGTAAATTCTAGTTATGGACCGTAAAAATGAGTTAGAGATTTGTAAACTTAAGTTAGAAATTTGTGAATGGGATATAAAAAACTTGACATTTATCTTTTTTTTCAAACAAAACAATTCAAAAACCATGAATTTGAAAAAAATAAAATTGTCACTCAAGTTGTTTTTCGAACGCAATTGCAGGATGACGAATTGCAGGATAGCTTTATAGCAAGAGAATTGCAGGATGAATTTTGCTGGATAGCTTGACACTAGTGGTGATGTTTCTCGATTATATTGACATAGTAACGGTAATCATCATGGATCTCTGGTTAAAAACAGGCTCTTGCAGAAAAAAGAAAAGCGATTCTGAAGATGAGGAAGGAATAATTCTAGTAAACTAACTGATGTTCAGATGTTTGTGATCACAACAGGCGTTAAGACTTCGAGTATTGAATATAACTTCATTGGAACTAATCCAAAAACTATAAATAGACTCAAGTACTGGGGCACCGCACGGGAGCAGTTCTGTCCGCGTATTCATTTCTCCGTTTTCCCCAACTTTATTCGTTCTCTTTACAGATAAACAAAATATAAATAATATGAAACCTGCATGGATTAGTTTTTATCCATGTTTCTTTTACCTTATAATTTGAAAGAACATCCCGTAATCCAATTTGACATTATTGAGGAACGGTAGGACCTTTAAAACGGGATGTTGTCGCTTTAATTCGGGACTACGGAATTTCATGTCTTTTTATTCGGGATTTCGGGATCGGACCCCCCACCCTTCAGTTTTCGATTCTGGATCTGAAATATCTTACCACTGACTATTTCCAGAAATAATTTGAAATCACGGACCTACATGTAAACGGCGAAAACTCCAGTCCATTTCCCCCGTACCCATATTACACAAGTAAACGAACTCTAGATAGAATCATATACATGTATCTTATCTCATTCTATCCCTAGTTTGTTCACTCTTTGTTAGCATAAAATTAAGTTGAATATTTTGTAACAGCGACTGTGTGATGGTACTTACAGGAAAGCTTATTTCCTTTTTTCAGACAAAACTGTTACTACCGATGCTGCTACGGAATTGCTGATGGAGAAGGAATCGGAAGTAGACGTCGATCATTGTGTTGATGATAGTGTGCTACCGCTAGAAACACAGACTGATGAAATAATGGAAAAGGTTACAAAGATTGGCCCATCATTTGATCCTATCGTTATTAAGAAACAAAGTTTGTCTGAAAATGAAAAATTGAAGATTCTTTCAACTCTGAGCAGTAGTGATGTAAAAATATTTCCAATGACAAAGGGACGAAAGTATTCCAAAGAATGGGAAAAAACTTATCCGTGGCTGCGCTACTCGGTTGAAGAAGATGCCGCTTATTGTGCATACTGCTTAGTGTGTGGTGACGGTCACGGGGACGGAATGTTTGCAATGGTTGGTTTTCGTGACTGGAAAAACGCATCAGGTGACAAGAGAGGTTCACTTAAAATACACGAGAATAGCAAATTACATTCTGCTGCGAAAGAAAAGACCGATAATCTTATAATGGTTTCGAATGAAAGTAAACCAGACATTTGTACGAGAACAAGGTAATTCGTAATCGTCAGATACTGCTAGCAATTATAGATGTTATTGTTAGTTTGGGACAACGGAATATTGCACTCCGAGGCAACTGGGATAAGGAACTGAAAAGGTAAGACGGTAATTTCCAATATTTTGTCGATTCGGTAGCTAAATTTGATGAAGTTTTACGTCACCATTTGCAGTCACAAGGTCCACATTACCTATCCCCGAAGGTACAGAATGAACTTATTTATTGCTGCGAGATCGAGATACGCGAGAAGATAGTTAATGACTGCAAGCTAGTCGATTTCTATTCTGTATGCGCTGATGAGACAACAGATGTCAGCGTAAAGGAGCAGCTTTCATTATGCATTCGTTTCTTAGACAGTATAAAGTCGAAGGTTCGAGAAGAATTCATGGGCTTCGTAGAACTTACAAAAACAGACGCTGAAAATATTGCTGAGAACATAATGACATACTTAGAGAAGTGGGGACAAGGCTATGATGGTGATAGTCATGAGTGGACACGTGAACGGTGTGCAAACTCGCATTAGGAGAAATTGTCGTTCTCACAACCTTAATTTAGTTGTGACACAAAATTGCAAGGTTGTTAACCCAATCCGAAATATAATGAATAATGCGGATCAACTGACCTGGTTCATTTGTGCTTCAGCGAACAGAAAGAATATACTTAAAGACGAAACGTTTACCGAGTCTAATCTTATGAATAAGATAATGGAAATCCACGAGGAAGACGATAGCAGCGGTAAGTTATTGCAGGAAGCAATGCAGAAAAAGTCCATACAACCATTAAGTGAAACCCGTTGGACGGCTCGGGAAGACGCATTGTCCGCAATCATCACAAATTACGAAAACCTTTACCATGCTGTTAATAAGATTGAGGAAAAAATCAGTGGTGATTCAAAGTCTAAGGCAGGTGGTCATCGAAGGTTAATGGAAGACCCGGAATTCATTATGGCTCTAGTTGTTGCACAGTATGTCTTATCATTTTTGAAGCCTTTGACGCTTCCTTGCAAAAATTTGACTGTGATATGGTGGTGGCCTTTGATGAGGCACGGAACTTACTTTGAACTCTGAAATCGATCCGATCAGAGGAAGCATTTTCTAAACTTTTCGAGAGGGCCCGTGTTTTAGCAGATGTAGTAGAAATTATTTTGCAGCCGCGGCGAAGAGTTGGTAGGCAAATTCACAGAGACAATCCAAATGTTGACTCGGCAGAACAGCTTTGGCGAGTTTCAATCTTCTATGCCTTTTTAGATCACGTGTGTACTGAGCTTGAAAGAAGATTCCCACAAGAACAGCGACAAATGATGATGGGTCAATACCTTTAACCTGGAAAATTTGACTACCTGACAGACAAATGCATAGATGAAATAAAAGAAGCGTACAACCCGGATTTGCCAGACATTGAAACTGGCAGCAGGAGATTTTAAGATGGAAAACAAAGTTCACAGATAAGGAATCTGTTCCCAATTCCCTTCAGCAAGCTCTAGTATACGCACATCAGGATTTTTACCCAAACGTGAGACGTGTTCTTGTGCTTTTAACTCTACCAGTGACGAGCGTCTGTTGTGAACGTTCTTTTTCTGCCCTAAGACGACTGAAAACTTGGGAAAGAGCATGCATGAGTGGCGAGAGACTGTGCGGTCTTGCCATGCTCCATGTTCATCGCGATAAGGATGTCAGCAGACCAAATGTTCTGAAACGATTTGACGAAACGGGCCATAGAAAAATTGGCAAACTCCAATTTGAATAACAATTTCTACTGAATCGATGTTTATTCTATGTTCTGGCGACAGACTCAAATTGATATTTTGATGTTTATCTGACATATAAATTTAAATAAAGTTGTTAAAAATTTGGTGGTTAGTACATGTCTTAAAATATGAAAAATTTATATAAAAAGTGTCCAAAATTAAAACGATGTCAAGCTCTCTGGAAATGCCCAGAGCAGGATTTTGCACCATTTATACCATACCCTGCCAAAATTTTTTGAACAGTTCTGCCTCACTTAAATAATAGGCCGTATTACGGCCTTTATTCGTTGTAAAGTATGAACAATAAATTTTGTGAAAAGAAAAAAAATATTCATTTGATAATAAAACCTCAAAAATCTGCCCAACAGTCGTCCTATAGCTAATTAAATAATTGGTTGGCACGTGCCAAACTTTACGACCTGTCATTGAATCTGTGTATTTGTGTATTCTGTTATGTCAACCGTAAACCGAGCGTGTGGTAATGACTACCTATGAGAAGATATTTAGTTTTTTTATGTTCTAATTATTTATTATGAATACAATTGAAAACAAAACACATCGAAACACTAATTGATTGTATATTTAAAAGTAAAATTAGATTGGATCTCAATTTTACCGCAAGAATCAAAGATAACTTGGAACGTATAGGCGTGTGATAATCAACTTAATTAATCCGGTGATTACATGTGAGCACGTGTCATTTTGGGTATATATAGATTGCATTTTAATACAGATGTTCATTATACAGAGATTCACAATTTACCAAGGACGAACGACATTTGACTAATCGAATATTTTTAGTTAAACATGTCAGACATATCGAACTTCACAAAACAATCAACATGTCATTTGACTAAACGAATACTATTAGTTAAATATGTCGAGATTAGGTGAATCGTTATGACAGCGAGCAATGAGTCATGCTCACCTTCACTTTGGACTGGAGATATCTTTACCATTATACACTTACTTGAACATCAAACCGCCAACTGGGACCTCTCAGCAAGGAATGGAGATTACAAGCTAGTAATAAGATGGAAAAAGTCCAGACAACATGAAGAGCAGACCGAGTCACCTACATTACAAAAGACACGGAAAAGGTCATCAAAAGCTAGAACAGACAGGAATAAACGCCGTCTAGAAGCTGTTATAGCTAAGAAGTCCACTCCATCGACAACTGAGAACAGAGAACCCGCTCGAGAAAAATGTCTTGAAAATGACCCCGATGTAGATCCAACGAACAATACCGAAGAGAACGGAGAACATACCGCTCAACCCATATCCAGAAATCAACGCCACTTTGCTTATTTGAATATTATACTAAAGAAATCGGATACGGGTCACGGAAATTATATTGAAATGATAGGGAATTTAGAAAAAATGTCTGTTTTAACTTTGATTTAAGTGATAGACAGGTTGCCGGGGCAGAAAATAAATATACACAACAATATACACCATTTAAACGAAATATAATGACTGACGTTGCAAAAATCAAGGTTCCTGAGCTATTTTAAAAATCGAAGCGAGAGGCTTTTAACATTGCAGTATGAAATACAGGCTAAAATGGCTGAAACGTCAAATTTGCAAACTTCGTGTTGAAAATTGGCTAACAAGGTCATTAGAAATACAGGTTGCCGGGGTGAAACTTGAAACTTGAATGTCCAAAGAATAAGCAAGTCCAAACCTTGTATGTGTAGTCGTTGAACTCTAGGTTCCCACGTAAAGATAAAATGCCTCTATTTCAAGAAGAATAAACTCACGAAAACACGAAAAATTCACTAAATTCGCGTTCATTGTTTTGATTATTATGAATATTAATTAGCAAAAGTACTACTAATTTCTGGCTATGCTACAGAGGAAATGACTACACAGGAACAACCGTTAGTCACAGTACTCAAGGACGACAGAAAACTACCATGTACACTACGCAAGGATCCCGCCTGCACAAAAGGTGCCGATGGTCAACTTTCAGCAAGTTATGCAGGAATGAAAACATCTGAACGAACTACACGATACAGGATAGGAAAGATAACTCTCGATCTACCACAAAAGACCTTCCTATTTGAGGTGGAAAAGGAAAACAGTTTTATCCTTGTTTATTCAGATAAACTGGATCCTTACAAACTGATCGAGAGAGAAAAAGAACAAACTTTTTACAACGCCATCAAAAGAAGTCATGACCACTGGCTAGACGTACGAGACAAGAGGAATTTCTTGCATTCAGAAGAACGTAAGCTGAACATCGAAGAAGTGGCTAAAAAGAACAATTTCAAACTGAGAACATTAAATAAAATAAAGGCTATATGAGCCCAAACCTGTTAACTTCCCTATATTGTTATATCTGTGTGTTAACGGGTCGAGATAAGCCCACCCCTTTTCTTGCCCCCCCCCCCCCCCCCCCCCCCCCCCCCCGCCCCTAAAAAAAAACAAAACCAAGGACGTACGAGCCGCGGTATAATTGTATTAATGTATATACCATGTACGGGAATATGTCAGACCCCTTCTAGGATTTGCATATTTGGAAAAGTCAGATATGTCTATCCAAGAGTATTTGATACTTACAGTTTTCATGTATAAACAACAAACACACCTACTTACCAAATCATTTAATATTTATAAACAAAGCAGGCTAAGTTACAAATAACAGAATAATAAGCTCACATAAATTTTTCTTCTCACTATAAATTAACCACAAGATAATTAAGATAATTAAAATACACATCATAGTTCACATTTAAATATCAAGATTAAATTTAAGGGAAAAAAACTCATAATTTACTATAATATGAATATATAATACAGGTTAATTCCTAAATAATAATAAATTTCAAAACATTTATTTGAAATGTTTTTATATAAGGTAATCTGGCGCAATACCCGCAAGGGTAGTCGCCATTAAACTCTATTTAGTAGTAGCAGATGTTCATTATTAAAAGTTATTAGACTAGTGCTATAATATTCTAACCTTTTGATTTATTTAGTATATTCAATTATTAAAAACATATTTTTATGCTTTGTGTATAGGACATCTGTATATATTTTCATAGTGCTCTTTTCGTTAAATATTCATATTTGATCAGTGCTTTTTTTCTAAATTATTTTATATTGTAAAATTGGTCGATTACCCCCTATTTCATAGTGCTAAACATTTATTATTGTCATGGCTAACCGTGTTTTAATTGCAGGTCATTCCCAGGTGAAATATTTTGATCAGTATTTAAAAATGTCTAATGTAGATGTTGTTTCTTTTTCAGGGTATCGTATTGAACAGATGTGGGGTGTCATAGGGCACAGGGTGCCCGACTACAGGATTGATGTGCTTCATATCGGAGCCAACATCCTGTGGAATGACACCCCAGCTGATGTTCTGACTCATTACCAGAGTCTGGTTGATAGCATACGACGAGTCAATCCATCCTTCCAGATCTTGCTTTCTGGATTACTACCCCGTGTTCAGGACATGTTTCCTGGTAAGATGAAGTCCGAGAGCTTTCTCTCTTTGGTCAACAGATAATGATTCATGTCATACCTCACCAGACGAAAAAAAAGATAACATAATTACATTAAATGAGACACCACCAAGTAAAAAAATAAAACTTGAATTTCCATCTCCGCCGATTTCGATTGAAATTGAACAGGAAAAAAAAACCATGGGTAGGTAAAAAAAATAATTTCAGATAGAAAGTGTTTAACTTCCGACATTGTTAATTATGCACAAAACATTCTTTTAAAACAGTTTCGATTAATCCAGGGTTTCCAGAACACATGTTATGCTCCAGTCTTCTATTATCAACAAAAAAAAAATGGCTTTCTGAGACAAGTTTTACACCTACACAGGGTCTAGCTGTACAAATTCATCATACAGGACATTCACACTGGGTTACTTCTTTAACCAAACAATCAAATGAAGTTTATATATTGGACAGCATGTACGACACACTTACAACATCTTCAGAAATACAACTTTCACAAATATATTCACATGGTAAAAAACGTCTGTTGGTCAAGATACCAGAAGTTCAGAAACAAACTAATTCCATAGATTGTGGGTTGTTTGCAATTGCAAATGCTGTAGAATTTTGTTTTACAAGTTTTTCAGGTGGAATACATGTAGAATTTGACACAGAAATTTTTAGAGAACATCTTGTGATTTGTTTAGAAAAAGGTGAATTTATTCCACTTCCGAAGAAAAAAATTGGCATGAAAGGTAAACCGAAAAATAAAACTAGTGTGGTGGAATGTAACTGTCAGCGTGGCAAATGTGATTCAGTAGAGGACATGTTAGGGTGTGAATGGCAGAAAGGAGTTAAAAAATGCAACATTTGGAAACACGTTTCGTGTACGGGGATAAAAGAAGGTGACACATTCCTGTGCTCTAAACACATTACTAATTAGTGAATAAACACCTTTGAGGATTTGACACCAATCAGTGACTTTGAAGTTTTTATTACTGTCAAAACTTAATTTAATTTGTTAAGAGTTTGCTTCCGATATAAAAGAGATTTTACGGTTTTTAATTTTTGTGTTTTTTTTTATTGTATTGTATGATTATTTATATATATGTATGTATGTGTATGAAATGTATTTGGTTAATAAAATATAAGCCCATGCCCTTTCAATGAACTGTCTGCTGCCTCTAATAAACTGAAAAGAGATCAAATTAATCAACATAACAAAATAAGTAAATAATTTTTTAATGAACACACCAATAATTAACACATACTTACAACTTCTGGTCCAATCAAATTGCTAGAATTTGCCTTCTAATTTTCATAGTACATACTTTTTCCGTGTACTAAGTAACTACGCATGAACGACCACAAGGGTAAGATTTCATTGTATCGTAATCAAGATAATAAAACAAAAATTGCCACTGGCTATTTTGAAATAAAATGCTGTGTTCCAAATTAAATTAAATAGTTTGTAAAATAGTTTTCACGTTGATTTTTAAATATCCTGCTATTAAAATCTTTGGATCTAAAAAATGTTTTTGACGATTGCAAGTTTCGTAATAGTTATCCCATGAGAACGCGGTGTGTCAGTGTAAGATCACCCCGATGGCCGGATACAAGTAGTCAGCCAAAATAAACTATCACTAGACCAATTATAAAGATTACTTGAGTTGTAAATACGTGCTAAATTGGATAGTCTATGAAAAGGTATATACTATGAAATTAAGAGCTCGGGGCAAGCCCCTCGCTCAAAATTTCATAGTATATACCTTTTCATAGACTAACCTAGACTTATGTTTTCTAAATATGTTCACTTTAATGAATCTATCACTGATAAAGCTTAAACTGCAAACTTTGAATAGAATAAAACAAAAAAATCTTTGTGAATTATTTTAAATTTAAAACAAATTTCTTCACTAGTTCCAATGTAATAAGGTACTGTCCTGGCATACTTGTTTTACTTTAAGAAAAGATTAAAAAATAAATTCAAAGCTTTTTTGAATGATTTTGTCCTAATATTATCAAAAAAGTATGCCAGACAATGGTAATAAAGATACTATGTCATTTATAATTAACAAATTACGTTGATTTCCGCCATTTATACAAACATTTAACATAGTAGGCTACTGTCCTGGTGGATTTTTTTTATGTTTACAAAATAAAATTCATAAAATTTTATATTTTCATAAAGCTGATAATTCAAATTTTCCAATGAACACCATTTTTCTTGCCAGACATGCATTTTGAAGAAAATATTCAAATTCAACCATTGATTTTGAGCGAATTTCTACACAATTTCTGACGCAAAAGGCTACTGTCCTGGCAGATTTTTTTTTGTGTTAATGAAATAAAAGTGCATTTTTTTTTGTATTTTCTGAAAGCTTACATTTTAAACTTTCCAATGAACCAACATTTGCTTACCAGACATTCATTTTGAAGAAGATATTTAACTTTATATTACGATTTTGAACTAATTTCAACAAAATTTCTAACGTTATAGGCTACTTTCCTTACAGATTTTTTTACCTTTAAAAGACGAAATTAATATTGAATTATAGATTTTTGGAATGAGTGTTGGTAAACTTTATAATCGCACAAAAATATTATGCCAGACAGTTGTTTTGGAGTAAATATTTCAATTATAAGTAAATTTTTCTCGGCAATTTCAGACATTTTTTCTTACAAATTAACTGTCCTGGCAGATTTTATCTAACTTATTAATTTTTTATTTTATTTTTTTTTACAGATAATGTAAGTAAATACCCTGTTCTTTATTATACAATTTAAATTCAACAATATGTTGAGTAAAACAAAAGTTACAGATGAAAACGTATCAAAAATAACTGTCCTGGTTTTATCTGTCCTGTTAATAGACCTTCCCCTTTAACCTTTCTTCTGGTAACCGGGGTAAAACTTTATTTTGTATCCTCCCGTAAGATAGTAAGATACAATTTGAACCAGGATATAAACCTTATAATACTTAATCATTGCCTTTGTGGGAGCACCTTTCATATAAACTTGCTTTTATTTTTCATATGTTTTTGTATAAATCCGCGCAAATGTAGTAACTTTTTAACAGGTAAATTTCGCGCAAACGTAATATGTTTTGTCGCGCAAACGTTGATTTTTTTTCTCGCGCAAATGTATGACAAATCCGCGCAAACGTAACGCGCCGCTTGATGGAATACGCTCATGTTCATGTGACCATCAGGGGGGCGCATGACACTTGCGCCGCTTTTTTAAAATTTTCATTCTTTCGTTTGCGTTGATTTCATTTTTTCTTTTGCGCCGATTTTATATTTCCTCCTAATTGCAATTACAGTTTAACATAGGTGAGCAAATACTGGCCATACATATCGGAAGGTCAGTTCAAATGATCGCGAGAAAGGTATACATAATTTTTCTATACACCTCAATCTTGAATGTCTTTGCAATGATATGTCTGCAATATTTATAGATGGAACTTTTAAGTGCTGTCCGAAATAATTTTATCAGTTATATACTTTACACGGATATAAAAATGGAAAGTACGTACCTCTAATTTACGCCCTCTTACCAGCGAAAGATGAACAGTGTTATGAAGTTATGTGGAAAATTATTTGCGATCTCTGCCGCCAAAAACAACTTTCCTTTGTGGCCGAGATTATGAATATAGACTTTGAACAAGCAATGCATAACGAAATTATGGATGCTTTTCCACAATGTAGAATAGATTGTTGTCGTTTTCAGCTGGCTCAGAACTGGTGGAGGAAAATCCAGTCAGCTAGGCTGAGCACAGAGTATAAAGACAAATTAAGTAATATTGGTAAATGGCTATCTAAATTGATTGACAATTCATAACATTTGTACAACTGGCTAACGGAAGAGGTCTATGATGATAAATGCAAAACGCCGCATCGATCAGGGCCTGAGACAAATATGTTATGGTATAAACTCTGTCAAAACCAAAATGATTGAGTATATCTAATTTAAATTCATTCATGCAGTAAAACAGTTGAATGAATGAAATTATGAAATATTTTTTTTTAAAGTTTTTATCTTTATTGCGTTAAGCCTACATGTGAAAAAACCAGGAAACGGACTTGTGATAGACAAATAGACAACTATAAAAACATATTGATTGCTATTTTATTTAGTTATGAAATGTAGAAAATACCCGATTTAGATATCCTCATTACACATAATCTGTGTTGAAATGCGTTGAATGCATGGGAGTTTGTATTTTTTCTCCTATATTCGTAAATATTTCCTACGCCTAAAGTGTGATCGATGTTAATATTGTTCTTATTAGTCCTGAATATGCATCAAATATTTGCCACTGAATGTTGTGAAATCAACGATCATGTAATCAATCACTATAATAGAAAATACACACAACTGGTTTCATACCAAACCAAAGAAGTTATATAAATAAAGTACACAAAAGGTACGTTGACAACTGAACGGCACGACTTACGAATTTTATAGTACGAATCACACCTCTAACACAATTGTAAGAAGAAAGGAGAAAAACCATGAAAGACACAGGACAAAACTCCTATATTTTTATTTTATCATGGCCATTATAACGCTTAATCTATATATTGTTTACTTTAAAAATTAAACCGACAATCAGATTATACCACCAGTTATTTAATTGCAAAACAAGCACAAAAATGGTAAGCGGAAAGGTATATAGAAGAAGAAAATTCAGAGACATGATAATTGTGCTATTTCTCAATTATTTAATGTATTCAGTATGTCCACCACATACGTTTTCTTCACCAAACGGCGTTTAAGTTTATATAATTTATTTCTTTTTTTCTCTTTATTTTCTAAAACTTCGTGTAAAAGTAACGACAGAAAGTTTCAACACATAATAATTTCTTCTTTCTGGCATAAAATATGATTACACTATTATGAATCTCAATAAGAAAGAAATTTCTTTAACTCGCCATAGAAAAATTCGATCAGGTTCGACCTCTAAACCACGTATACCATCAGTAAACGATATGTCTCCTCTTGTCAATCATACAGGTCTTATTTCCCGAGTGCAACCGATGCAAGTGCTATGACAATTTAATTGTACATGCCTGTTAAGTCCATTTTCCATGATTTCTCTGTTTTATTATTTCAACAACAGCATAACCTTTTCATTTGTTAACGATTTTCTTCTAATAAATTACTATCCGAACAACTTTTACAAACACGCGTTTTATTGCTTCCGTCGACAGTTACGGGATATTTTTACTCGAGACAGGTAACGCATATTAATTATCGGTTGATAAGACGAGTACCCGATAATTTAATTATAATCATGATAAGTAATTAGTCTATTGGGAGGATGTCGGCAAACATCCTCTACATCATAGGCCACTACGCGCATATATTGAATCCAATATATACAGTTAACCCCATCATTGAACAGCAGTGCTGTATTTCTAGTTTTCAGAGCAATTCAGATCTTTTCATTTTATAAAACGACAGTCTCTTTCTTCAATATAATCAAATTTTGCAGAAGATCCATTGGAAATATAAAAGTTTTGCCAAGTTTCTATTAATCTACCTGTATATTATTAGAAACATTTAGGCCTTTTCCTTTTCCTTTTCCCAGTTCACTTCCGAGAACAGTAAAAGCCTGTAATAAATTACCGAAATCGACAGCGAAAGCTCCAACTATATGGAAGCTTTCAAGACTCTTATTACATAGATGATGGAATGTTTTTATCCTGCACCAACTGTACAGCATGCACCATATATTTTTATCTTTGATCTTTTATTGTAAATAGACATTACCAGCACCTACGTAACGCACAATTATTGAGTACTCATTGCGGAGTTTTGAACTACTATATCAAAGAAGAAGAAGAAGAGTGTTGGCTTTAAAGACTTTTTTCTTCTTCAAATAAATATTATAGTTGACAGTGGCGGATCCAGGGGGGGGGGGGAGGGGTTCCGAGGGTTGGAACTCCCCTTTTTTTTTACGATCAATGCATTTGCATAGGGACATAAAGTTGGAACCCCCTCTTTATCCTGGGTTAGGAACCCCCCTTTTATAAATGGCTGGATCCGCCCCTGGTTGATATCTGCAGAATTGTAGATACAATTCCGGAACATTCAGGCTTTTCTAGATAGTACCTCCTTTTATCATCTAAAGATATTTTTTTCTCGTTTCAGTCCTAACTAAAGGCTGGAATCAGAGATTACTTATGAAGATAAATAAATAAAAAAAAAATATACATAAATTCTTGTCTTGATGTCTTTAATGTTATCGTTTATGTCAAAGTTTTTTTTAAAACAATCATATAATTCTTTAAAACTTGGTTGATTTTAATTAAATGATTAGCCTCGACTTTAAAATAAGAAGGAAATCCATTGAAAAAATAATTCTCAAGTTTAAATAAATCCAACCGTAAGATTGATATCCATTCAAGTCTTTTAATCTCCCCATTCAGGCCTGAGTTGTGGCATCAGAAAAAATATTTTCCCGTCTAGATGAATGGAATTTAATAAATTTTATTTTGTACAAGTTTTTAATTTGAAGTTTATCAATGGAAAAGTGAAAAATATAAATAAAACTACCAACTGTGTAATTTCTGGTCCCTCCAAGTTTACGTAAATTTTAAGCATGTGATGATTAAATCAATGAAAATTCGAAAATCTTATTGACTATTATACTAATGTAACCTATACTTCATGTAGGTGAAAATTTTCAAATTTTATTTGAGACAATTATTTTAAAAATATGAGAAAAAAAAATCAAAATTGAAAAAATATTTCAAAATATGAGTAAAATATTTCTAATTTTATCTACATGTATGAAAAACATTTCAAATTTAATTAAGAAAATACATATGTTATTGAATAAAACTTAAATTTGAAGGAGTGAAAAAGAAATTGCAATTTAAAAATTGCCCTGTATATTTTCAGGTCCATTCTGGTCTTTATTGTTACCATTATCGAGTTAACCATAGTTTTAAAAGCTTCTAAATACAAAATGAAATGTGCATAGGAATGTTTTTTGAAATAAATATGGTTAAAATATCATTCCAGAACATGAATATTGCCGAGACACGTTTTATTGGAGTATATTTGGGTATATTGGGGTAAAAAGTCATTTTGTGATCGTAAGCGGCCGACAAGAACGGAACAAGTTTCAATGAAAAAAGTGATTTAAAATTAAATATATTTATGAAATAAAGTATTGTTGGTGTTAAAATAATATGGAAATGCCTTAAATGATATTATTATTCAACAATATTATGTGGAAAGTGTTTTTTGAGGTATATTGGGGTATATTGGGGTAAAAATTCGCACCCCCCGCCGAACACCACCGAACACCCCAAAAATTTATTTTTTTGTTTTTTATCGTTATTAATGTGATCTAAATATAGTATTCAAGTGATTAATTCAACAAATCAGAAGATTAAGAGACCAAATATCTACCTAGAAAAGAAAAGGCGAGTCTGTAACACCACACTTTTTGAACTCCGCTGACACCTCAAATACATATTTTTCTTCTTCTATGACCTTCTATGTCTTCTATAAAATAGTTGTACCAATAATAAGAAAAGAGACACATATCAAAATCTAACCGATGAACAGAGATCGAGGATACTTGAACTGATTACTAATTATGAATATATTTGAATTTTATTATCTATAATTAGGCAAGGGTGATGATTATTCAACCTATTGCCGAACAGTGGCGGATCCAGAACTTTTCATAAAGGGGGGGGGGGGGGGGGGGGGGCGCACTGACCTAAGGGGGGCCCGCTCCAGTCATGCTTCAGTGATTCCCTATATAATTAACCAAATTTTTCCCAGCTCCCCCCCCCCCCCCCCCTGGATCTGCCTATGCCGAACAAGGCAATAAGTGAACTCTGGAATTTATGTATCATGATCCGGTGATTGATTCTTGATTATATTCCTAATATTAATATACATTCATTTGACAGATTTTCAAATGTTAGTATTTTTCATATTCAAAACAGAATTATAACTCATATTTTTTTGTGGTATTATAAAAAATGAAAAGACTTTAACACTAGTAGAGGACAAGTTGATTTGATGGATTTTCAATCAAACCCAGATGATTAAAAAAAAATTAAAACGACTCTTAAATCTTGGAGGGAGCTTTAACTAAAGTATTACAGTACTTCCATGTAATGTATAATGGATAAAACACGGGAATTTTACAAGGAGCTTTTGAACCCAAATATCTGCATCCTTTTGTCATTTCGGGCCTTTAATAGCTTACTACGATGTAAAGGTTTTCGTTGAAGGCCGTCTGGCGGACAGTTGTCTCAAATACATCTGACGAATCACGATAAGAATATTTTGACGAATCACGGTAAAATTTTAACCAATTTGACGCTAACGGTAGCCGAAAATGACCGTTTGACGCCTGACGGTAAAGGGCATTACCACCCTCACTATAATGCCTAATATCATTTAGGCAATAGACCTACTACCGGCTTATTGCCTAGGATTTAAGCTTAATTTTACTTATTGTCGCTAACATTTTGTGTACACAGTCATGATCAGCTAGTCATATCAGGGATTTGTATAGTAAGAAGGTCTTACTTATTATAAGTATTCAAAATCTAGCAACTGTCATTTCACTTTTGTCTCACACTTATGACTACTAACATATCAGAAGAATACACATTTAAAAAACTAAAACTGGCATGATCGATTCAGCAAATCATGTACGTGTGTTCTCCTTTGTCATACTTATGACAAACCAAATCAAAGTACTGAAGAACTGAACTGAACATCGGATGACCGCAAGTTCTCGTGAATGGTCCGACAAGCACTTGTCTCAGAAAAAAAATCACATCTCTAAACTGAAAGTGAGGTTAATGTACAGATGAGACTGGGACAAGTTCTTGCGTGGATGATAAATTAATGACAGGGAATTCAACCTCACCGTAATGACTATTATATTGTAGTGATACAAATCAGTATACTCTGGTTTATATAGACGCAACGTTACATATTGCTACTGCCACTAAAAATAGCGCTAAGTAAATATATGAGGGGAATTTTTTCTTAGAAATATTGAAAATAATATGTCAAATTTTATATGTAAATAAAGATTGTTCTCACATTTTCACATAAGGATAGATAAAGAAAAAAAAAAAAACGTATATAGGTATTGGAAGTCACAGATTATCAGAAAAAACTTGTCCTAACGTTGTCCCCTGTAACATACTCGAAACATAACACTGGGTTTTTTCTGTAAATTCGCGAAATTTTCTTCGAAATTTTGCATGGACATTCCATGATGTCATATAATCCAGTATTGGTTAGCATGGCTGCCTCCATCTAAAATTTGCATAGATATTTGGACAAAAAATGATGAAATGAAATGTCCCAGGGGAAATTTAGTTTGGAAGCTTGAAACATTTCAATTGAAAAATGAAAATTTTAATAGGTAATTCATTCAATTGTAGGCACTAACGTTTTATACTAAATGCAACCTCCAAAACCCTAAAATATGAAATAAGTTGTGCTACATCTTCAATTCAAAACGATAGGTTTGTAATGTCTTGCGGAAATGTCCGAAGTCAATTTTCATGCCTTCACAAAACTTTTTAGGCTAAAAAACAGAGAGTTAATTTCGTGCTGAATTTTTTTCGGTTTTGAATCTTATACCAATAAAATGTACTTTAAAAATTGTAATTGGACCCCAGATTGTATTAAGATTACCGGTTATCTATAAAAAGTTCGGATTAATGAAAATGTCTTGCAAGGTTGTCTGTTAACATGATTTGACGCCGTCACAAGCGTAATATGCCAGGGACGTCCTTCCTCCGCTAACTGTAAATGTCCTGCTTTCAACAAATGAAATAATGAACTTTATACAAATAATGCACACCTATAAGACCATCAAAATAAAAGTAAGAATACCAAACCGTAGTCTTTTTTCTTTGCATTCAGTACCCCGAAAATATTTTGAAAGTATCAAAATAACAGCTTTTTATCCCTTTCAGTACAAAAAACACTGCCTGTTCATTAAGGATTTAGAATAAAAAATCAAATTGGATTGGCCTCAAGCGGCATTTATAATTTTGTACAAAACTTTGCATTTACCCAACAAGGAAAATAGGAAAATGGTGCGCGTTTTCGAAAAGATGTTCCAATTGAACGTCATTTTTCTGTTACACTTAATAGTAGCATTATCTAACGTTCCGTTGCGTCATATTATATTAATACTTGTATATTACAGTTACATGTATTTATAATTTTCACGCATTTGTATATCATTCTGTTCTACTATATCAATAATAGTGCAGTGTAAGTGCATGTTGGACACTCTTCTGTGATAACTCGATTTTTCTAATAGAATGGATTTGAGCAGGCATTCGTATTTTCCCGCAAAAAAGTTTCATCATCCATGCAGAGTTATCGTTCCTTGAGATTGCAAACGTTCTTGAGATATTCTTCCGCATGCGTGTGCATGGATATAAATGATTTTTTTACTTATATGTATATACATACAACAAAATATTTTAATATTATTAATTTATCTTCTTTAAAAAGTATTTGATGAGTATTCATTGAAGAAATGAATTTATAACAAGCGATAATTATTAAGGAAATTAATGTTAGTTTGCACGTGATGATGTCTTCGTATTCATCATGTTTATAGATCGGTTAAAAACCCAAAACGAATATTACGTAATGGAAATCTAGGCGATAGCAATACACCGGAATACCCTCACGGTCATCCGATGTAAAAATGCATGATTAAAATTTAAAACTTGCTTAAAATTAAAGCTGTTACATTCACCTAAACAGCACTAATATCTTATTTATTCATCATATAGTATCAGAAGTTCATTACTAGAGCTAATGCAAAGGACTTCTGATAGTATATATATTATATATTTTTGTGTTATGTAAATGAGACAACTCTCCACAACAGACCAGATGACACAGATGATTAACAATTATGGCATGTATAGGTCACCGTCTGTAGGACTTCAACAATGAGCAAAGCCCATACCGCATACTAGTCAGCTATAAAAGGCCCATGATCTTAAAATCACAAATGTAAAATAACTCAAAGGAGAAAACTAACGGCCTAATTAATGTACTAAAAAATGAACGAAAAACAAATAGTAACACAGCAACAAACGACAATCACTGAATAACAGACTTATTCGGAAATGATATAGTTACGATACTGTTGACAAGTCATTAAGGATTGCATATTTTGGTTTTAATATTGATTCACTCATAGGGTCTTTGCATAGGAAATAAACACATTTATTCTAAACCAGTTGTTGGCATGATACAGGCTATGTTATTTTCTTATGAATTATGATGGTATGATACTAGAGTTGGATTGTACTTGATTTTCATATAATGAAGATATAATCTTTCAATCAGTTTAATTGAGGTCTGGAGCTGGCATGCCAGTAACTGCATGCTAGTAGTCCTTTGTTAATGTATTTATCATTGCCATTTTGCTTGAGTTTCTTTTGTTACCTATTCTGACATCGGACACAAACTTCTTTTAAACTGAGTTTTACTTTGCGTATTGCTATGTGTTTCTTTATTCTACATTGACTAGAGGTAAAGGGCAGGCATGGGGTAATGAAAATTTGTAATTGTAATGCATGGTAATGCATTACATTTTTTCAAGTAATTGCATGTAATGCAGCAATATTTGCATTACATGTTATTTTAATTTAATGCATGACTTGAGAAAAAAATTGTGTAATATCATGCATTACATTGCATTACATGGCATTACCTTTTTCACATACTATATATCTTTAACAGATTGTTGAAGACTTAGCTAAAGCAGTATTTAAAATTTCTGGATTGATTAAGAACATAACCATTTAAATATTAATTTCATTTTATTTAAAAAGCATTACTGTAAAGTGTTTTATTGTTGTCAAAAGATCGATGAATTCCTTGTTATGATTGAAAAACAGAAAATTGACCATTGTCATAAAACACTAATTAGTTTGTTTTACAATCAATCTTTTCACCATTTTGACACTTGGTCATAAATTAAGCTTTTTGTTTATTATTTAATTAGGACAGAAATTCTCAGTAAATATTTTTGATTGGAATTAAAAAAAACAAATGTATATAAATTATATAAAAGTGAGGTTTACATTTGTTAAAATTAATATTAAACTTCATCTTTTTAATTTCTATTTAGAGAAAGCACAGAGATGTTTACCTTGAAACCCTATGATGTTTAAACGTAATAGTTTTATTTAATCGACTTTTTACTTGATTCTTATATTCAATATGTATACGGAACAGTTATTGCATATGCTAGAATCTTTTGTGACTTCAATGTTTTTTTTTCAAAATGATTGATTTTGTTTCACTTAATAATAACATTTACAAATGTAATGTGTAATTCAATGCATTACTTTGCAAAAGTAATTGTAATATAATGCATTACTTTGATAAATGCATGTAATTCTAATTGTAATTTAATGCATGGTTTTCTCAAAGTAATTGTAATAATAATGCATTTAATTTACATTGCAATGTGATTCGCCCCATGCCTGATATAGGGGAGGGTTGAGATCTCACAAAAGATATTTAACCCCGCCGCATTTTTGCGCCTGTCCCAGCCAAGTCAGGAGCATCTATTAGTCTTGTATGTTTTTTTTACTTTTAGTTCATTTATATATTTTGAAGTTTAGTGTGTCGTCCATTTTCACTGAACTAGTACACATTTTTATTTAGGGGCCAGCTGAAGACCACCTCCGGTTGCAAGATTTTCTCGCTGCGTTGAAAACCCATTAGTGGACTTCGGCTGTTGTCTGATCTTTGGTCGGGTTGTTGTCTCCTTGACACATTCCCAATTTCCATTCTCAATTTTATTAACTCATCAGACATTGTCAGATGGATATAATTAGAAATATATATAACAAAATTACAGTGTGGACGTGACCGGCATCCCAACAACAAAAAGACACTAAGTACAGATCTGAGAGTACTCACGGTTTGAAATTGACAGCTAGTTCAAAACCAAATTGGCAATAACAACTTATAAAAATCAAAGTACTGAAGTACTGAACATCGGATGACCGTAAGTTCTTGTGGATGGTCACAAGCACTTGTCTCTGGAAAAAAATCGCATCTCTATTTATATACACCTGAAAGTAATGTTAAATTACATACTAGATATATTTTTTCTGAGACATGTTCGTGCGTGGATGATGAATATTCGACAGGAAATGTTCAACCTCACCGTAATAACTTTTATATTGTAGTGATACAAATCAGCATACTCTGGTCGGTTTATTGTTATATATTATATCAATATTTGTATATACAAGTTACATGATTGTAGTATTGCATAATTTGCATCCATTTGATTAGCGTTCTATTCTATTATTCTTATATTAATAGTGCAGTGCAAGTGCATGGTGGACACTCTTAGAAGATATAATAATTCGATTTTTCTAATAAAATGGATTTGAGCATGTTGAGTAGGCATCATATTTTCCAGCAAAACGTTCTTGAGATATGTTTCCGTGTGCGTTAAGGTGTCAGACCACCAATTAAAAATCCCAATCTGTTCAACCAAATTTGGCGATTTTCACAGCTTTCCAAATATTTTACCTTAAATTTAACTTCATAGAAACCAGGTATATCCTGATTGGTACATTATTATATCAACTTTCTACATGCCAATTTTCAACATACCTTTAAAATCTTCTAAGAAAAAAACTGACCTTCGAATACTCCAAAGATAACCCCTGTTTTTTGGAAATCTTTAATTAGCATAGTATGGAGCGCATGCGTTAATCCTTTTTTTAATGCAAACTCATAGACAATAGAATATGTAACAGTAAAATTAAAAACTGGAATTTTAGAGTGCATAGTCAATTTAGAGAACTTTATATTGAAAATTGTTGTAATATAAATTGTTCTTTTAGTAAAAATGATATTAAGAATATTGAGAGTAATGTTTTTATATGTACAAGAGAAAATGGTGTAATGTTTTAAACACAAATGATCGCAGTAAACTGCGAACCTATAGGTTATTTAAACAAGAATATAATAAAGAACATTATTTAAGTGTTCATATGCCAGGAAAATATAAAAGCGCCTTTGCTAAATTTCGATGTGGTGTGGCGCCAATTAGGATTGAAACAGGCAGATATGAAGGGGTTTCATGTGAAAATAGATTTTGTTTTAATGATTCATGTATGCAACAGAAACTCATTGAAGATGAGAAACATATTTTACTCAAATGACCTTTACAAGACAAGAGGTTTTGACTACAGCAGTATCTTTTAATAGTGTTTTTTTTTAGACTTAAATGATATTGAACAATTTATATTTTTATTTACTAATGAAAATTTGAGCTTTTATTCTGCCAAAATCTGCCATGATATTTTAATTCAAAGGAAGAATGTATTATATAGACAAAAAAAAAAAAGGTTTTTTAATTTTTATCGATTTGTCCATTTTTATGTAAAAGTCTCTCATAACTCTTTTGAGAGTGGCTCGCGAATGTTTTTAAGATTGTTTTGTACTTTTAATTAAAACATGCTGTAGATATTGTATTCATGTTTGTATTGTACATGTAGAGAGGTGAGACTATAATAAAATATTTGATTTGATTTGATTTTAGACAAGTGAACTTTGACTCAAAATGGTCTTAATATACTTTTCTTTCACCAAAAATTTCATTTCTGCAAATTTGTTGGTTAGTTTAAGTAGACAATGACATCAAAAGCACTATTTTGTGTCAGAGTAGGGCTACTTTTACATACGTTCTAAATTGGAGGGAGTAATTGGTGGTCTGACACCTTAACACAAATTTTCGGTAGCCTTGATTTGTTAATGATATATAAATTTCTCACGAGAAAACATTTTCATATCATTTATCTATGTTCTTATATTGCTATGAAGGATTCGAACATGTTGCCAAATGAACTCAAGAGCAACTAAAACCTTGAATCTTATAAATCTGGTATGAAAGACTATCTGTCAAAGAAGGAAAGCAACTATTTTAATAGCAAATTTTAATGATTGGCTTTTATATTCTAGTCATAGTCATCGCAATTTTTTTATTTTAGCATAATTAGTATAAAACCTGCCAAAATCATGATTTCTAATAACTATATTTAATATTTTTAAGAATGTATTAACATTAAAGCGACCCCATTGGAAATAATTAGCCGTATGGCTTCCATAAGCAATCCTGGTTAATAGGTATCAACAATTGTTTTAAGATTTTATGATTTTAGTATGTTTACATGTCTGCTATCATTTTGTCCTACTTTTGTAATGTTTAATATTGATATTTGATGAAATAGAGTACACTTTAAAATCTAAAATTGCTGAAACATGGAAGTATATAATAAAACCACATCAACATTAAAGTTTACAAAAAAGCAATTTCATAGTTTCTTATGCCCTAGCCTCAATAAATAAGCTGTTTTTCCAGTAATCAGATACACTGCATTATATATAACATTTTTTACCCCGATATGTTATTCTGGAACTAATTTAAAATCTAATATCTCTATAGAGGATGGCAAGTCATAAAATTCTGATAATTTAAATTATTTTATTAACCAATTTTCGGAGTCCCTTGTTTTTAAAACAAGCTGTTTTTCAGCAATACTGCTGTCAACAAATCAGTGATTATCAGCAATGTTCCTGTATAAAGAAAACATTTTCTTATGCATTTCGGATTATAAATTTTCTTGCTGATAAAACGATCCCCTCATTATCAATTTAACGATTTGAAGGTATACTCAAGAATACCGCTAAATTCCCGTATTTTTCAAATAAAGTATATATCATTATGCTAATCATGTAAAACTTTACTAATATATATGTTGTGTACAATGCAAGATGTAAGTTTGTACAAATTATAATAAGTGTACAGGGTTTTTGTACAAGTTATATGTTTTTTTGACACATACCTTTTTGCACCAGGTGAAATAGGTTTATCTTCTAAAAGATATCCGTTTAATGTCTTAGATTCAAATTTATAAACTTCAACCTAACATTTAGTGCTATTTTCCTTGTCCTTTAACTGGTAATAAGGACAGCTGAATGGTTTAAATTCTATTTTTATTTTTCTCCTTATACCAAAGTCATATCCATAAAAAGTCTTTGTGTGTTCTTATAATGTTTTATGTATCAACGCTCAGTGTTAGACTGTATCATGTAGTCATGTAAATATGACAGAAATATGCGAAACAAAAGACTGTGTGCTTGCATCAACCACTTGTGCCAAGCGGTTCATAAAACACTGATAACTTGAACAAAAAATCTGTACAAATTATAATTTGTACAACATTACATTTAGTACACAACATATACATGTACATGATTTCGTCGTAGGGAGGAGCTACGTGATACATGAAAAAAAAGAGGTTCAAGTTGATTTTTGTTTTTTTGTTTTTGTTTTTTTTTTGGCAGTGGCTATTTTGCTGACACCGTCAAATAAGAAAATATGCTATTTTGCCGGTTCTGATAAAAATATATTACAATTCAAGCCTACAAAATAGCAAAATTTCTATATGAATGGATATATTACCAGCACTAGCAATATAGAGCATTTGTTATTTTGCCGGTCTTTTGTAAAGAGGGAAATTTAATATGTACTTTTAAAAAGTACTACGAAAATGTGCAACAAAAATGATACAAATGATCACTTAAATAAGAAAATCTGCTAACAATATTTGACATACATATTAATATAATCGTTTAAGAACAATTAACAGTTACAGCCGATTCCATTGAGTGTGTAGGCAAAGGTAATATCTTTGGTTAGCTTGCTTGCTTGCTGAACCGTGAAGTCATTCCCTTACAGAACTGAAATGTTTGCAGCAGGTCTGCAGCAGACTTGCTGCAGGTTTGCTGCAAACAAAAAGCTTGCAGGAACCCTTTGAATAATGTTTGCAGAAGTTTGCAGCTAGAATGTTTTAACTATTTTATGTATTTTATATGTGCTTCTATTTGCTAATTTAACTTTGTCATACAGTTGTTGAATAATAAGATCATAGATGTATTAAAGTATTTCTTTCAGAATCAAGTATAAACACGATCTAACTCCCACGTTTGTTAACGTCTCCTCGGAGACGTTATAAAGAATTGAACGATGGACAATCTGCGGGCTGAATGCTTCTTACTACCTGATTGGAAGATATTACTGAGACGTGAATAATTAAAGTTCGTTGATTGGTTGGGACAATCCAAACCTAGTAAATGTCTTTCAATCCCGTAGAGTATCGGATTTGTACTCTCTATTTTAGCAATTAGATTTTGCTTAGTCACAAATCATGCATGTCGATACACAGGTAACCTTTATCTATAAATAGCAGAATCTCCTGATGTTTTGTTAACACGCACATGATTGTTTCACATTCAATCCATGTATCCAGTCTTTCACTGTTACGTACATTTTATACATGAAAAACATAAGAAAACTTGAACATATGGTTATGATATTTCATGATGAGAGAATGAATTGTTTGACAAACATGTAAAGCATTTACAACCATGATTTGAAGGATTAGTACGATAAGGACCTTATTTTCTTAATTCACTCTGTTCAACCGAAAATAAACCATTTATGTACTCTGACTACCAATTTTCTTATACCAAACTACTACCAACTAGAAAAGCAAATACCAATTGTCTAATATTTGTGACTGACAATGAAATCATTTTTGTATTAATAAAGACAAACAACTTTATAGAGACTGTCAGGTGCGGTGACCATCTTCAAATATTTATTAACTTATAAACAAGCAAAATAAATGTCCATGTGTAATGCTACAAATACTGACATCAGTTTCAAGCGAATATCATACAATCTACAAAGAGAAACACATAATTACAATATGCACATAACATATAAAGTACGAAACAATGTACTTAAAATTAATCTTCCTAAATATACACAACTAATAGTACACAACTCGATGGTCGCCGCCCTTGTCGATAAACTTTTCTCGTGCACGCAACACTTGTATTAGATACAATACAAAGGTAACAAAGAAACAGGCCGGTAACAACCGTTGCCGGATAGTTTTTCTGCACGAGTAGTCAGGTCAAGGTCCGAGGCGATAGCCGAGGACCTTGACCTGACTACAAGTGCAGAAAAACTATACGGCAGGTTGTTTCCGGCCTGTTTTTTTGTTACTTTTGTTTTGTATCTGACTTGTACGACGTTTCAAGAAAGTAATAATACATTTTGCAAGACTAAACATTTGAGAAACTTAGATAGCCATAAAGCAGTAAATGTAAGTTATAGTATAAACACACTTTTTTTTTTTCATTTCCCTTCAACCGAGAGTTTTTTACAAGAAAAAAATCTGAAATCTAATAATTTGATAAAAAAGAACCATATCAAGTAAAAGATGAATGTTGTACACATTTAAGACTTTTTAAAATGCAACTTCGTTAAAAAGTAATATATTAAAGAAATATTTTAGTGGTAAGTAAGCTAACGTTTGATTTTTATGGATGAAACGGAAAGCGGGGAGGGGGGCCTAATTTAATTTAAAATAAACAGGCTGTGATCTTTATTTTGATGAAAAAAATGCAGAATGTGCCATTCCATCCCCCCATTCCCCCTTTAAAAAAATCGTAAAAATCGCACGTTTGTTGCCAAATATATGAATTCAATATTCAGTGGTGGGGGTCCCGGGGGTTGTAACACCCCTTTTTTGAACGATCAATACATTTAAATGGGGACATATAGTTGGACCCCTCCCCCCCCTGTTTTGTCCTGGATTGGGAACCCCCTTTTTTAAAATGGCTGGATCCGCAACTGATATATATGTATATATAAATTCAATAACAATATAAATGTATCAAAAGAATGAATTTCCTACTTCATTAGTGAATGAAATGTTATGAAAAAATGGATTTTGTCTTATTTATAATATTATATATATTCAGGCATATACTTTGATTTTTTTTAAATTCATGCTCGTCTCTAGATATGCAAGTGTTGATCGGGATTAAACACGTGTTACTATATGGTCCAATCGCAGCTTACCGTCCAAAATTGATGACATAAGTTGAATGATTTTCTTCTAGATTTGCTGCTTATTTGGACGTGTATTACACGAACACTTTTTTTTTTATAGGATCAATCGTGCATTGGTGAGTTGATAGGGATTTTATCTTTTGATAAGATTTGATTTTTATTTACTTATTTCCTGTCTTTTTTTATTGAAATATGAACGTCGGTATCATCATTTCTTTACTTTCAGCACTGTCCAAAATACTATTCATGTCCATATATCGAAGAAAACATTTATTGACCGATTATTTTGCTTCATAAATGGGGCGGTATGTTCTTTTCTGAGTATATTAACTATTTACTTTTCAACGCCATCACCCAAATATTTTTGTTTAAATTAGCACTATACGGTATTCGGAAAATCAGGAATCATGCAGAACATTAATTTGTCATCTGCTTGACCATAGTAAATTTTTTCTCATAAAATTTGGGATCAAAATATCTTTTTTTAGGAGAAAACCATACCCCCCCCCCCTCTTTTTTGAAGTTAAATGTCTAATCCCTTAGTGTACTGATATGAATAGTATTTTACTGAAAATGTTTGAAAAAAGATATTGATGCTAACGTAAATATTTTGTTTAATAAAAAGACAGGAAATATGTCGGTGAACCAAAAAGTTCAAATCTAATTGAAAGTTAAAGTGCCCATGAACTCACTGATCATGCACGAGTGAATCTATTCATAAAAAGTGTCCGTGTAACAACCAAAAAGAGTCCGTGTATCATCTAAAAAGAGTCCGTGTAACACCCGTTAATGTACTGTTTTTCTATAGCTCTGCGGGGGGCAAAGTCGTACAATAAATACTAACGGACTTTTTATTCTATTGTTATTACAATTAGCCCGCGTTTTCTTATTGAAAATTCATACGCCTTACGTACATAAATATATTTATTTTCTTAATTCACTCTGTTCAACCGAAAATAAACCATTTATGTACTCTGACTACCAATTTTCTTATACCAAACTACTACCAACTAGAAAAGCAAATACCAATTGTCTAATATTTGTGACTGACAATGAAATCATTTTTGTATTAATAAAGACAAACAACTTTATAGAGACTGTCAGGTGCGGTGACCATCTTCGAACGTACAAAGAAAGCATGTCAGATGCCAAGTTTTCTAGAAACAGACAAACGTTTTTCGAGATCGTCAGCAATATATCCATCTTTAGCGTTCTCAGTTTTCCAACGACCATGCACTTTAAAAAGTCTATCAGAAATACCGTTATTTGCGGCTGCTGTAGCCCCACCTGATCTAAAACTATGTAAACCAAATAATTTAGCATCTAAGCCAATAGTGTAAAGTGCAGCTTTGACAACTTCTCTTGCACGTGTATATGACAATTTTACATTCTTCTTTCGTAAAACAAAATTATTATGTTTCTTAACATACAAAATAGACCTGAATATGTACATTTCAGAATCTAGATCTATAATACCTGCTTTTATATAAGCTAACAAAGTTTCTACCGGACAGAAGGGTGTGTTTGTTTTTGCTATAACAACACTTTTCCCTTTTCTGTAACAATCAGTTTTGCTGTTAGCAATAAAAATTTCTACATATTCTGATTTGAACGAAATATCCTTGGCCTTAATAGCACAAAGTTCACTATATCTTAAAAATCCTGCGTATGATACAGCACACAAAGATAGCAGACGTAAATCTTTTAATGTCCTAGGTTTACTAAATCTGTTAAACAAAGTTTTTATAATAGTTGCATATATGGGTTCCTTCTGTATAAGCCTATTCAAATTTCTTTTAGAAGACTCTACTATACTACGAACTAAATCAGAATCACAAGGATCTGGTAAATTAGCTAACTTGTGTGCCCACTTTATACTGTAAAAAGCTGTTTCAACGGAACTAAAATGTTTGACTTTCTGCAAAAGATGTTCTAAATAAAGGCTTACATAAAGTTCACTAGCCGGTAAAATAGAGTCAATTTCCGGAAATTTTTGTGCCCACGCCAAAAATCTTTTGAAACCGTAAGCATACTTGGAAACAGTTGTCTTTGCTCTTGAATCTATAACTGTAGAACGTAAATGAGACAGAAGTCTTTTCAGTTCTGAACTTTGTACGAGGTCACTGTTATTCCAAAATCCGGCCGAAAATATTTTCTGTAAACAAAATCTTATTTAAAAAAAAATGTAAATAGGTAAGCAATTAAATAAATAAGCATAATTACCTTTAATGGCCAATTATGGCCCAGTGACCAGCTATCACCCAGCGGTGAACACACAAAAAAGGTCCAGTGACCAAAAAGGAACCATATGAACTGAGGTCCAGTGACCAAAAGTAATACAATTAAATGCGTCCAGTGACAAAATACTGTAACAGCTCTGTAGCTTTAGTCCAATGACCAGGTGTCCAGTGACAAACGTTCTCTACAATTTAAAATTAGATGTTAGCATTCATTTTAACTGCAAGAATTGTACCGGAAAATTTTCCGTTTGCAAACATAGAATTCAAGTTATTACCAGGTACAAAAATTCTGTCTATCTCATGAAACTCTAATACGTCTTCAACATATTTCTTGTAACCTAAGTTCTCTGTAAATAGCAATGGCCAAAATGGCGCCGAAGGCCATTTAGGAACAACTAATGTACCTTCTGCTCTACATTTTACTAAATGATTAATAGTCTTAGATGCTACTGAAACTGGCGGAACTAGCCAATTATTTTCACCAGCCCAGTTACACGTAAAAGCGTCTACAGCAGATGTTCCTGGGTTCCAATAAAGTGAACTGAACCTCTCTATTTTTGAGTTTTCAGAGTTTGCAAATCTGTCAAAGCTATAAGAGCCCCACATCGTATCAAGAAACGTAAAAAATTCATGGGAAACACCCCAATCATCTACATCTACGATTCTACTTAATAAATCTGCCTTTTCATTTTGTTCCCGAGGGATCCACTGTACATGTAATGAAATATTATATAAAACACAATTCTTGAAAATTTCTAAAGCTAAATTATGCAACTCTGACACCTTACTGCCTTTCTGGATTATACTCACAGCATTTTGATTGTCAGTGTGTACTGTAACTACGCTATTTTTGAGTATATTATGAAAAGATTTCAGACAAATTAGTATAGCTTTGATCTCTCTCCATGTGGAGCTTCTAGTTTTCTCATGATCTAACCACATCTGGTGAAAAACGTAGGTTGTGTTTGACACATAACCGCCAGCGCCTGTGTCACTAGCATCCGTAAATGCATGAAAATCTGAATAAATTCTAAACAATTCAGAAGGTTTTAGTGACAAAATGTTCTCTTGCCAAAATCTTAACTCTTCGATACATCCTGGGATCTTAAAAATATTAATATATTGATCCCAGTGCTCACGTTGATTAATCACTGAAAAAATATTTCTGGTCATAATTTGTGTTACATTGCCAACAGCAGGCTTCAAAGAAATAATCTTACCACAAAACCCAGCTAAATCTCTGACTCTCACTCTTGAACCTGTTTGTAATAAATTACATAGTTGAATAATATCTAAAAGTTTTTTGCTAGGGACTGAAAGTTTCCCCAGATTCAATTCCCAGTGGAATCCTAACCAGTCAATATCTTGAGATGGGTTCCATTTACATTTATCCTTGTTTGGAACAAACCCTGAACTAATTAAATCTCTTTTTACTTTTTGAGAATGTAAAGTACATAGATCGGCCGTTTCGGCTACACCGAACCCGTCATCCAAATATACCACTACTCTTATCCCCCCTTTTCGCCAATGTTTGACAAGCGGTCTGACCACTTTCGTAAAAATATAACCACTAGTCTTCAAACCAAAGGGGAGAACTGTAAAAACATAAAATTTGTTTTTCCATTGAAAACCTAAATACTTTCTGTGTAAATTAAATACATCTACGTGATGATATCCCGACTTCAAGTCAAAAATAAAACCGAAACACTCAGAAGTAATGTATTGAGATACTGTTCTCAAATCTTCGAATTTTATTTTACTTAAAACTACATGTTCATTAACGTGTCTTAAATCCAAAATTAACCTTTCTTTACCTTTGGAATTAACCGAGACCGTTAACGGATTAACTACATGTGGTCTTTCCGACACGACCTCAGCTGACCCTGAAACAACAAGATCTTTAATAGCTAAATCTACAAATTTTTCATACTTGAAAGCGGATTTATTATTTTGCAACACAATTTTTTCTGGCTCAGTTCGCAATGGAATTTTATAGCCATTTTCGATAACGTCGAGAATAAAATCAGATGATCCAATACTTTTCCAAAACTCGAGAGATTTTTGTAATCTACCTTTTACATGTATATTTTTTAAACCCTCTTCATAGTCACAAAAAGATTTGAAAATATCTAAATTATTCTGTACCTGAAAAATGTCACTGTGTGGTCCATACTGATTAAATGGCCCCTCTACTGAAATTGAATCCAGCTTTTTTGTCCTTGGCTCGGCAATCTCTAGCCCAGTGTCCGTAGTTCCCACAGGAATAACACATGTCTCCGGACTTATCTTTAATTTTTACCATATGGTAATTCAGGTTACCTCTCGCACTGGGGGGCGGGGGGGGGGGGGGGGGGTTCCCTAAGTACTAAGGGAGCTACCATTTGATTTAATTGGGGGAAAGGGGGGGGGGGGGGCTAGGAGGAAATGAGGAACATTTTTTCCTGCCTCCTATTTTCAGATGAAATCTCTGTCCAGCCTTTCTATTTTCTACTCTATTTGGTCCTGCCTTATTTGTTTTTTTAGTTCATCCTGACTTTTTTATAATAAATTGTCATCCTGCTTTTTTTTTGGCAAAGGGTATCATCCTGCCTTTTTTTTTTACTCAAAACTACTATCCTGCCCATTTTTTCCAAATTTAATCCTAGCCCCCTCCCCCTCCAAATAAAATTCAAAGGGTAGCTCCCTAACCATGCTAACGAGAAGTCCCGTGGTTCAGGTCACTGCTTTCAGAAAATTGTCGGTTAATAAGAATACGAATAAACAATGATTAATTATCAGTACATTTCTGAAGATTTTGATTAGATAACGGATTTAAATTGATTCTTAAGAAAAAGTCCATGTACACGTGGTTTACAGTAAAACTTATAGCCAATCAAGTATATAAAACATATTCAACTTTTTTTGTTCAATTTATAATAGGATATAACTTTAGACGGGTGCAGGTATGATGATGAATTTATATACTTATTCGTAATAAAAGCGTTACTTCCGGGTACACCAACATACCACACGGCAAAATGTCAAACAAAGTATCTCTTTGTATAAAGGTGAGTTCTAAAATTGTTCATAAATGAGAAGCATGCAGACAGTCGACTGATTGAGTACGAATGGTTTCGTAATGAGTTGCACGTTAATCGCAAACTAATTGTGTATTATAATTAGATGATTGATAATTAATGTTTATCGTTTACATGTATTTGAAAGAAAACATTAAGGAGTTCAACACATTTATATTTTAAAGGACTTATTTACAACATTTGTACATTTTACGAAAAAAAATACTCTGATTTGTAGGAGCCTAATTGAGAAACCAGAACGAACTTTTATTCTCATTTTGTAAAGTGTAAACACATACATTTTATATTCTCCTACAATGTACGGAAATTATTTTTACCCGCAATTTAAAAAAAAATCCGGTTATTTAGTTATGCTTTTTAATAAATAGACTCAACCTTTGCAAAGACAGCGAAGAGGGTGCCACGCCATTTTGTTTTCTTATATATATGATCTAAGAACATATAATATATGAATGTTCTAAACATGCAAAGGTAAATTTAACGATCGATATTTAGCAGACGATATTTATAGTAGGGTGCCCAGTCAACAAATTTGATCGATTTGGGTTAACGGAATAACACACGGCTATATTTTATATCATTGGAAAGAGGAGAACAAGCCTCGTCGAAATATTGATGTCGTCGTTGTCTACAGTGGTCACGATTTTCTTAAATTTGGGTCAAAGGTCAAATCTAAAATTTCAAGGAAAACGTAGAGTCACGTTTAGACAGCTGGCCACCCCTACATATTTGCGTTTAAAATAAAAAGTTTAAAGTTTTGAAAAACAGACACAAAACAGATTTCTCCGAACAAAGTGGCAATCTAAAAAGTTAGCTGGCTATTCACACCAAATAAAGCAACCACACAACAAGCAAAAAAGACAAATGTTTTGAGTGACCTCTGTCCTTGTTAATGACCTAATAGTGTAAGCAACAAAATGATTAATGGCACGAGATAATCCGTGTTTAATCGTTTAATCAATACCAAAATGTTGACATAATTTGTGTTTTTAATTGCTAATTTCTTCAAAACGATTTTTATTTCACGCATGCAATTTGGCACACACATGCACTGTGTCTTATTGCTTAAATCAGAGTAAAAAATATTGTGATGATACACGTAATAATTTTGCTTTCGATGAAAATAGGGTAAATTTCGGGTAAAATTTTACTCTTACTAAAATGCTGAAATACTTATATCAAAATCACTTAAATACTTTCCGATTTCGTTATATAATATATTTAACATCTAAACTATAGTATAGGTACTGTTTTAACTACCAACAAAGAACGCAATGATTTTATTTTTCATGTTAAAGATTCCCCGTGCAATACGGTATCTGGTGGTACCCTGTAAAAACACGAAATTTAGAAAATCGTGACCACGTGAACTTACGACGACAATCATGATTGTAAAATATAATGATTTTCCTATAATGTGCAAAAAAATCAGCCGTGTGTTATCCGTTAACTTTAACTCGTTAACTAGAGGACTTTTTGGACATTGGGCACCCTACTATTAGCAGACATTAATGAATATATAACAAGGAACACATGTACTGCCTTGACACTAGATTTTACTTTTGATGACAGGTGGGAACTTCTAAATGAATTTTGGAATGCCTTCCACCAATTGTCAAAATAAAGAATTGCTTCAAAAACCGGCATCATTAATATGGTGGTCAGTTTGTATTGATCGATTGTTGGTTGCTAATAGTCCAATGGAAACTACATGTATGTTATGCATGTTCACGACGTAAACAAATTAACAATAAATACAAAAGGTAGGTCCAGTAATAGAGGCCGTTCGGGATGAAGGTCTGGGAAATTTGGACTGCCATTGAAAAATGAGGGTTAATTGGATATATAGAAACAGAATTATTGTCTTACAACATGCGAACTTCGGACCCTGCAAAACATTCTTAACAGGCGTTCTAAACGCAAAGAGAGCGTGACACACACGAGGCATTGGATGTTCATGTAACATCCCAATTTGACTGGACGTGGCTACATACTTGTACATTCCACACGGGCAAAACGGACTCCACACTTTGGTAATGGTTTTACTGCCGGTCGGAGGAATACCAAATAACCATATTTCTATTCGCAAGTTATCATGTGGGGTGGTCAGTTTGTAGTATTTCCAATACAATAGATACATTCATGTATAAGTTCTGATATTACATTGATTTCATGCTTCTCTTTTCACAAAATTTAGCAAATGAATTTTACAACACTGACCTCTTTTTATAGTTATCTTTAATATATTCCAGTTGCATGCATGAGTACTATGACCTTAATCGTCTCTCTCTGTGTAAGATATATTAACAGTAGTCAATGCATTGTAAACATCGGTAGGAGTCGCTTAAACAAATCCTTTTTTGACCAATCTTTAATTAAAAATACAATCTTTAAAAGCATGTCAGTAACGGATAGTAGTCCTTTGTTAATTCATGTATCATTGTCATTTTGTTAAGTTTCTTTTGTTACCTATTCGGACTCGGACTTCTTTTAAACTGAGTTTTACTTTGAGTATTGTTGTGTTTTTGTTTTTTCTACATTGGCTAGAGGTATAGGGTAAGGGTTGAGGTCTCACAAAACATGTTTAAACCCGCCGCATTTTTGCGCCTGCCCCAAATCAGGAGCATCTGGCCTTTATTAGTCTTGTATGATTTCCATTTTCACTGAACTAGTACACATTTTTGTTTAGGGGCCAGCTGAAGCACGCCTCCGGGTGCGGGATTTCGCGCTATGTTGAACACCCATTGGTGGCCTTCAGCTGTTGTCTGCTCTTTGGTCGGGTTGTTGTCTCTTTGACACATTCCCCATTTCCATTATCAATTTTAGCCATAATTGAATATGCTGAATTGGAAGTAACACTGTAAGATATTTATTTATATTTCACAGTTTAAACTGATTTCTCATCTAGAGCAACTTGTAGTACTTTAGAGGTCTCGTGACATTAGTTTTTTTTCGTTTTTTTGGACCCAAAGTTTTGCAATGTAGAAAACGCTTTATTGCACTGGTTGGTATAGAAACTGTATGAAAGAATCTATGTTTTTTTTTTGTCTCATTTGTTTGTTTTGTCTTTACTAGAAAGAGATGTATCTACACATGGACAGTTTGATTCCGACACAAATCTTTAATTCTTAAACACAAATAGAATGTCACGTATCTCAAATTATTAACTTTGTTTAATATCTATTTCTACAAAACCTAAAGTCTTAGTAAAGCTTTTGTTTTGACGCCTTTATCGACGATCTTTCACATAAATTTGTCAAGCGTGTTTTTTCTTATTTCATTAAATTTTTTACTATAAAGATGAATGACACGAACTATATAGAATAGAGAATGGAAACGAGAAAAACTGGACTAGTTTCAGCTAGTTCTTAAACAATGATGTATACATACCAATTCACCGAAATAAACGCCACACTAAACTCTGAAACATACAAATGATTTATCCTACCGAACTGACTTTAAATAAGGCAAATACTAACAAGGAACACTACCCTTTCCTAGATAATGATAATGATATTTCTCTAATTCTTCGTCAATTTATCCCTTTCTGCACCCATTGTATAAAAAAAATTTAATCAACGTGTGGTTCGTTTGATCTCAGTTCTTCATTGGTTAAAATCCGATTAAGACGTAGAATTTTCTTGCTTTCCTCTGAATTTCCTATTGTGACGGCATGAAAAAAGGCGACCATGCCTGATGACGTCACATAGAAAGAACACATCTTTTTGCAAATCATTCAAAAAGAAGGAAGAAGTTTGCCTGCATCCTGTTTGAAAATCATTAGAGAAACAGATTCCACCACCAAATCTCGTGTAATACGATATTTATCCACTCTCGACAGTTAAATTTTAAATATTTAAAACGCTCGGCGAGCCTCGCGTTTTAAATTTGAAAATTTAACTGTCTCGAGTGGATAAATATCGTATCACACTCGATGCAGTGGTAGAATCTATATCTATATCTTTAACGGGAAGTTTAATACCAAAATTTATGATAAAAGAGATGATTTTTCATTTCGTATTAATAATTATTAATTTTTAGATAGTGACGTTCCCTCGTCACCATCCTATGGTGTTTATATATCCCAACTTGTTCGATTCGCTCGTGTATGTAACAACGTATTTGATTTCAATGAAAGAAATCTCTGTATTACTGAAAAATTATTACACCAGGGTTTTCGATATCATAAACTAGTCAAAACATTTACTAAATCTTATCATCGGTACAAGGAAATCATTCGTAAATATAAATCCACATGCAGACATCTTATACGTTCAGGTATTTCACATCCAATATTATATGGTAATATTCTTTACAAAGTGCAAAAATAAAGGCATTCACCTCAAAAGCTAAACAAACCTTTAAACAGACTAAGTCGGAAAGAATAATTAATGTTACGATACTGTTGTCAAGTCATTAAGGATTGCATATTTTGGTATTGATATTGATTCACTCTAAGGGTCTTTGCATCGGAAATAAAAACATTATTCTAAAACCAGTTATTGGCATGATACGGGTTATGTTCTTCTCATATATTTTATGATGGTATGATACATACTTAACCCTAATGGGAGGGATTGTACTTGATTTGCATGAAGAAATAATCTTGAAATCTGTTTAATTGAGGTCTGGCGTTTGCATGAAAGTGCTAGTAGTTCTTTGTTCATTTGTGTACCATTGTCATTTTGCTTAGTTTCTTTTGTTACCTTTTCTGACATCGGACTCGGGTTTCTATTTAACTGAGTTTTACTGTGCGTATTGCTATGTGTTTCTTTGTTCTACATTTGCTAGAGGTATAGAGGAGGGGTTAAGATCTCACAAAACATGTTTATCCCCGCTGTATTTTTGCGCCTGTCCTAAGTCAGGAGCCTCTGGCCTTTGTAAGTCTTGTATCTTATCTAATTTTAGTTCATTTATATGTTTTGGAAGTCAGTGTGACGTCCATTTTCACTAACTGGTACACAATTTTGTTTAGGGGCCAGCTGAGGACCACCTACAGGTGCGGGATGTTGTCTCTTTGACATATTCCCCATTTCAATTCTCAATTTTACTAGTTATAAAGAAAAACAAAAAACGTCTAACGAAGGCTAGATGTTCCTGACTTGGGACAGGTGCAAACATGCGGCGGGGTAACACATGTTTTTTTATGTCTCAATCTTCCCTTATACCTCTAGGCAATGGAATAAAAAAACACACAGCATAATGCGCAGTTAAACTCAGTTTTAAAGATTCTGACGTTAGAAAAAGTACTATTACCAGAAGAAAAACAACATATTAATGAAAATGATACACATGTCATACTTCAGTGACATTTTTTTCGCTTTTTGGCACATAATAATAATTAACAACTTTTAACTGTATTTTTTTGTTTTATTTAAGTTTTTACTATCATGTTTGCTGTACATTCCATGTGAAGCAGCAGTAGAAAAGTTACCTTGTACACCAAGTAATAGTAGCAGTTGTGATTTGTACGGTAATGCATTATGTGGTGATACAAATACATGCCGTTGTATGGATAATTACTATGATAATGTTGGAATAACCTGTCATCAAAGTAAGGTTTCAGACGTAATTATTAAAGTACTAATTGAAGAAAAAAAACCATGTTAGCTATATTTATGCTACTATAAACAACTTGATTATTTTGATTTTCCCCCGATAATAACTTTATTAAATTTTTATAAACTGACCAATAGTAATCTCTTTATTTGATATGAAATGTGGTTTTATTCGAGATAGTAAAAGTTTTATTTTTATCAAATGACTTGTACAATTCAAATGAATTGTTTGTTTATATAGTTTGTATTGGTTGCACATTTAAGTTATTTTTTCTTGAATAATTTATACAATTTGGACAATTTTGCACGACCTGTAGTTTAAAAAATAAACCAGTGATCCATGCTTTTAACTATATTTTGAAAAAAACATGGAAAAATTTGCTTTTTGGTAAAGTATACCAAAATGATATCTGAGGAAATAAATGTTACGGTAACAAACAATGGTCGACAGAAACAATGTTTGGTTTTGTTATGCCAATTTTCTAAATTCTTTATCTCAGGAAATACTATGGGAATACAACTGCTTGTTATAACCCCACACACTTCAAAAGCATGCAGCTGAAGTTCGGGAATTTACATTTAGTAAAGTTGATGTGCAAATTGCATTGTTATGCTCACATGGCTAATATGCATATAGTTTATCTTTGAAAATTGGTAAATTGATTTAGGAAAAGCTTTTGTGAAACGCAACATTTCAAAACGAAGTGTATGTCACTTGAATACAATTTTGTAAAGTAAAACAAAATGTAATGGCGATACAATTTGGGACCCAATCGGCACAAACATTAAATATATTTAATTTTCGACAGTTTTCAGGATTACTGATTTTACTGATAGGCAACACATCTTATATATTCCTTTCTTGTGATTTCGTCTCTTCTATATTTGTCGTTATCAACTATCAATCAATCTGACCTGTCAGACAATTTTTTTTTATTGTGAGGTAACAAATGTAGTAATTTCAAATTAATTAACCCATTTCTCTGACGTCAGTCTATTGTTCTGGCTGTAGATTATTTTTCAAGAATCCACTGACCATAGTATTAACTTAAGAGAACTTATATTATAACTTTAACCTTTTAACTTACGATCTTTTATCCTCTCAAAAACGAGTGGCATGTGTAGGATTCGAACCCGCGCGTATTTTCTTCGTATCAATACAGTCTTCAGTCTATGCATGATACCACTAGACCACGATGGCTGACATCAATCAATATATAAATAGTACTCTTAAAGCGCTTACTTGTCAATACATGTCATTTAACTGTATTTCTGTCTCATTGATAATTCGCTTTTGTAATCTAATGAAATATATATATCTTGGTTTGTTCATGTTTATTGAATTTGTTTTATTTTGGGTGTTATTTTTTTTTTAAGAAACGGGTTAAAACTACTTCTTTGACAATAAAAACAGAACAAAATCATTGCCATTATATGAAAATGAAATATATGATACTTCTACATGTTCTAGGATTAAAACAATATTTTGGTCCAGAAAAAAAAATTACAATGAAAAAAATTCATTCCGCGTACAAGGTTCGAACTTTGCACTGTTAATATCACCGTTATGACATTCGTTATCAACGACTAGACGATCACGGCTATGCACATCTTGATGGTAAGTTTATGACATCAACATAATTATTCATTGTACATCCGTAGCAAGAGCAATTCTGATGTGGATTCAGAATGCGTACCACAGAAAAAACTATTTTACTGACCGGTGAACGATATTACCAAATGTAATAACGCTAAAATAATCTTAACTTAAATGAAACGGAAACAGTTTAAACAAAATTTAAGGTAGATGGGGTGTCTAAATTATAATCCATAGAATTTTTTAATAATTTGCCAAAATGTAGTTTATATCATGCTTTTTTGGAAAAAATAATAAAAAGAATGGGTCACGGGGCTTATTTTCACGCTACAGGTTGTGCAAAATTGACAGATTTTGTATAGATAATGCATGGAAAACGCAATTTTCTGCCATAAAACGAAAACTGCACCATAGAATTTTGAGATAAAACATGAGAAGATAGCTCTAATATTATACTTTCAGATAAGAAAAAGAAAAAATGGGGTCACCGGGCCCGTTTTCTTGCTACATAATAAAATATATAAATTCCTAACACATTCTATTGTAAAAGTAACAATATTTGAATTATCTGCCCTTACATTTGAGTTGCCTCCCCTTATGTGGCAAAGTTAGAAAAAATTGAATCAAACAAAAGTATTCTGTTTTTTGTAAAATACAACCATAAATATAATTAAACATGTCATTTTCTATATTAAAATGTAAATTCTTACACATGAATTACCCACTACTCTCAAAATTTGCACATTTTATTAAAGGTCTAGACCGATTATTTTCTGGTATTTCAAAATCCAAGATGGAGGAAGACACCCTATCTACCTTAGATATAATTGTTCAATTTAAATCGTAAGCACATAATTTTAATACTTTAAACAGCAATATGAATTATGAAATGGCAGATTTATGGCATATACGCTAATAATAATTAATTGACTAGGAACGACATAATGGTGTTACGATTTCATTATACCAAGTCACGTTGCTAAATATTATGTATATAAATTTTGAAGATTCTAAATTTTGGTAATTAAAATTTTTTAACTTTTCAAAACAAGATAAATAAATTCTGTATATCAATATATGTCTTTTTGAATAAATTAAATATACCAAAATCTATTTAATTTAAATAATTTGTAATGATTAAAGATTAAATGAAATATGTATATACAAAAATAAAATCTGGTATTAAAAAGGGGAGCTAACACCCCCTTTAAGTTATATTAAACTTATGTTAACTTGTCAAATGTCTAAATATAGATGCGAACCGTGTGGATATATTCATTTCCAGCTATTATAGAATAAAAAAGACAAAATACCAAACTTTTTTTATGAAATATTGTTGATTCATTGTCAAAACGTAAAACAGACAGTCGTTTTACTAGAAATGGGTTAAGCTAGAGAATTGATAAGAAGTAGTGGATTCGGAAACGATAATCAACTTGCGACTAAAGTCGCTCGTTGATTATCGTTTACGAATCCACTACTTCTTATCAATTCTCTACTACAGGAGATATTTAAATTATTAGTCTATGGGAGCTTACCGCCACAATTTTAAATAAAGTAACAGCTTATTTATCCAGGAGAAGATATTCTTTCTTTATAAAACATAATTTCATGATACATTTTCGTAAAAGTATTCCCAAGGAATTGTTTGAATACATATCTCAGAGTAATTGTATATTAAGTTCTTTGAAATTTTAATTTCAGAGATAAATGTTGATTCAGTATGTGTTAATGGTGGACCATCAGATCAATGTAAAGATGTCATGTCAACTTGTGTACTGGTTTCTGGTAACTACAAATGTACATGTAACAGAGATTATTACAACAATGGAGGAACTTGTACTAACAGTATGTATCTTTATTCCTTCTATGGTATACATGTTTCTTTCGGTTGGTCATTTTGCTGGAATATTTATGGCCTTTACTGCCAATGCATAAAAATTTAATCGCCAACAATAGTGGAACTTGAAGATCAGTGAGTACTCTTAAAAAGTGATCATCCTAAAATATACCTTTTTGTTATAGGGGCATTAGCTACGAGATATACAAAAATTTAAAAAGGATTTTGTTGTTGTTAAATCATTAATGAAAATGATATAGTGAAATTATAATTCACTTTTTGCAACCAATCTGGTTTTATTTTGTTAAAATAAGCCAAGAAACATGGTTAATGAGTTGTGCACTTGCAAGTGAATAATTGGACCTCATCGAATCTGTATGCATGTGACCTTCAATTTAACACCTTAGTTTGAGATGGGTTACCGATGTATTCAGCTATTAAAAAAAAATGTAAGGTTTTCGTAGAACCCAGTGTCTTGCCTACTTTTTGCTGTTAGTCTCAGGCTCAACAAAAATGGGGAAAAATATTAAAAAGTTTCCTCTAGATTCTATCTTTTGATTCTAAGTGCTTCTGTCAAAATTTGGTAAAAATCCAGGATGGTTTATGAATCTAATAAATTTTTTGAAAACGTTTACTGCAGACTATATGTAATGTTAATTACTAGAAGAAAAACTTAAGTCCTTTAAGAATTAATATACAGAAAAAATAGGATTTTTTGTTTACAAACTTTACTACTGGATATTTATCTAATGATGATAAACCAGCTTCTGTTCAAGTTTGGTAGAAATCCATTATAGTTTAAGAAAGTTATCAAAATTAAAAAAAAACCGACGGAATGTAGGTTCGCTATGTCTCGCTTTTGCGATTAAAGTCGCAGGCTCAACAAAAAGGAAAAGAATGTCAACATTGAAAGTAAAACAAAATGGATGGACCATTTAGTTGACTCATTCAATCCACACAAAATAGATTATTCTTATACTGGTAAAAACGACGATAAACATACATTTTAACTTACAAAGAAAATCAAATTGCATGCGGACGCTATCTGTTTATATATATTTATAGATATAAGAAGATGTGGTATGAGTGCCAATAAGACAACTCTCCATCCAAGTCATAATGTTTATATCTGGTCAAATGACCGTCGACACTCATCAGTGTTCACATCGATGATAAATTAGAAGACGTTTAAACAAATATACACCCGAAACTTAGATACTTATTATCAAGTCCATGCATTGTTCATTGTTTATTTTAGACTATTTGTAATTTGGATATAAGTTTTAGTATATTATAAGTCAAATATGGGAATTTGAGTCAAATCGGTGAACCTGAATTTAACAGCCAATTAATGCCCCTTTAAACTGTCTTAAACATATTTCTTGAAAATGGGTGATGAGAAAAAAACTCTCCTCCATTTTTCTTTGTGATTTCTGATGTAAATAAATACAGTATTAAACAAATTGTAAAGTCAACCCAGAAAGCACCAAACTCCGAAAAAATAATTTCCAGTTGTGTCTGCTTGTTTGCAATTCAGGATCAGGTGCTTCGTCAGGATAAGTGTTCTGGACTTTTTATTCGACACTATCAATATGTCATTAGCCACTAAACATCTAATAAACATATACATGTATTTTAGAACTGAATGGGTATTCATATTTGCTGTAGAAAAGGTTGGGAAGTTGGGAGGTCATGAAAAAGAGAAACACAGAAATATGAAAATGTGACTCTTAACGCCATCAAATTGTATTAGTTTGTTTGTGAAGAATGATAGCTTCATCGCAAAAGTCTGACAAAAGAAGTCGTAGTTAAACCTTTTTTGTAAAAGGAATTAAACTCATGTCATTGAGGAAGTTGATCTGATTGATGTGCAAAGTATGTCTGGTGGAGATTTTAATTTTAAGAAATTAAGAGATTTTAAGAATGATCAAGATCATTTGACCAAACGAATATCTGTTATCACTAAAACAATCAGTAAATACATGTGATTACTAAATCGATTAGTAATTACTGGTATTTACTGAGTTGTTAAATAATTACGTGTAATTCCTAATTTCACCTACTTACTGTGACATATATATATATATATATATATATATAAACAAGTCTAAATTGAAAACAACGTTCAAACCTATGATTGCGTTGGATAAAAACCGCAATTTTTATACGTGTGTATGCAAAACAAATTTCTTGTTACAGGGGTCTAAATACAGCACAAACAACATTTTCCAAAAGACCAAAAAAGTGAAAAAGTATATTTTAACAAAACGCATTTGACAAACAGGTAGAACAACAAATGTTCTTAAATCCTGCTGACTGCCATTGGCGATTGCCAAATAAACGGATCACAAGGTGTAATAAATGGATCTTAACTTTAAATTTAATACCAAACAGAAAACAATAAACTTGCGGCGAAGATGGTATACCGCAAACAAAGGTGCAAAGATTTTTTGTACATCATATCCGGATTTCGACAATTAATGTCTCTTCAGTGATGTTAGGAATCGAAACGGTTATTGGAAGGCCACATAATTTACCTCAATTTTGGATAGACTCTTGAATTTTGAGGAGTCAAAATAGGATGAACGGATCATATAAACCCGAAGGCAAATATAATACAAGCCCAAACGAAAAAATATAAACAAGTCTAAATTGAAAACAACGTTCAAACCTATGATTGCGTTGGATAAAAACCGCAATTTTTATACGTGTGCATGCAAAACAAATTTCTTGTTAGAGGGGTCTAAATACAGCACAAACAACATTTTCCAAAAGACCAAAAAAGTGAAAAAGTATATTTTAACAAACCGCATTTGACTAACAGGTCGAACAACAAATGTTCTTAAATCCTGCTGACTGCCATTGGCGATTGCCAAATAAACGGATCACAAGGTGTAATAAATGGATCTTAACTTTAAATTTAATACCAAACAGAAAACATTAAACTTGCGGCGAAGATGGTATACCGCAAACAAAGGTGCAAAGATTTTTTGTACACCATATCCGGATTTCGACAATTAATGTCTCTTCAGTGATGTTAGGAATCGAAACGGTTATTGGAAGGCCACATAATTTACCTCAATTTGGGATAGACTCTTGAATTTTGAGGAGTCAAAATAGGATGAACGGATCATATAAACCCGAAGGCAAATATAGAGGTTATTGATGTGTAAACCGGGGTGATTAACTCACAAACTGAATTAGCGACCCATTTTTACACCAATAACCTCTAGAAAAAAGTGTGTTTAATCCTTTGCTATGAAGTTTAAAAAAAAATATATCCTAGAATGGAAAGTTCATATGTTCTACTGGTTTTTTCAAAGATCAAAATACAGGGCTGTGCGGCATAATTTCAACTTTTATATGCCCCGAACTTTTATGAGTTTAAACTTACACTAAAATCATATGTTACCCCTACCTTGACTTCAGATTGACCACAGATTTCAATTCGACAGTTATTCATATGTATATTTACTGGTAACATTCCCAAGTTCTGTCTCTACGAGATGAAACATAGAGATCATATCTGGGAACCAGTACGTGAAAAGTAAAATCACAAAAATACTGAACTCCGAGGAAAATTCAAAATGGAAAGTCCCTAATCAAATGGCAAAATCAAATGATAAAACGCATCAAACGAATGGACAACAACTGTCATATTCATGACTTGGTACAGGCATTTTCAAATGTAGAAATGGTGGATTGAACCTGGTTCTACAGCGCTTAACCTCTCACTTTTATGACAATCGCAGCAAATTCCATTATATTTACAACGATGCGTGAACAAAACAGACATAATAAGTAAAATTGTAAAAATTAGGGGTACAACAGTCATCACTGTGTCACAGTATCATTTAGAATAAAAACAAACAAATATTTAACAAAGAAGCACAAAAAGCATCTATCAAATTTTAACAACCACATTCATTACTTTCTTATATATGTATTTTAAATCAAACCATAAAGGATTAAAATATTTAAAGTCATGTGACTGCATTCACATTAACTCTAGTAGAGTCGCGTGTTTGACGTCAGTATGTAAACGTCACACAAGAATATATATAAAATAATTTTGTCGTTCAAAGTATTTTCAAAATCATGATTTCATATGGGGAATGGTGGTCTACAGGGTTGAAAAATCAAAAGTTTTGTTAGAACTAATTTCAGGAAAAGACCGAGATTTAAAATTATCCAGAAGTTCTTTAGAATTTTTTAGAATCCACATATGGTTAATACCACTACGCGAGTAAACTAATTTTGTCGTTCAAAGTATTTTCAAAATCATAATAGTACAATAACATAACGGCATCATAATAGAACAATAACATAATGGCGGGATCTTTAAAAGTTCAGAGCCACGTCATATGTACAAAAAAGTCACACGTACAAAAGACACCAGCAAAAACGAAATATAATACAAACAACACATTAACTGGATGTATAATAAATTAACTATCTTTGAATATAATATATTCCCCAAAAGAGGAGTGAAAGAGAAGCAGCTGTATTTACAAAGTGCAAGCTTTGAAGGCTACTGCAGTTTACACTATTAATGCATAATTGGCATGTCGTAACTAAGGAGTGATCTTTCATTTTGACTTTCTCAAATCCATAAATGTTCGGTTAATGTAAATTAAATAGCACCTGCATTAAAAACGTGTTTTAAATGAGATGGTATCTAAATTTGAAGCGTAAAATTAACGGAATTATCTTCAGCTGGGAGTTTTCCTTTGTTTGACGTCATGCTATGCGATGAAATTAACGCGCCAATATCATTCATCAAATTTAGCGGATTTTAATTTTTTTCTCAATTTTATACATTTTCCAGGTTTTTTATAATTCATTATTTCTTTTAGTCATACGTTAAAAAAGAAAATACAATTATGTATTTTTTTAAGTCTCAATTAGGACTTTCTTATCCCAGGAATAGATTACCTTAGCCGTATTTGGCCAAACTTTTTGGAATTTTGGGTCCTCATTGCTCTTCAAATTTGTACTTGTTTGGCTTTATAACTGTTTTGATTTGAGCGTCACTGATGAGTCTTATGTAGACGAAACGCGCGTCTGGCGTAATAAATTATTATCCTGGTACCTTTGATAACTATTTACACCACTGGGTCGCTGCACTGCTGGTGGACGTTTCGTCCTCGAGGGTATCACCAGCCCAGTAGTCAGCACTTCTATCAATTATATGGTCATTTTGAAAAATTTCCTGTTACAAAACATTGGATTTTTCGTAAAACTAAGGATTTTCTTATCCCAGGAATATATTACCCTAGCCGTATTTGGCACAACTTTTTAGAATTTTTGGGTCCTTATTGCTCTTCAACTTTGTACTTGTTTGGCTTTATAACTTTTTTGATTTGAGCGTCACTGATGAGTCTTACGTAGACAAAACGCACGTCTGGCGTAATAAATTATAAATCTGGTAATTTTGATAACTATTTAGCTTAGAACTTCTAGATCACATGCATATGTATCGCGGATGAATAGATCACTGTGAAGGTTATGAAAGTTTTATCCTCAACATGGTTTATCAAAGTGTAACCAAAGCAAAAACTCCCAACAGACTAATCCGATTCAAGTATTTGTAGATATGCAATATTAATCCATGAAAGAATTATTAATATAGATGAACTTGTTTTTCCCTATGTCATCTGTATTGCCTTGTCCATGTGATATATAAGAACCAAGTACTCTTTTCTTTTAAGAGACATTTGATCATCTACTGACGACAATCTAAAGTAACAGTTGTAATGATGTTTTCCTTAAATCTTAGACCATCTAGACAAGTGTAAAATTTTATAAATAGTCGTGTCCATGAACCAATCAATGAAAAAAATACTTATGCCAATGTCTACAGGAGATTTTATCTCCTGACCGTATATAGTTTCTATAACTAGTTTCCAAGTCTCGTTATATTTAAGTTACATGCGTTATCATATTTGCCTCCAATTCCGTTTATGTTTAATTGATAGTTAGTGCACAATTTGGTGTTCCATATATGTAGAATGTTTCTCTTGCACTTTACTTATTAGACTATTGAGACCCGTCTCGGTCCGTTAGTTGATAACGTTTGATTTTGACAGTTTTTGTTGACATTCTCTTTTGAATTTATCTCGGAGTTGGTTATAGGACAAACAAAGCCCAAACATATTTCCATCTCATTTTGAGAAACATAAGTTTGTGCTAGGTTTCAATCAAAATTAAAATGTAGATATAACATCAATTTAAAACTGATTCCAATTGTTAAAAGTTTTTCGTCAGTCATCATTTCCAAAATGGCTGCAAAAATACACAAACATTTGAAAAGTTCAGCTTTTTTAGAAGAATTTATGTATAGATCTACGTAGAATATCATGTACTGATCTTATGCCTGTTGTCTCCTATTCGGTTCAACAATTGAACAACTCTCAATCAATCTGGCATATCAGTCTTTAATTTTATTTATTATAAAGTAACACATGAAGTAACACGCAAAAGTAATTTAAAAAATCTTTCATATTGAAGTAGATATTAAAAGTCTTCGTCTATGATAGGTTGTTACCTCCATCTTATATTATCTGCATATTTATCTAGTAGAATCACCTCACACTATTTAATGAGGCATAATTTCATGATAAACTTGTGTAAAAATATACCCAAGAATTTGTGCGAAAACATATCTCAGAATAATTGTATATTAAGTTCTGTGTAATCTAAATTTCAGAGATAAATGTTGATGCAGTATGTAGTAATGGTGGTCCATCAGATCAATGTAAAGATGCTATGTCAACGTGTATGCTGGTTTCTGGTAACTACAAATGTACATGTTACAGTGGATATTACAACAATGGTGGAACGTGTACTTTCAGTATGTATCTTTATTTCTATTTGGTATATATATTTTCCTGTGTTTGTGCTTTAGTGGAATATGTATGTTCTTTATTAATCTCGAAAGATTAACTCTATCGACATTTTCCTTAAGTGCTACATGTTAGCATTCCATATTACTTACTGGTAATTTTTAATGAATAATAATGATCTGCAATACAAGAATATATTGAATAGAAGTAACATTACTATAGTGCGAACCAAAGGGTTGTTAAAGGTATACTAATTAACCCAGACCTCTATATTTTAACTATAGAACCCATGCTGAATGGCATTCTTTGCCTTATCAGGTTGATTACATATGCAGCTAAGTCCTTTTGGAAATGGGACATTTCATACCACACCTTGTATAGGTAGAATACCATGCTGATGGAAGGAAAAAGTTTTAGAGAATCTTTAGTATTATCAAGTCGTTAATATGAAATAATTAAGGAGATGTAATGTTGTTTTATTGCCAATGAGAAAACTATACAAAAGAGTCCAAATGAAGCGGATTTAAGCAACTATAGGGCAGCGTACATTGACCTCTGTAGCACTTATAACATAATTTGGAATGTAGCTAAAGAAGATTAAAATTTAAACTGAATAAAATCTTTGTAATGATTTACAGACTTATTTCACTGTTTGAAAGCCTGAACCAATATAGTAAGAAAAATTATAAATTGTTTGTCTTTTCCTATAACAGAATTAGAGTCAGGAGTGACATGTACCAGAGTAAATGATGCAACAGAATGTGTATCTAATGCTGTATGTAAAACTGTCAGCTCAGATCTAAAGTGTACCTGTAATACTGGTTACTATGATGATAATTTTGGTAATCCTGGTGGACAATGTAAAGAAGGTAAATGAATATTTCTAGTGAATGCATTTTATACACTTGCAATAAGAATACTCAAGTGTCTTAACAATTTTCATGCTCTTAATTGTCCAAATTTAACAGCGAAAAGTAAAGACATGCAATAAACAACAAATCATGACAAAAGTAATCAGGCTTCGATGTTACCATACATTTAAATTTCTTATTGTTTGTCACTGAAGTGAATGTGCAGATATTTTGTAAAAGTAATGACAATTTATATACAGTCCGCCAAAAGTTAAGCATCAACTTAATATAAATCGTTATGTTTTTTTAACTATTGCAAAAAAACTATGTATGTTTGGTGTTAGGAATTGCCTATAACACACACTAATAAAATTCATTACGACAAAAAAAATTAAACTCCGATAAACACGCCAAGCAACTTTTTATTAAAGGTCATCAGAATACACTGTTTCGATGCCTTTAAATCATCTTCTTGCTGTCGCGCGTACAGGTGAAATTTGACCTTCACCAAGTCACTGTGAAATATGGCAAGGCGTAAGTTATCTGTGACTGAACGTTGAAAGCAATTGCCATGTCAAATGCCGGTAGGAGCACAAGGAACATAGGTAACCATTTCAATGTTAATCACACCGTCATTGTCAGATATTTACAACGTCATGTTGACACAGGAACTGTAAATGATAGACCAAGGTCCGGAAGACCCCGTTTAATTTAACAATTAAACGAGTCTTACCTTGGTAAAAGGCGAAGTTTAATTGTAATTTTATGAGTTGTGTAAACACTGAAGGGATTAAATGAGATTGTGCTGCGCATGTGTGAACTTCAGTCTTCAAAGTAAAGTTTTATCAGTATGACATACAACGAAATATATACATATGTAAACCACAATAGCTACATATTGGTCTCCCTTAACTAGGGAGGGAGGGTGTGGCATTTAATCCCTCCAGTGTTTACACAACTCATAAAATTACAATTAAACTTCTCCGCCACCGGAGTTACCATTGTTGTTTTCATCAAGAGCCATTTTGTTGACAGTTTTTGTTAGAATTGTTGCTGCTTTTACAATAGTTTTTTCAAGAAATTGTAATTTTTTATCAGCAGTTTGTGCTCCTGGTGAAATTACATTCCATATGAACTGGTTTATTCTTACAACCGACAAACCTTCACAATTTTCAGGTCTGGCATTATTCTCATCTTTAGTTAAATCAGAGTACTGCTCCTCATTCATACCATTCCTGAACAACTCATTGACGTTATTTGCCAAGACCTCATCGATTTTGTCATCACAAAATTCTTGAACCCTACATCTCTTAGACATAGAAGAGAACCTACTACATCTTTTTTCTGCCTCTTTGCAGGTGTTTCACTTTCAATGTTTACATTTTCCCCATCATCATGGGGGTTTTCTTCACCTTCATCATAATTATCATCATAATTATAATTCCCCTCATCATATTCCTCATTCTCTTTTACACGGTCTTTTAAAGACCTGATATCGTCAGACTGTTTTTTCTGACCATCTTGAATGGATTTCAACATTGTCATGATTGCATCATGATTTTCTACATTTGAGCCAGAGGTAGAGGGGCCAGGGTTTTGAGTTTCAATAACCTGCTTCGCTGGTTTTTTACCTTTCACACTTGAAGTGTTGGCTCCGCCACTCGCGGTAGCCTTTGACTTTCCAGAGTCATATTTCCTTTTTCTAGCCGCGCTGGAAACGGAAGGAACCTTTTCTGAAAGAAGTTCATCTTCATCAGTTATGTCTTCATGCGAAGACTTTCTTTTACTTGCGGCGGACTCCTTTTCAATCATTTTCTCTGCCATGTTTTCTTTAAAAACCGGTTTACGGCAATTTGCCGAAAACAGGTAAAAGTCGTAAATTTTTACCGAATTACATCCGGTAAATACTGACTTTTATTTATTTAAATATCAAATTTTATTAATAATAAAATGTAAATCAACTTCGTTGATTCAATTTAAACTGAAGTTAGGACAATTCAAACCACGTCCGAACTGCCCAAGAGCTATCAGCACACTGAAGTTCACACATGCGCAGCACAATCTCATTTGGTCCCGGAAGTGTTACAACGAAATAAAATTACCGATTGAGATGACAGACTGCTTATTGGTCGTGCTAAAGCCAACATATATACTCCTGCCCCACAGCTCAGACACCATTGACCACAAGGTGGTCGTGTTAGTGTTCGAACATTCTTCTGACGACTTCATAGAGGCTACCTAAGAGCACGTCGTGTTGTCAAGGGACCTGCTCTAACAGCCAGGCAACGTATAATCAGGTTTAAAGGGCTAATGACCATCGACGCTGGAATTTGAGAAGCTAGCAAAATGTTCATTGGTAAAATGAGAGTCGGTTTCTGTAACGACCAATAGACGGCAGAATACGAGTTTGGTGGGAAAATAAAACTTCTTCTAACCAAAACAACATTTGCCAAACGACTGCATACGTTGCTGGTGGTGTTACAGTATGGGGTTTCTTCTCATACTGTTGTAGGTGGGTATGCATAATCTGCAAGGTAGCATGAACGGACAGACATACAGGGATTTGGTGCTTAGAAACATTGTAGTCCCTCATTTTGATAATCCTCCACTTGCGGCAAGACCCTTGTACATGTACGACAATGCTAGACCACACAGGGCAAGGATTGTAACCGAGTACAAAGAGCAAGAAGCCATTGACACTATCTTTTGGCCGTCCATGTCTCCAGACATGAACCCTATCGAACATGTCTGGGATGCCATTGGTAGAAATCTCAATCGCATTGATCCACTTTGCAAAATCTTAGCAATTTAAGAGGGGCAATTGTTGCTGAATGGAATTAATTTGCTCAACTAAAGTTCAGAAGGCTTGTACAGAGTGTGAGACGCCGTGTTATGGAACTGTACCGGAAGAGAGATGATTACACATTATTGAATCAAATGTTGACATTAAATTTGCCGAACATACCAAAGATTATTTGTAGAGACTTTTAATGATATTGGGTGATAAATTGTTGTAAAAAATCACAGTGAAACTTAAATTACGTTTCTGATTTGTGTGATGTTTACTATTTTTATGAACTCAAAATTCAAATGCATAGAACCTGCATAAGTGATTTAAATTAAGTTTATGGTTTGTTTATGGTATTTGTTAGCAATATTGCTTCATAAGTATTTTATATTTTTCGAGGATAAACTGATTTTTTAAATGAAAAAAAAATTCGATGCAATAAAAATAGGTGGTGCTTAACTTTTGGCGGACTGTAAATATACAAGCAACTGTATGCCTAGAATTGAAACACAACTATTGTAAATAGAAGGACATCAATTTACTTATCAAGGTTGCTTTTTCTGTAGTAAGACATTATGGTACTCAGTTAAGTAAGAGCAACCGAAATAAGTAAAATCAAACATATAATCGATGTAGTATGATGGAAAAGTCTACTGTTTTTTGATTATTTTGTATTGTAAAGAAAATATTAAGCAGTTAATTTTCCCCACAAATTGTACAGATTGAAATCTTGATTTAACTCTTTTACATTGTTCTTACCTGACTTGGTATCAGGGTGTCCAACCACAGTGTAGACAACCAGTCGAAAAAACATAAATTTCGAAGTCAAAATTCTTAATATGAAAATAGTCTATTGCAATTGATTTTTAAACTTCATATGGTTGATGGTAAATTGTAATTTTCAAATTAAGGCATAATTCATTAACTCAATACAGTGTGTTTATCTCATGTAATATCATGTTATTTTGTTGTTGTTACAAATAAATTTTGAATTAAGTTAGATCACCATCTGTTTTTGATAGGGTTTGTATTGCTCAGTCTTGAGTTATCTCTGTAAAGTTTTATATACTGTTATAGATTTGTTTTTCTAAACATTTTCCCTTATTACTACCTTGTCAATGCCATTTTGTATTCCACTCATGAGATTGAATATCTCTTCGGTATGATTCACCTCTCTTGTAGGTACGGCAGCAATGTAAATTTGCTTTTAAATACAAGGTTTCAGAATTACCACATTATAGAATAAGTCTGATTGTCCACCAAAAATAACAGTTAATTTATTTTGAAAATGGATAGAAAATTTGAGAATAAAGTCATGAAAGTGAAAGATCAATATTATTTTTAGGTTTTGAATGTCCAAAATATAAACATATTTGTAAAAAACACACTTTTAAAGAAGCTGTTGTTTTCAAATCACCAAGTACACTAATATGGAATTTATTATATAATGTTTGACTCATTCTTCTGCTCATTATTACTACTAGTTGGAATGTTGTGTTACCCCTTCTGTTTATGTTGATCTGTCATTCAACTAAAGTAGCATATGATATGATTTGTAAACACATATTCTACAGTTTGCAAGTTTGATAACTTGTGCTGATAGCTTTAGGTTTTTGCAATGAAACATGATAAATACATTGCTGTTATATTGAAAAAAGAGGTTTGTCAGCATTTAAGCTAAGTTCACTAGACAATAAGGTAAGTTAATTTGATATATACCTGAACCAAGAACTTGATATTAGAGATTAACAACAATTGAATCAAATTATTTTGAAAAGACTCAGCGAAATGCTGAAATAATTTCAGCAAATTTTGAAAATTAACTTGACTGATTTCAGAGATAGCATTGGGAGGAATATGTACAGTGTCAGGATCTGCAGATGAATGTGTACCTTACTCAACCTGTATGAGTGTAGAATCAGACCTTAAATGTCAATGTTCTATTGGATACTATGATAATGATGTAAACCCTGCTGCTGGAACTTGTATACCAGGTTTGTGCTCAATAATTTGGTATAATGACAGTACTTATCTTATAAACAGATTATAATTCTACTAAACTGAATATTTACGTATTCAAAAATGTCACTATGAACTTGATTTATGAATATTGCAAAGGATTTTTTTCCATTCTGTCCATGAATCTCAAAATATTCTATCTATATACCAAAACAATGTCAAGCTATTAAAATGAAACCTATGAGATTGCAGTTAACAGGAATGTACGGAGAAAATATTTACCCAATAAAAATATGTTTATTCTTGGTAGCTGATTATTTGAAAAGTTACTTGTTCGGTTTTCCTATTTGCAGAACTGCAGTCTGGTGTAACATGTACCAGGGACAATGATGCAACAGAATGTGTACCTAGTTCTATATGTAAGGATAGAGGATCAGGACTGAAGTGTTACTGTAATACTGGATTCTATGATAATAATTTTGCTGCCAGTGGAGGGCAATGTGTGGCAAGTTTGTATATATTTTTTCATAGTTTCCTGTTGTGTTAATGGCCTATTTCGGTCTTTGTGTCCGTCCGTTCTTTCGTTCGTCCATTCGTCCGTCTGTCCTGCTTCATGTTTAAGATTTTGGTTTAAATGTTCAGTCAATGTAGTTATTGATGAAGTTGAACTCCACCCACATTGAAACTTATTCACATGTTCCCAATAATATGAGCTTTCTAATTTTAATGCCAAATTAGAGTTTTGATACACAGTCCACTGAACATAGAAAATAATAGTGCAAGTGGGGCATCCGTACAATGGACACACTCTTTGTTCAGATTTAAACTGAGAGATTTAGGCTTTTGCAGCTACATTTACTATACAGTTTACATCAATATTTTTTGTTAAAGCATCATGGAATTTTATAAAACTTGAACAGAAGCTTCTCAAAGATCAAGAAATATCAGCTAATGAAAAAAAAATGTTTTTAATTTATCCATATTTTACTGATAACTGGACTGAGTTTTTGCTAGTCAGCATTACACTTTTCCGCTGAAAGCAAATTGAAGGAGAGACACAGGGTTACACAGAATTTAAATGTGAGGTATTGAATGAAAAAGAAATTAAAAAAATGATGAACTTGGTCACAATACTAATCAACCTTAGGTAGTTTCAAATTATGTCTTTCGATCTATGTTGCTACTGAAAATAAATGTATAACATAGGAGACAATCGAGAAAAGTATTAGATACAAACAATCATTAGAAGGGCAAACCACCATGACTTTTACAAAAGTTGATAATTTGATTTGTTTAGTTGTTACATGTCTTTGCAATATACCTTTCAATGTTTATCAATGCTTCTTGAAGTTATTAAGCTGATAATTTATATGTACATTTTTTAATTACATAATATGGAGTTTTAGACAGATAATGCAATATTTTTTTGTCTCCTTTCCAGGGATGGGCACGATTACTGACAATTGAAATCGATTATTACATGAAGGATTTTTGTGCAATCGATTAATAATCGATTACTCAAATGTTTGTATGTAATCGATTACAATCTTGCACTATTATTTTCTATGTTCAGTGGACTGTGTGTCAAAACTCTAATTTGGCATTAAAATTAGAAAGCTCATATTATAGGGAACATGTGAATAAGTTTCAATGTGGGTGGAGTTCAACTTCATCAATAACTACCTTGACTGAACATTTTAACCAAAATCTTAAACATGAAGCAGGACAGACGGACGAATGGACGAACGAAAGAACGGACGGACACAATCGATTACTTTATCAAAAGTAATTACATTACTTTTCGATTACTGTCAATTACATGCTTAAAAATTTCCAAATAAATAAAGTTAGTTTAGCACAATTATGTTACTCAATGTTTGTCATGTTTGTATAGTGGAAATTTAGAACTTTACAAAAAGCAGCATTTATAGCATTGTGTCCATATCATAAGTTGACAGTTGTTTTCTAGATGGAATCTCTTCTGAGGATCAGATTCTAAACAAATCTTGAAATTTTGACTTTCAACATGAATGAAAGATGACATCGCATTGCATCAATCACTTATTTATATTTAATGTTTTTTCAACAATTTTGCTTTTGTTAGCTTGTTTTGTTATTTATGATTAAAAACAGTTTTTTTTAGCATAGTTATTTACGATGTAGAAAGATTGGCTTGAAAAAAATATAAAAAAGTAGAATAATGAATTAGCCTATTCTAAAGATCAAAATTTATAACTATAATGACAGGCAAGAATTTATTCTTTTGTTTGGATAACCACCCTAATTACAAGTTATAAAACTACCAATAGACTACAATTTATAACCTGGGGCAAAATAATTTAAATCTCCCCTCTTAATAAAACATACAGTAAATGTAATAAAAACAAAGTCTGTATCTAATTAATTAGAAGACTTTGATCATCTGATTAGTAAAGACAAGAAGTTTGTTAAGAATTTTTATTCTCTAATCAAATTATAAACAATATATAAGATTTCAAGTTATTTTATTCTCTAATCAAATTATAAACAATCTATATTTAAGTGTCAAAGGGATACATATATCTATTCCTAAGAATTTCATAGCCATTGGTTCATTGTTAAAAGGATTCTGTGTACTTTCTTAATTTTTATATAATGTATATCATAACATTATAAGAAATCAACTGTTTATCTATTCTAAGCTTGAATTCCAACTCTTAATGAAGTACAGAACTCTTGTTGAAAATTATGCTTTAAGGAATTTTATTACAAATAAGTTTACTTATTTAATGTAGTACAGAACTTAACTTAAGACACATTTCTTATTTTAAATATTTTCTTATTTCAAATTTATTTTCTTATTTCAATATAAAAGGTCTCAAGTTGAATTATTGAAAAGCAAGTTAATTTTGATAGGGGATCTAGTTGATCATAATGCAGCTTAAGACAATAGATGGAAATATGGCAGTTGATAAACTCTTTAGTCATATCAATACATTCTATTTTATCAGTACTATGAAGTAATGAATACATACATATTTTCATTTAACATAGGTTATATTTGATCAAACTATTTTACTAAAGTAATCGAAATGTAATCGAAAAGTAATCGATGATTACATCATTATTTTTGCTGTAATCGATTAAATTATGATTACATGTAATCGAAAATTTCTTCGTTTACAGATTACAGTCTATTACTGGAAAAAATGTAATTAATTACAATCGATTACGATTACAGATTACGATTACCCCATCCCTGCTCCTTTCTGTTTTTAGCTATGAGCATACACAAAATTGAGATTTATATTCCCGTTAAATAAAGGTTTCATAATTATTATATAACTAGAAACTCAATGTTGTATGTGAAGATTGGATCTGTGCTTGAAAGTTTGGATTCTATTATAATCAATTTTGTAGAAATAGAGGTTAAAGCATGTACGCAATCCAACAAACTAACATCTGATATGTACATAATGCTGTATGTCAGAATAATACATGAAAATATCATCAAATACTGTATTCTTCTACTGTTATTCTTGAAATGATTAAACTATGTTTGTAGAGAAAGAGTCAGGAGTTACATGTACCCTACCAAACCAACCAACAGAATGTGTACCTAATGCTGTATGTCAAGGTGGGGTCTGTACCTGTAGTTCTGGGTACTATGACGACAATTTTGATACAGGAGGTGGACAGTGTATTCCAGGTTTGTTATTAAGTTTTTGAATAAATGATTAATAAAAAGAAATGAATACTTCATACATGTCAGATTTCATTAGTCCATACTTTTTAGGATTTACCTTTATCAAGAACACTCAATCCCTTAAATTTTAAAACGCAGGATGTTAAATTCTTCAACACATAAGGAGATATATAAACAAAATAGGCCTTAAACTATAGCAAAATATGACTTAGGTCAACTTTGACGGAGTATTTTGGAAACTTAGCTTTATGATAGTTTATAAATTCGTCAAGAGAGAATATATGCAAAGCTATATTATAATTCGTGATAGAACTGAAGCACAGAGATGATGATATCTGTTTACAAACAATATAGTTGTAAGAATACTGTGATAAAATTTGTTAATATTGTTTGTCGAAATTTTCTGAAATTGATCATATGAAGCACTTCATTTTTTTTTATCATATTGCTAGATATATCTTATTATGAATAGGAGTTTTCACATGTAAATTTGCAATAGAGTAATTGTCTTACCTTCTCGAGATAGACATATCCTTTTTGTAGTCTATTGTTTAGTTTTGAAGTTTATTCCTCCAAACACAACTGTCTTTTAATAACTCAAGTTTTTTTTAACTTAATTTTGTACAAAATGTATGATTTGTACCACATTGTTGGTTTGTGGACCTACCAGCATGCATGGCTCAAGTTCAGACAGTCTTCAGTTAAAACTCACTGGTAAAAAAAGGGTTAAAAATCGGTATTTGATTCTTTCCACTAAGCACATTGCATCATGGTAAGTTAAGTAAATATAAAGATAGGCTGACTTTGAATGATGTAAATTAGCATGTTAAAGTCTAACTCAGTGTGTTGGATGAGTAAAAAGCTGGGTTCTCAATACCATTTTTTTGTCAGAAATATGTGTTTTTATTGAAAACTGATTATTGAAATTGATACATAATTATCACTATTATAGATACTTTATTTTACAACTGATTTTTGAAATTATTTAAAAATATTTTTGCAGAGAAAGAGTCAGGTGTAACATGTACCAGGGATAATGATGCTACAGAATGTGTACCTAATGCTGTTTGTAAGAGTGGAGTTTGTACCTGTAATACTGGATTCTATGATCATAATTTTTCTACCCCTGGTGGGCAATGTGTGTCAGGTAGAGTTCCTTTTTGTTTATTGATTTAATTTCAACTAAATTTCAAAACATTTTGTACTTAAATGTAAAAAAATAAACTAGATGTTGTAAAATAATAAACTAAATGTTGTAAAATAATAAACTAAATGTTGTAAAATGATAAACTAAATGTTGTAAAATAATAAACTAAATGTTTCTTATAGATTTATAATTGTATTAAGGGGATCCATAAAGAACATGGCAGCTGTATATAACACAGAACATAAGGATCAAAAACAAATTTTAGCTTAAAACTCAAGGCTAAACTGAGAACAATTCTGACATTGTCAAAAAAATATAGGGAATTCATGGTCTTTTTTTCTGATATCAAAAACTGCTTATGTAGTTTTGCCCTTCAAAATCTAGATTTAATCCTTATTGCCCATACTTGTATTCACATTTTTTTCATTTTAAATATTTATATTAACGTCTCGACAGTGTTCAAATTGAATTTAAAATAATATAAATTAATGTTAGAAATAAGACAAAAAAAATATAATATTTTACAATATAATTTATTAACGCTGTTCTTAAGATGACTAGTTGTCAAATAACTCTTTATTGGAGAAAATGCTTTTAAATGATATATTTTAACCTTTAAATTTTCTTTATTGAAGCTTTAGAATAAATAGTTAAAAATCCAGTAATAAAATTCTACAAAAAAGACAACATGATCAAAGTTGTCAATGTGTCTGTAATAGAGGTGTTATAATCATTGAAAGATGAATTGAACCCTAAATCATTTTGTTATCTACATTTATTTACAAAAACAATATGAAACAGAGAGAATTCAAGATGGAAAGATTTTAAGCACAATAAAATCTACAAATTAGTCCCCAAGGCTGAAATTGCAAACCGACCCCTTATAGGAGTAATTGCCACTGAATAAATATTTTCACCCATTTTATTATTTTTGGAGAAAAATATACTATATAAAAAGCAATAGTAAATAGAATATATGATCATCATAAAAAGGATCTACAAATAAGTCAAATGAGCAAATTTTTAAATGGCCTCTTTTAGGAATTATTGTCCTAAAAGACAGTTTCACCTATTTTTACATTTTTGCAGATCCTAAAATAGATATCAACGGTAAAAAACAGTAATGCTCAGCAAAGGTTGACAATTCCTTATAACATTTTCTTGTATTATTGTTACTTTTGTATTGCAGAATTGCAGTCAGGAGTGACATGTACTCTGAGTAACCAACCAACAGAGTGTATACTTAATGCTGTATGTAAAAGTGTTGGTGATATAGGATTACAGTGTACTTGTAACAGTGGATATTATGATAGTAACTTTGGCAATACAGGTGGAAATTGTAAATTTGGTAAATATTCAATTTGGTATTTTTAAACATTTTGCACAAAAATGTCAGCATTCACCTCTAAAGCTAACAAAACATTTAAACAGACTTATTAAGAAGGGATATAGTTACGATACTGTTATCAGGTCATTAAAGATTGCGTATTTTGGCTTCAATATTGATTCACTCATAGGGTCTTTGCATCGGAATTAAACACATTTATTCTAAAACCAGTTGTTGGCATGACACGGGTTATATTCTTCTCATATATTTTATGATGGTATACTACTAAATTCCTAACAGGAGGGATTGTGCCTGATATTCATATGATGAAGACATAATCTTTCAATCAGTTTAATTGAGGTCTGGAACTGGCATTTCAGTAACTGATAGTAGTCTGTTGTTATTAATATATTATTGTCATTTTGTTTATTTTCTTTTGTTTCCTATTCTGACATCGGACTCGGACTTCTCTTAAACTGAGTTTTTCTGTGCGTACTGTTGTGCGTTTGTTTTTTCTACATTGGCTAGAGGTATAGGAGGAGGGTTGAGATATCAAAAAACATGTTTAACCCCGCCGCATTGTTGCGCCTGTCCCAAGTCAGGAGCCTCTGGCCTTTGTTAGTCTTGTATGATTTTTAATTTTAGTTTCTTGTGTATAATTCGGAGTTGAGTATGACGTCCATTATCACTAAACTAGTATACATATTTGTTTAGGAGCCAGCTGATGGACGCCTCAGGGTGCGGGAGTCTCTCGCTGCATTGAAGACCCATTGGTGGCCTTCGGCTGATTCTGTTCTATGGTCGGTTTGTTATCTCTTTGACACATTCCCAATTTCCATTCTCAATTTTATGTCACAAATTTTGATACAACATTTTCGAAATATGAAATTTTATGTTTTTATGTTTTGTCTGTTAAAATTAAAATTAAAATTGAAATATTTTTTGTAAGAGAGACGACAGATACCAGAGTGGCGTTCAAACTCATGAGTAGATAATAAACTGACAACGTAATGGCTAAAATGGTAAAAGTCCAACAGAAAAACAATAGTATACAAAATAAAACATAGAAAATTAAAGACTGAACAACACGAACCAAACCAAACACTTGGGTTGATCTCAGATGCTCTTGATGGGTAAGCAGAACCTGCTTCACATGTGGCATCCTTTGTGTTGCATATGTTATTACAAACTCGGTAATAAGTATTCTTCGCTGGGTCACATTCGGGAAAGGGGACGAGATTGTAGTCACGACTCACGACATTAGAAACATATCCAATGTCATCTTTGAAACAGATATTCCATACTGGTCAACCAACTCATGATGGCGTCCGTAAAACTTACGAAGATATGATTTCAACTTCACTATTTTGAACTCTTGGTTTGATAACTGCTTCCTAGTGATAAGCAAGCCTCTATCAAGGAAATAATGATAGGAAAAACAAGCCATGGAATAGTGTAGCAACTTGGAGATATATACTCCTTATGCAGGTGCTGCTCGAATGTCGCTGCAGAGAAATGGATGATTCACAATTGGAAAGCTGAAATCATCTCTTTTGTCGTAAAGCTTTGTTTTCAACCGACCCTTATTGTCAATTTGTATGTGTAAGTCAAGATATGAGACGGAATTTACTGTATCTGTTGTATCCCTTATTTCAAGGTCAATGAGATAGATGCTTTCAAAATAGTCGCCAAATAGATACTGCTAATCCATATGTGTATAACTTTAGTAAAAGAACAAGGACCTTTAATAAGGGCAATCAATAACCAAACGTTTTCTTAAACTGTATGTAACGATGAAGAGTTAGAATCGTAGTGAATATTTTAAATATATCATTTTGCACTGAAGAGCTACAATCAGGAGTGACATGTACCCAGAATAATCAACCAACAGAATGTGTACCTAACGCAGTGTGTGAGGATAAAGGATCAGGACTAAAGTGTTACTGTACCAGTGATTATTATGATAACAGTCCTGGTGGAACATGTAGCCCACGTAAGTCATAATGTCATTAGTTCAATACATGAGTAAACTCTTCAACCATTATGTTTGCTCAATGAATAAGATATATGTTCATTTTTATTTGCATTAAAATGTTTGCTTGAAATTATAGTTACATTAAAATATAGTTTATATGATTTGATTGCATGCTTCAATTGAATGACTTATGGATCTTGATGACTGTTTTGCATCCACGCTAATTTCAGGTAATGCACATGTACAATGTTCAATCTTACAGAAAGATTAACTGCAACGTTAGGCACTTTTTACGAATCAGGTAATGATCTTTGCAAGATCAAGATTAAGTAGCCGTGAAGGCAGTTTCGCCAACTTTATTTTGTTTCATGCCATTAATTTAGTTTAATTTCAAAGGGCGCGATTGTACATGATTTTAAAGAAAAAAACATTTTTGTAGGTAACAAAGTTATATCCATATTGAATTATTATTTTGTTTAAATAAGGGTGATGGCTTTGTCTTTTGGATTGATGGTCACTTTGTCTAAAGGCATTTTGTAACAACTATAAACTATGTGGTTAACATTGGCGTTAGATATCTGAGAAAAAAATGAATTAGTAGTCACAGGTAATAAGTCCGGAAAACATTTTGTTTAACCAAACTTATACAATGGGCTTTGCTCATTGTTGAAGGCCGTACGGTGACCTATAGTTGTTAATTTCTGTGTCATTTTGTTCTCTTGTGGAGAGTTGTCTCATAGGCAATCATGCAACATCTTCTTTTTTTATATTATATACATTTTTCTGTCCATAGTCATCAATATTAGTCTTTTTATCATATCTAAATGTGTTTTTGTTATTTGGAGAATTTGGTGTTTGATTGTTGTTAATGTATTCACAATTTTATAGAATAGGGAAGATTAAGAGTTTAACAAATAATGTTAAACTCTTGTCTATATTTGAAGACTTTCATATGTTGTCCTCTCGATATCTATTGGTTATATTTAAGTCTCCCAAACGAAGTTTGGGAAGACTTATTGTTTTTGCTCAGTTATTATTATTCTTCTTCTTCTTCTTCTTCTTCTTCTTCTTCTTCTTCTTCTTCTTCTTCTTCCGCCGCTTTTAAATTTGAACTTGTCCGCACCCGTTCTCCAAAACCGCTTGTCAGATTAACTTAGGGTTTCACAATATGTTAGACTAACATGTCTAGTGGTGCAATCAGGGTTTTGTTTGTGCAATGGGGTTTATAAAGGGGTACTTTGAGGGGCAAAATGAAAAGAGGGTTTTACTATAGAACCCTATGGGATTTTATTTTTTAAAATTTTCAAATGATTATAAATTGAAAACCGTTTGTGATAGACACAATCTTTTTAATTGAAAATGTTCTAAATGATAAAGCCCTTTAAATGAAATACAGGGTTAGTCCCCCAGGGGTCACCCCCACCCCCTGCCATTTAAGAAAGTTCTAATACCTTGTAAGTGGTCAAGATCCCCACCCCTAAACCATATATATTCTGGTTTGTCATACTAAGATGGTTTGAATGATATACAGGGTTAGTCCCCAGGGTTCATCCCGACCCCCTGCCATTTGAGAAAGTTCTAATATCTTGTAAATGGTCGAGATCCCCACCCCTAAACCATATATATTCTGGTTTGTCATGATAAAGCACATCAAATGAAATACAGGGTTAGTCCCCAGGGGTCACCCCCACCCCCTGCCATTAAAGAAAGTTCTAATACCTTGTTAGTGGTCAAGATCCCCACCCCTAAACCATATATATTCTGGTTTGTCATGCTAAGATGGTTTGAATGATATACAGGGTTAGTCCCCAGGGGTCATCCCGACCCCCTGCCATTTGAGAAAGTTCTAATATCTTGTAAATGATCGAGATCCCCACCCCTAAACCATATATATTCTGGTTTTTCATGATAAAGCACATTAAATGTTATACAGGGTTAGTCCCCAGGGGTCACCCCCACCCCCTGCCATTTAAGAAAGTTCTAATATCTTGTAAGTGGTCAAGATCCCCACCCCTAAACCATATATATTCTGGTTTGTCATGCTAAGATGGTTTGAATGATATACAGGGTTAGTCCCCAAGGGTCATCCCGACCCCCTGCCATTTGAGAAAGTTCTAATATCTTGTAAATGATCGAGATCCCCACCCCTAAACCATATATATTCTGGTTTGTCATGATAAAGCACATCAAATGAAATACAGGGTTAGTCCCCAGGGGTCACCCCCACCCCCTGCCATTTAAGAAAGTTCTAATACCTTGTAAGTGGTCAAGATCCCCACCCCTAAACCATATATATTCTGGTTTGTCATGCTAAGATGGTTTGAATGATATACAGGGTTAGTCCCCAGGGGTCATCCCGACCCCCTGCCATTTGAGAAAGTTCTAATATCTTGTAAATGGTCGAGATCCCCACCCCTAAACCATATATATTCTGGTTTTTCATGATAAAGCACATCAAATGTTATACCGGGTTAGTCCCCAGGGGTCACCCCCCACCCCCTGCCATTTAAGAAAGTTCTAATATCTTGTAAGTGGTCAAGATCCCCACCCCTAAACCATATATATTCTGGTTTGTCATGCTAAGATGGTTTGAATGATATACAGGGTTAGTCCCCAAGGGTCATCCCGACCCCCTGCCATTTGAGAAAGTTCTAATATCTTGTAAATGATCGAGATCCCCACCCCTAAACCATATATATTCTGGTTTGTCATGATAAAGCACATCAAATGAAATACAGGGTTAGTCCCCAGGGGTCACCCCACCCCCTGCCATTTAAGAAAGTTCTAATACCTTGTAAGTGGTCAAGATCCCCACCCCTAAACCATATATATTCTGGTTTGTCATGCTAAGATGGTTTGAATGATATACAGGGTTAGTCCCCAGGGGTCATCCCGACCCCCTGCCATTTGAGAAAGTTCTAATATCTTGTAAGCGGTCGAGATCCCCACCCCTAAACCATATATATTCTGGTTTTTCATGATAAAGCACATCAAATGTTATACAGGGTTAGTCCCCAGGGGTCACCCCCCACCCCCTGCCATTTAAGAAAGTTCTAATATCTTGTAAATGGTCAAGATCCCCACCCCTAAACCATATATATTCTGGTTTGTCATGCTAAGATGGTTTGAATGATATGCAGGGTTAGTCCCCAGGGGTCATCCCGACCCCCTGTCATTTGAGAAAGTTCTAATAGCTTGTAAATGGTCGAGATCCCCACCCCTTAACCATATATATTCTGGTTTGTCATGATAAAGCACATCAAATGAAATACAGGGTTAGTCCCCAGGGGTCACCCCCACCCCCTGCCATTTAAGAAAGTTCTAATATCTTGTAAGTGGTCATGATCCCCACCCCTAAATCATATATATTATGGTTTGTCATGCTAAGATGGTTTGAATGATATGCAGGGTTAGTCCCCAGGGGTCATCCCAACCCCCTGCCATATGAGAAAGTTCTAATATCTTGTAAATGGTTGAGATCCCCACCCCTAAACCATATATATTCTGGTTTGTCATGATAAAGCACATCAAATGAAATACAGGGTTAGTCCCCAGGGGCCACCCCACCCCCTGCCATTTAAGACAGTTCTAATACCTTGTAAGTGGTCAAGATCCCCACCCCTAAACCATATATATTCTGGTTTGTCATGCTAAGATGGTTTGAATGATATACAGGGTTAGTCCCCAGGGGTCATCCCAACCCCCTGCCATTTGAGAAAGTTCTAATATCTTGTAAATGGTCGAGATCCCCACCCCTAATCTATATATATTCTGGTTTGTCATGATAAAGAACATCAAATGAAATACAGGGTTAGTCCCCAGGGGTCACCCCCACCCCCTGCCATTAAAGAAAGTTCTAATACCTTGTAATTGGTCAAGATCCCCACCCCTAAACCATATATATTCTGGTTTGTCATGCTAAGATGGTTTGAATGATATACAGGGTTAGTCCCCAGGGGTCATCCGGACCCCCTGCCATTTGAGAAAGTTCTAATATCTTGTAAATGGTCGAGATCCCCACCCCTAAACAACATAATTTATATTCTGGTTTGTCATGATAAAGCACATCAAATGAAATACAGGGTTAGTCCCCAGGGGTCACCCCCACCCCCTGCCATTTAAGAAAGTTCTAATATCTTGTAAGTGGTCAAGATCCCCACCCCTAAACCATATATATTCTGGTTTGTCATGCTAAGATGGTTTGAATGATATACAGGGTTAGTCCCCAAGGGTCATCCCGACCCCCTGCCATTTGAGAAAGTTCTAATATCTTGTAAATGATCGAGATCCCCACCCCTAAACCATATATATTCTGGTTTGTCATGATAAAGCACATCAAATGAAATACAGGGTTAGTCCCCAGGGGTCACCCCCACCCCTGCCATTTAAGAAAGTTCTAATATCTTCTAAGTGGTCAAGATCCCCACCCATAAACCATATATATTCTGGTTTGTCATGCGAAGATGGTTTGAATGATATGCAGGGTTAGTCCCCAGTGGTTCCTGCCCACCCCCAATGTTCTAGTATCTTGTAAATGGTCGAGATCCCCACCCCTAAACCATATATATTCTGGTTTGTCATGCCAAGATGATTTGAAAGATATACAAGGTTAGTCCCCAGGCATCACTAATGCATATAACTTTACTGGACCAAACCAATTTTCACTGGACGTTGCCCAATGTCAGGCGACCCTGGGAATTACGAATTATGGGAGCTTCGTTTGGGAGACTTCGTAACAGCATCCTGTTACAATCATTTCTTGTTTTATTTAGTTTTTAGTTGTATTAAAGTAAATAACAATTTGGGTTTTCAAAATTTAGTTCCTTGAATGATATTCTTTATTCTTTAATATATTGATGATTTGAAAGGTTTTTTTTCAGAGATACTTGTTGATCAAAGATGTACTAATAATGGACCATCAGATCAGTGTAAAGATTCCAAATCCCAATGTACACTGACATCTGGTAGTTACAAATGTGTTTGCATTACTAATTATTATAATAATGCTGGGACCTGTACTCAGCGTAAGTAGCAAAAAAACCTCTGTAATTTAATTAGATGTATTTTCATCCATCTGATGAGTTTTATCTTTTTATAGTCTGTTTCTTCATGTTCTTATGTTGTACCATTGTACAACGTTAGGGGGTTGGGCACCCGGTAACATGTTTATAACCGCCACATTCTGTATTTGCCTGTCACACGTCAGGAGCTTGTAATTTAGTGGTTGTCATTCTGTCTGTGTTTCGTATTTGTTTTTCATTCATTATTTTCTACATATTTCAGCTGTAAATTTTCTCATTTGAATTGTTTTACATTTGTCATTTCGAAGCCTTTATAACTGACTATGCGGTAGAGGTAAAGACCGTATGGTGACCTATATTTGTTCATTTCTATGTCAACATTTGGTCTCATTAAAGAGTTTTAGCCTTGGTAATCATTCCACATCTTTTGTACCTGAATGGTATCCTGTCCAAAAACAAACTTTAGAGTTTTCAGTACTGTTTACACTTTCAAATTCAACAAAAAAAAAAAACAAATTCCGAAAGTATTCAAGGTGATTCTGTTCAATTCAGCACTGTTTGAAGTGATAAAAACGTTTTCAAATATTTTTCAAATAAGATTGTTTTTCGCCTTGTTTATGAATAGTTCAGCATCTGGATAATCTGTTCAGAAAGTTGCTGGAGCTGTTCTGAACAGTTCAGCACTGTTTGAACACTAGTAGTTCAAAACGTTTTCGCATATTTTCAAATGTCTGAAAAACTAAGCTAGTATTTATTCTATTAAGAATGTTTTCAGCATTGTGTCTGAACAGTTCAGGATCTGGCAAATTTGTTCAGAAAGATTAGATGGGTTTTCAGTATAGTTTAAGATATTTGTCTGATAAGTGTACTGAACAGTTAAGAATATTTTCAGCTTTAGATCTGAACATTTCATCACTAACTTATTTAGTCAGTAAAGTGTGGACCTTTCATAAATTGAAGCAGTACTTGTTTCAGCAATTTCTGAACATTTTAGCTAGTTTTCAGCATTTGATCAGAATTTTAATAAGCGCATTAGCAATTTTTCAGATCCTAAAATTTGTTTCTGCATGTAATCAGCTTGGGTTCATTAACTATTCAACAAAGTTCATCACAAGTTCTGAAATTCCGTTTCACAAGGGACCAGAGATTAAATAGCACTGTAAAGAGTTTTTTTTTTCATAAATGTTAAGATTCTATAATTTTGAGTTAGTATTCCCTCAAAGTAACCAGCTACTCTTTTAAAATTTTATGTAAAAAAGCAGTTAAGGATTTTTTTTAATTTACATTTATCATAATTAAACAATGCACAATAATTGCCCGTTATTCATAGCGGTCTAACACTATGATAAAGACTTTGGCAACTACCATAATTTGTTTACAAGTATCAGTTTGTAAAATATTTATTGTATGAAAAAAAAATCAAAAGAGCATAAAAAATCCATACACCTAATTAAATGGACATTAACAAAGTCAGAATGCGAGGAAACATGTTCAAAAACTTTAAGGTTATATTTTAGCAACAAAAAACAAAAGTTAACTATGTTAATTGGACCTCGTTTGATACTATAACTGACATTGAATTTTTACTAGATAACATTTTTGTTCGCTGTGAAGATAACGTATATCGTCAAGTTATTTGAATTCAAATCGGGACTTGCTGTGCACCACTTATTGTGGACCTTATTCTAAATTGCTATGAGTTAAAATTTATAACTAAAACCAGCAAAGACCAATCGAAACAACATGTGATTCAAAAATTTAATAACACTTTTAGATATTTGTTTGATATATTGGCTCTCAAAAATCACGACTTCAGTATGAACACTTAATCCATTTATCCGGCTGACATGACTTTAAATAAAGGTAAAACTAACATGGAACACTGTCCTTTTCTGGATCCTGATATCTACTGTGGATTCATTTCGTGGGTATCAATTTTTGTGGATTGAGGAAAATTTACATTTTCGTGGATATTTAATTTCTTGGGTTTGTCAATGTCTGTATATAAAGCCTATAGAAAATTTAGAATTCGTAGAATATTTACATTCGTGGTTCACACACGAAAACAACGAACATTGGTATCCAACGAATAATAATGAATCCACAGTATTTCTTTAACGGGAAGCTTGATACCAAAATCTATGATTAAAGAATGAATATTGTTAATTATCATTTTTTAAACGATTACGTTCCCTTGTCACCATCTTATGGTGTTTATATATCTCAACTTGTTCGATTCGCTCGTGAATGTAACAACGTATTTGATTTTTACGAAATGTCGTCTGTTAAGGATGTACTTATGTGAGAAAAAAATAGGACCCTATGACCTTATAATGTAGCTTAACAGAAAAATAGTTTTTATTATTAAATTCTGATAGATGAAATTATCCAAAAGCGACCTATGGTACATGTTTGATGGAGCTTTTGCAGGATCATTGAGGAATATTGTCCAAACAAGAATCTCATATTGCAAGTTTTTTTCATAGCAAACTTTAAAAAATTTGATAAAAAGACGCAATTAATTTTTAAGCTTTATTGCATACTTATTTTGCTGGTTTTTGTGCTATACAAAAAAAAAGTTAGTTGCAGTTTGTTGTTAAAAATAATACCATTAAATGATTACATTAATTTATTTTTTTCAAACCTGTGTTAATATTTAAACATCTTGTAATTGCTTCTTCTAGTAAATACCTCTGTTCTGATTCTACGCATGCTTCTCCAAAACTTGGTCAACTTCATGTTCTCTGGCTTTTAAGGATTTAGTGTCAATACAGTGTACATTCATTGTTGAAAGCAGATTGTTAAGCTGGGTTTCCCCAATACCAGCATGGAGCATTCCTAAATTAAAAGGTAATCAACAGAATTGATAGATTTGTAAATGATTGCAAATATATACACAAAATATGTGACTCACTGTTTTATTTCACAGAGAATAAACTCTACAATATATATATGTAAGATCGACTCAGATCGACGTCCGGTCTCTAATCGACGTCCGTTTCTCAAATCGACGTCCAAATCTGACGTCACAATATAATAAGATTCCAAATCGACGGCAAATGTTATGCCCCTCTAATCGACGTTCGATTTTTGGTTCCTATCGACGTCCAATTTTCTTAAGAAATTATTTAAAAAAAATAGAAGATGTGGTATGATTTTCAATTAGAAAAATATACACCAGAGTTAAAATAAAATGAATGTGAGCAATTATAGGCAACCGTACGGCCTTCAACAACGATAAAAAAAACCAAAAATGTAAGGAATGACTGTAATATTTTTTCTGTCTATGAAGAAATAACATAAAAAATGTGGTGCACACTGAATGACCCGCGTAGCGGGTTATTTTAAAGTGTGCACCACATTTTTATGTTATTTCGAATAGACAGATAAAATATTACAGTTATTTATTATAATTTAATTCTAAATTCCATTTAAAACCGGAGTAAACCATGACTAAATTATGTCTATGAGCTGATGAACTAAACAACGTCAGCCAATCAGAAGACGCGTTACATCCAAAATTAAATTATATGGTAATGTTAGTTATAAAAAGCCGCTACATGATAAAAAGCCACATGAAAAATGTAAAAATATTTTAACTAGAAAAGTAAAGGCCTTATTTAGTGTTAGTGCAGTTGTTATACCCCACGCCACGAAGTTGTGGAGGGTATAATGTTTTGACCCGTCCGTCTGTCCGTCGTCTGTCCGTCCGTCAGTCCGTCATTCCTGTTTCTTGTCATCAAAACTCCTCTAAAACCACACAACAGAATTTCATAAAACCTTTTTAGATTATAAGGACATACTATGTAGATGTGCATATCGACAGGAAATTACGATTCAATCTTTTTTCTAGGAGATACCCCCCTTTGAACTTATTTGCTTCAATATACTACTGCAACAGTTTGTCATCGCAACTCTTCTGAAAACACAAAAGAATTTCATGAAACTTTGTTGATAATAAGGACATACTACGTAGATGTGCATATCGACAGGAAATTATGATTCAATTTTTTTTCTAGGACTTACGCCCTTTAGAACTTATTAATACTTCTGCAACAGTTTGTCATCGCAATTCCTCTGAAACCACACAACAGAATTTCATGAAACTGTAGATAATAAGGACATACTATGTAGATGTGCATATCGACAGGAAATTACGATTCAATTTTTTTTCTAGGAGTTACGCTCCTTTGAACTTATTTTCTTCAATATACCACTGCAACAGTTTGTCATCGCAACTCCTCTGAAACCACACAACATAATTTCATGAAACCTTTTTAGATAATAAGGACATACTATGTAGATGTGCATATCGACAGGAAATTACGATTCAATCTTTTTTCTAGGAGTTACCCCCCTTTGAACTTATTTGCTTCACTATACTACTGCAACAGTTTGTCATCGCAACTCTTCTGAAAACACAAAAGAATTTCATGAAAGTTTGTAGATAATAAGGACATACTACGTAGATGTGCATATCGACAGGAAATTATGATTCAATTTTTTTCTAGGACTTACGCCCTTTTGAACTTATTTATACTTCTGCAACAGTTTGTCATCGCAATTCCTCTGAAACCACACAACAGAATTTCATGAAACTTTGTAGATAATAAGGACATACTATGTAGATGTGCATATCGACAGGAAATTACGATTCATATTTTTTTCTAGGAGTTACGCCCCTTTGAACTTATTTTCTTCAATATACCACTGCAACAGTTTGTCATCGCAACTCCTCTGAAACCACACAACAGAATTTCATGAAACCTTTTTAGATAATAAGGACATACTATGTAGATGTGCATATCGACAGGAAATTACGATTCAATCTTTTTTCTAGGAGTTACCCCCCTTTGAACTTATTTGCTTCATTATACTACTGCAACAGTTTGTCATCGCAACTCTTCTGAAAACACAAAAGAATTTCATAAAACTTTGTAGATAATAAGGACATACTACGTAGATGTGCATATCGACAGGAAATTATGATTCAATTTTTTTCTAGGACTTACGCCCTTTTGAACTTATTTATGCTTCTGCAACAGTTTGTCATCGCAACTCCTCTGAAACCACACAACAGAATTTCATGAAACTTTGTAGATAATAAGGACATACAGATGGGTGCAGACCAAGCATTACATATAGACGGGCCGAAAAGTTAACGCGGCGTTTACTCGCGTGCACTTCATGTAAACGCCGCGTTAACTGTGCTTTTACTCCGAAATTTCAGTAGACATAAAAAGTAAACGGGCGTTTACTTTCGCGTTTACCTCAGCGTTAACGCAAAAACGGCGCGTCTTCTAATTTTGTAAATAGTAAACGGGCGTTTACTTTCGCGTTTACTTCCGCGTTAACGTGAAAAAAGGCGCGTCTTCTATTTTCGTCAAAAGTAAACGCACGTTTACTGTTTGTAGTAAACGCGCTTTAACGCAGATTGTCATCGTGTCCTGGATACACTGACCTTAAATATCAAATGATAAGGTACATTAAAATTAAATGACCAACTGGTCATTTTGGATTGACATATTGACGATTACAATTAATTAATAATGTTATTACACCCCTTTAATTAGTTGAAAATTAATCATAGTAAATGTCTTTTTCTTCACAAATAAATAGTTCAAGCAAGTCCTTCTTTTATTCAAATAATTTAATCATCACCCAAATCGAACAATTTTTTTCATCTCAGACTGGCTGACTCAGGATGACTCGTACAACAAAATTATTTGATCAAATTAACCAAAACCATAAAATTTTGTTCGCATCAATTTAGAGTGCCAGCATGTCCTCTTTTTATTTAAAATATTGAATCGTAAACAAATATCAGTAGTTTTCATACCTCAGACTGACTCGTATAACAAAATTATCTGTCCGCATCAACCAAAACTGACCATATTTGCACTTTATTATGTAAATCTTATAGTCCTATAGTAAATCATTAATATTTTCATGTAAGGCCGCGCCCTTATGGAAAAATAAGGCTTCTTGCAAATATTTGCGGCAATATTTCTCCTGTCTTACACAATTTTTTTATTATAATATATATCAAATATTCAAGATTTAGGCAATTAATATTTATTATTAGGGGCAAATTTCAAAGGGATCACACTGTCACAATACCCTAAACAACCTCGATCAAGAAATTCAAAATTTAAACTGGACATGAACATTCACACAACAAACAAAGATGTTTTCTATCATGAACAAAATATGAATTTTACAATGGATTTAGATCCAAAAGTTCCAATTGTTATTTGAAGATTTTTTTAAAATAAATTATTTAAATATTCTGATATTTCTGAGTAACATGATCGATCGAAGTATGACGATAAAAAAAATTTAGATAATTAGAAGTATTCATAACCAAATATCTAGAGAAATATGTCGTGTAATATTTTTTGAACCTTAAATCTTAAAAAAATAATCATATGTATTATTTCAATATGCTTGAAATATTGGTGCAAACTATCATGTCCGACGTTTTTAAAGAAACGTTTCTTGCAAAGTTGTTACAAATAGTTATTCCTTTAACAATAAAAGAAAAGGTTCCTGCAACTTTCTAGCATACAAACACTTTCTTGCAACATTGCAGCAAACTTGCATAAACCAAAACTTACCATATTTGCACTTTATTATGTAAATCTTATAGTCACATAGTAAATCATTAATATTTTCATGTAAGGATGGATTGTATAATACAAATGACAGCAATATTGGAACACAATGAATACAAAATTTTGTTCGCATCAATTTAGAGTGCCAGCATGTCCTCTTTTTATTCAAAATATTGAATCGTAAAACAAATATCAGTAGTTTTCATACCTCAGACTGACTCTTATAACAAAATTATCTGTTGGCATCAACCAAAACTAACCATATTTGCACTTTATTATGTAAATCTTATAGTCGCAAAGTAAATCAGTAATATTTTCATGTAAGGATGGATTGTATAATACAAAAGACAGCAATATTGGAACACAATGAATACAAAATTTTGTTCGCATCAATTTAGAGTGCCAGCATGTCCTCTTTTTATTCAAAATATTGAATCGTAAACAAATATCAGTAGTTTTCATACCTCAGACTGACTCGCAACAAAATTATCTGTCCGCATAAACCAAAACTTACCATATTTGCACTTTATTATGTAAATCTTATAGTCACATAGTAAATCATTAATATTTTCATGTAAGGATGGATTGTATTATATAAATGACAGCAATATTGGAACACAATGAATACAAAATTTTGTTCGCATCAATTTAGGGTGCCAGCATGTCCTTTTTTATTCAAAATATTGAATCGTTAAACAAATATCAGTAGTTTTCATACCTCAGACTGACTCGTATAACAGAATTATCTGTCCACATCAACCAAAATTGACCATATTTGCACTTTATTATGTAAATCTTATAGTCGCATAGTAAATCAGTAATATTTCTTTGTCAGGACAGATTGTATAATAAAGGTGACAGCAATATTAGAACACAATAAGTACAAAAAAAATTCTGTATCTTTTAAAAGTACATGCATGTCCTCTTTTTATTTAGAATATTGAATTGTGAACAAATTTCAGTAGTTTTGATACCTCAGGATGCCTGGTATAACAAAATTATTTGTCCGCATCAACCAAAACTGACCATATTTGCACTTTATTATGTTAATCTTATAGTCGCATAGTAAATCAGTAATATTTTCATGTAAGGATCGATTGTATAATACAAATGACAGCAATATTGGAACACAATGAATACAAAATTTTGTTCGCATCAATTTAGAGTGCCAGCATGTCCTCTTTTTATTCAAAATATTGAATTGTAAACAAATATCAGTAGTTTTCATACCTCAGACTGACTCGTATAACAAAATTATCTGTCCGCATAAACCAAAACTTACCATATTTGCACTTTATTATGTAAATCTTATAGTCACATTGTAAATCATTAATATTTTCATGTAAGGATGGATTGTATAATACAAATGACAGCAATATTGGAACACAATGAATACAAAATTTTGTTCGCATCAATTTAGAGTGCCAGCATGTCCTCTTTTTATTCAAATTATTGAATCGTGAAACAAATATCAGTAGTTTTAATACCTCAGACTGACCCTTGTAACAAAATTATCTGTCTGCATCAACCAAAACTGACCATATTTGCACTTTATTATGTAAATCTTATAGTCGCATAGTAAATCAGTAATATTTCTTTGTCAGGACAGATTGTATAATAAAGGTGACAGCAATATTGGAACACAGTAACTACAAAAAAATTCTGCATCTATTAAAAGAACATGCATGTGCTCTTTTTATTTAAAATATTGAATCGTGAACAAATTTCAGTAGTTTTGATACCTCAGGATGCCTGGTATAACAAAATTATTTGACTGCATCAACCAAAACTGACCATATTTGCTCTTTATTATGTAAATCTATATAGCCGCATTATTAAGTAAATCAGTAATATTTTTATGTTAGGAAGGACTATAAAATACAAATGACAGCAATATTGGAACACACTGACTAAAAAAAAATTTCCGCATCAATTAAGAGTACCATAATGTCCTCTTTTTATTCAAAATATTGAATCGTAAACAAATTTCAGTAGTTTTGATATCTCAGACTGACTTGTATAACAAAATTATTTGTCCGCATCAACCAAAACTGACCATATTTGCACTTTATTATGTAAATCTTATAGTCGCATAGTAAATCAGTAATATTTCTTCGTCAGGACAGATTGTATAATAAAAGTGATAGCGATATTGGAACACAATAACTACAAAAAAAAATTCTGCATCTTTTAAAAGTACATGCATGTCCTCTTTTTATTTAAAATATTGAATCGTGAACAAATTTCAGTAGTTTTGATACCTCAGGATGCCTGGTATAACAAAACTATTTGTCTACATCAACCAAAACTGACCATATTTGCACTTTATTATGTAAATCTTATAGTTGCATAGTAAATCAGTAATATTTTCATGTAAGGATGGATTGTATAATACAAATGACAGCAATATTGGAACACAATGAATACAAAATTTTGTTCGCATCAATTAAGAGTGCCAGCATGTCCTCTTTTTATTCAAAATATTGAATCGTGAAACAAATATCAGTAGTTTTTATACCTCAGACTGACTCTTATAACAAAATTATCTGTTGGCATCAACCAAAACTAACCATATTTGCACTTTATTATGTAAATCTTATAGTCACAAAGTAAATCATTAATATTTTCATGTAAGGATGGGTTGTTTAATATAAATGACAGCAATATTGGAACACAATAAATACAAAATTTTGTTTGCATCAATTTAGAGTGCCAGCATGTCCTTTTTTATTCAAAATATTGAATCTTAAAACAAATATCAGTAGTTTTCATACCTCAGACTGACTCGTATAACAGAATTATCTGTCCACGTCAACCAAAATTGACCATATTTGCACATTATTATGTAAATCTTATAGTCGCATAGTAAATCAGTAATATTTCTTTGTCAGGACAGATTGTATAATAAAGGTGACAGCAATATTGGAATACAATAACTACAAAAAAAATTCTGCATCTATTAAAAGAACATGCATGTGCTCTTTTTATTTAAAATATTGAATCTTAAAACAAAATTCAGTAGTTTTGATACCTCAGGATGCCTGGTATAACAAAATTTTTTGACTGCATCAACCAAAACTGACCATATTTGCTCTTTATTATGTAAATCTATATAGCCGCATTATTAAGTAAATCAGTAATATTTTTATGTTAGGAAGGACTATATAATACAAATGACAGCAATATTGGAACACACTGACTAAAAAAAAATTTCCGCATCAATTAAGAGTACCATAATGTCCTCTTTTTATTCAAAATATTGAATCGTAAACAAATTTCAGTAGTTTTGATATCTCAGACTGACTTGTATAACAAAATTATTTGTCCGCATCAACCAAAACTGACCATATTTGCACTTTATTATGTAAATCTTATAGTCGCATAGTAAATCAGTAATATTTCTTCGTCAGGACAGATTGTATAATAAAAGTGATAGCGATATTGGAACACAATAACTACAAAAAAAATTCTGCATCTTTTAAAAGTACATGCATGTCCTCTTTTTATTTAAAATATTGAATCGTGAACAAATTTCAGTAGTTTTGATACCTCAGGATGCCTGGTATAACAAAATTATTTGACTGCATCAACCAAAACTGACCATATTTGCTCTTTATTATGTAAATCTATATAGCCGCATTATTAAGTAAATCAGTAATATTTTTATGTTAGGAAGGACTATAAAATACAAATGACAGCAATATTGGAACACACTGACTAAAAAAAAATTTCCGCATCAATTAAGAGTACCATAATGTCCTCTTTTTATTCAAAATATTGAATCGTAAACAAATTTCAGTAGTTTTGATATCTCAGACTGACTTGTATAACAAAATTATTTGTCCGCATCAACCAAAACTGACCATATTTGCACTTTATTATGTAAATCTTATAGTCGCATAGTAAATCAGTAATATTTCTTTGTCAGGACAGATTGTATAATAAAAGTGATAGCGATATTGGAACACAATAACTACAAAAAAAATTCTGCATCTTTTAAAAGTACATGCATGTCCTCTTTTTATTTAAAATATTGAATCGTGAACAAATTTCAGTAGTTTTGATACCTCAGGATGCCTGGTATAACAAAACAATTTGTCTGCATCAACCAAAACTGACCATATTTGCACTTTATTATGTAAATCTTATAGTTGCATAGTAAATCAGTAATATTTTCATGTAAGGATGGATTGTATAATACAAATGACAGCAATATTGGAACACAATGAATACAAAATTTTGTTCGCATCAATTAAGAGTGCCAGCATGTCCTCTTTTTATTCAAAATATTGAATCGTGAAACAAATATTAGTAGTTTTTATACCTCAGACTGACTCTTATAACAAAATTATCTGTTGGCATCAACCAAAACTAACCATATTTGCACTTTATTATGTAAATCTTATAGTCGCATAGTAAATCAGTAATATTTTCATGTAAGGATCGATTGTATAATACAAATGACAGCAATATTGGAACACATTGAATACAAAATTTTGTTCGCATTAATTTAGAGTGCCAGCATGTCCTCTTTTTATTCAAAATATTGAATCGTAAACAAATATCAGTAGTTTTCATACCTCAGACTGACTCGTATAACAAAATTATCTGTCCGCATAAACCAAAACTGACCATATTTGCACTTTATTATGTAAATCTTATAGTCGCATAGTAAATCAGTAATATTTTCATGTAAGGATCGATTGTATAATACAAATGACAGCAATATTGGAACACAATGAATACAAAATTTTGTTCGCATTAATTTAGAGTGCCAGCATGTCCTCTTTTTATTCAAAATATTGAATCGTGAAACAAATATCAGTAGTTTTTATACCTCAGACTGACCCTGATAACAAAATTATCTGTCTGCATCAACCAAAACTTACCATATTTGCACTTTATTATGTAAATCTTATAGTCACATAGTAAATCAGTAATATTTCTATGTAAGGATGGATTGTATAATACAAATGACAGCAATATTGGAACACAATGAATACAAAATTTTGTTCGCATCAATTTATAGTGCCAGCATGTCCTTTTTTATTCAAAATATTGAATCTTAAAACAAATATCAGTAGTTTTCATACCTCAGACTGACTCGTATAACAGAATTATCTGTCCACGTCAACCAAAATTGACCATATTTGCACTTTATTATGTAAATCTTATAGTCGCATAGTAAATCAGTAATATTTCTTTGTCAGGACAGATTGTATAATAAAGGTGACAGCAATATTGGAATACAATAACTACAAAAAAAATTCTGCATCTATTAAAAGTACATGCATGTGCTCTTTTTATTTAAAATATTGAATTGTGAACAAATTTCAGTAGTTTTGATACCTCAGGATGCCTGGTATAACAAAATTATTTGACTGCATCAACCAAAACTGACCATATTTGCTCTTTATTATGTAAATCTATATAGCCGCATTATTAAGTAAATCAGTAATATTTTTATGTTAGGAAGGACTATATAATACAAATGACAGCAAAATTGGAACACACTGACTAAAAAAAAATTTCCGCATCAATTAAAAGTACCATAATGTCCTCTTTTTATTCAAAATATTGAATCGTAAACAAATTTCAGTAGTTTTGATATCTCAGACTGACTTGTATAACAAAATTAATTGTCCACATCAACCAAAACTGACCATATTTGCACTTTATTATGTAAATCTTATAGTCACATAGTAAATCAGTAATATATTCATGTAAGGATGGAAAGTATAATACAAATGACAGCAATATTGGAACACAATGAATACAAAATTTTGTTCGATCAATTTATCATTTTTATGATGCTATCATGTCCTCTTTTTATTCAAAATATTGAATCGTAAACAAATATCAGTAGTTTTCATACCTCAGACTGTCTCTCATAACAAAATTATCTGTCTGCATCAACCAAAACTGACCATATTTGCACTTTATTATGTAAATCTTATAGTCACAAAGTAAATCAGTAATATTTTCATGTAAGGATGGATTGTTTAATACAAATGACAGCAATATTGGAACAAAATGAATACAAAATTTTGTTTGCATCAATTTATAGTGCCAGCATGTCCTCTTTTTATTCAAAATATTGAATCTTAAAGAAATATCAGTAGTTTTTATACCTCAGACTGATTCGTATAACAAAATTATTTGTCCGCATCAACCAAAACTGACCATATTTGCACTTTATTATGTAAATCTTATAGTTGCATAGTAAATCAGTAATATTTTCATGTGAGGATGGATTGTTTAATACAAATGACAGCAATATTGGAACACAATGAATACAAAATTTTGTTCGCATCAATTTAGAGTGCCAGCATGTCCTCTTTTTATTCAAAATATTGAATCGTAAACAAATACCAGTAGTTTTCATACCTCAGACTGACTCGTATAACAAAATTATCTGTCCGCATAAACCAAAACTTACCATATTTGCACTTTATTATGTAAATCTTATAGTCACATAGTAAATCATTAATATTTTCATGTAAGGATCGATTGTATAATACCAATGACAGCAATATTGGAACACAATGAATACAAAATTTTGTTCGCATCAATTTAGAGTGCCAGCATGTCCTCTTTTTATTCAAAATATTGAATCGTAAAACAAATATTAGTAGTTTTCATACCTCAGACTGACTCGTATAACAAAATTATCTGTCCGCATAAACCAAACCTGACCATATTTGCACTTTATTATGTAAATCTTATAGTCACATAGTAAATCATTAATATTTTCATGTAAGGATGAATTGTATAATACCAATGACAGCAATATTGGAACACAATGAATACAAAATATTGTTCGCATCAATTTATAGTGCCAGCATGTCCTCTTTTTATTCCAAATATTGAATGGTAAAGAAATTTCAGTAGTTTTCATACCTCAGACTGATTCGTATAACAAAATTATTTGTCCGCATCGACCAAAACTTACCATATTTGCTCTTTTTTATGTAAATCTTATAGTCGCATAGTAAATCATTAATATTTTCATGTAAGGATGGATTGTATAATATAAATGACAGCAATATTGGAACACAATGAATACAAAATTTTGTTCACATCAATTTAGAGTGCCAGCATGTCCTTTTTTATTCAAAATATTGAATCGTAAAACAAATATTAGCAGTTTTCATACCTCAGACTGACTCCTATAACAGAATTATCTGTCCATGTCAACCAAAATTGACCATATTTGCACTTTATTATGTAAATCTTATAGTCGCATAGTAAATCAGTAATATTTCTTTGTCAGGACAGATTGTATAATAAAGGTGACAGCAATATTGGAATACAATAACTACAAAAAAAATTCTGCATCTATTAAAAGTACATGCATGTGCTCTTTTTATTAAAAATATTGAATCGTGAACAAATTTCAGTAGTTTTGATACCTCAGGATGCCTGGTATAACAAAATTATTTGACTGCATCAACCAAAACTGACCATATTTGCACTTTATTATGTAAATCTATATAGCCGCATAGTAAATCAGTAATATTTTTATGTAAGGAAGGACTATAAAATACAAATGACAGGAATATTGGAACACACTGACTAAAAAAAAATTTCCACATCAATTAAGAGTACCATAATGTCCTCTTTTTATTCAAAATATTGAATCGTAAACAAATTTCAGTAGTTTTGATATCTCAGACTGACTTGTATAACAAAATTAATTGTCCACATCAACCAAAACTGACCATATTTGCACTTTATTATGTAAATCTTATAGTCGCATAGTAAATCAGTAATATATTCATGTAAGGATGGATTGTATAATACAAATGACAGCAATATTGGAACACAATGAATACAAAATTTTGTTTGCATCAATTTAGGATGCCAGCATGTCCTCTTTTTATTCAAAATATTGAATCGTAAACAAATATCAGTAGTTTTCATACCTCAGACTGACTTGTATAACAAAATTATCTGTCGGCATCAACCAAAACTGACCATATTTGCTCTTTATTATGTAAATCTTATAGTCGCATAGTAAATCATTAATATTTTCATGTAAGGATGGATTGTATAATATAAATGACAGCAATATTGGAACACAATGAATACAAAATTTTGTTCGCATCAATTTAGAGTGCCAGCATGTCCTTTTTTATTCAAAATATTGAATCGTAAAACAAATATTAGCAGTTTTCATACCTCAGACTGACTCCTATAACAGAATTATCTGTCCATGTCAACCAAAATTGACCATATTTGCACTTTATTATGTAAATCTTATAGTCGCATAGTAAATCAGTAATATTTCTTTGTCAGGACAGATTGTATAATAAAGGTGACAGCAATATTGGAATACAATAACTACAAAAAAAATTCTGCATCTATTAAAAGTACATGCATGTGCTCTTTTTATTTAAAATATTGAATCGTGAACAAATTTCAGTAGTTTTGATACCTCAGGATGCCTGGTATAACAAAATTATTTGACTGCATCAACCAAAACTGACCATATTTGCACTTTATTATGTAAATCTATATAGCCGCATAGTAAATCAGTAATATTTTTATGTAAGGAAGGACTATAAAATACAAATGACAGCAATATTGGAACACACTGACTAAAAAAAAATTTCCACATCAATTAAGAGTACCATAATATCCTCTTTTTATTCAAAATATTGAATCGTAAGCAAATTTCAGTAGTTTTGATATCTCAGACTGACTTGTATAACAAAATTATTTGTCCACATCAACCAAAACTGACCATATTTGCACTTTATTATGTAAATCTTATAGTCGCATAGTAAATCAGTAATATATTCATGTAAGGATGGATTGTATAATACAAATGACAGCAATATTGGAACACAATGAATACAAAATTTTGTTCGCATCAATTTAGAGTGCCAGCATGTCCTCTTTTTCAAAATATTGAATCGTAAACAAATATCAGTAGTTTTCATACCTCAGACTGACTTGTATAACAAAATTATCTGTCGGCATCAACCAAAACTGACCATATTTGCACTTTATTATGTAAATCTTATAGTCGCATAGCCATAGTAAATCATTAATATATTCATGTAAGGATTGATTGTATTATACAAATGATAGCAATATTGGAACATAATTACTACAAAATTTTGTTCGCATCAATTTAGAGAGCAAGCATGTCTTCTTATTATTCAAAATATTGAATCGTAAAAAAATTTCAGTAGTTTTGGTTCCTCAGGATGACTCGTATAACCATGATAACAAAATTAATTGACCGCAATAACCAAAAACTGACCATATTTGCTCTTTATTATGTAAATCTATATAGCCGCATAGTTAATCAGTAATATTTTTATGTCAGGAAGGACTATATAATACAAATGACAGCAATATTGGAACACAATCAGATCGAGTATATTTTTTCGGACGTCCCAGATATCATTTATAATCGTTATGGATAAGTCTGTCTAAATTGACGAGACGGTACAAATGTACAAACTTGATTAATATCCCTATATTTACACTGTACAATTTTCGTTTGAACACTTGGCAAAACATTTTAAATCATGTAAATCCAAGGCAAACAAGGTTAATTACGATTAAAAATCCATATATAAAATGTATCGAGTTATATTATATAGAGACTGCTAAAAATGGGGAACGAAGCAACGTAAATAATGATGTTTACTAAATTCTTACATCTTAACTTATTATTTTAATACATAGATCTTATTAAATAAAACCTCCTTTTAATGTATCTTTTATGCATATTAAAAAGCAAAATTCAAATGAAACATATTTTTAATTATAAACAAGTGTGGACACAGATCAGTGTGGATAGTATGATTGGATGTTTGACAGTGTTTTATATGACAAAAGGAGTTCTATGTTTTATGTTTTCTATGTATTAACTGTGTTGCACAATGACAACCAACATGAGCATTATGGGTGTTGTTTATGTAATATTTAGTTTTTTATGTTCAACACGGGCATGGAAGAGATACTAATTGCATTAATTACCAAATGATTATGATAGAAGATATATGTTCCACATCTTTGATTTTGGATACATTTTGTAGCTAGGAGAGGAACACATAATAGGTTCATTTTTTTCTTAATGTGATTTTTTTATATGGGAGATGGTATCTGAGAACATGTATTTGCTTACTATTTGTATAGTTCTTTTTATATTACTTTGTGGGGGATTGTCAGTATCATAAGTAAAAGATTTCGGTTAAATGTGGAAATTGTTTCTCAGTTTAGAAGACATTTAATGTTTTTTAGTAATGACAATGCCTGACATGATGATTGGGGCTAGATGAGCTAGAAAGTGAATTTCTGTGTTATTTTATATTAATTCTTTGAAAATATCTCCTCCAAAGCTGGTCAAAGCAAAAAAAAAGTTTTGACCAGTATGAAAATGATATCAACAAAAGAACCTTTGTGAGCATGCTTCAAAGACTCATAACTAACTACAGAAGTCATATGATAAAATGTCAAGTGGATATTATGAACATCTACTTAATATGTCTAAATATCTAAAAAGTTTTAGTATTCAATATGAAAAAGCTATTGCAAAAGTATTCTCTTTTCAGTTTTTTTTGTTATATGGATACAAATTATAAGTGATACCAATACAGTAAGGCAGTTTTGTTATGGTATGAAAGTGTAGTAATTAAAATTTACTGTTAATTCACGCAAATTAAGAGATAAACAAATGAATGATAAATGTTGAACATGTACAATGAAATATATTTTAGAAATCAATTAGGCCAGATAGGCCTTATAAATTTTGGTCATTTTCTTAACATACTGAATGACCATTTACACTCAGGACTGAGTCGCCAGTACAGATGTAAAAATATGTGGATAGTGTCCACATGTGGACACAGATGATGCCCCCGCTTGCATATCATATAGTTATAAAGGGACATAACTGAAGAACGGTAAAAGTGACGCTACCCAAATTTGAACTTGATCTGAGTTTTGTGGTAATAAGCATTGTGTGTAAGTCTCATAACATTAGGTTGAGGTTAATTTAAGTAGAGAACAGAAACTCAAAATTCAGCAATTTTTCTATTTGTAAACATGCATAACTCTAAAACGGTTGTGTATAAGTTTTATAACATTTGGTTGAAACAAACTAAAGTTAGAGAACGGAAACGAAAAATTCAGCAATTTTTATGTTTATAAAGGGACATAACTCAAGAATGGTAAAAGTGTCGCCACCAAATTTCGTACTTAATCTGTATTATGTAGTAATAAGCATTGTGTATAAGTTTCATAACATTTGGTTGAGGCAAACTAAAGTTAGAAAACGGAAACAGAAAATTTGTACTTGATCTTAGTTTTGTGGTAATGAATATTGTGTATAGGTTTCATAATGTTTGGTTGGGGCAAACTTAAGTTACAGAATGGAAACTAAAAATTTAGCAATCTTTCGATTTATAAAGGGGCATAACTCAATAATGGTTAAAGTGACCCTACCCAAATTCAACTTGATCTGTATTTTATCAGTGGAAGTCAAAATTAAACATTGCATTGTATAAAGCATTGATTGTAGTTGATTTTACTATAATCATGGACAAAGGAAGATAACTCCAATTTTAAAATTACTTGATATTTAGAAGAAAATAAAAATTTAGCAATTTTTCCATTTATAAAGGGGCACAACTCAAGAACGGTTCACCAAAATTCAAACTTGATCTGTGTTTTGTGGTAATAAGCATTGGGTATAAGTTTCATAACATTTGGTTGAGGCATACTAAAATTAGAGAACGGAAACGAAAAATTCAACAATTTTTCCATTTTTAAAGGGGCATAACTCTAGAACGGTAAAAGTGACGCTACCAAAATTCAAACTTGATCTGTGTTTTGTGGTAATAAGCATTGCGTATAAGTTTCATAACATTTGGTTGAGGCAAACTAAAGTTAGAGACTGGAAACCAATTTTAGGACGTACGTACGTACGTTCGTACAGTCGGACAAGGGTAAAACTTAATGCCCCCTCCGCCACGGCGGGGGCATAAAAATAAAGTGTAACAAAAGAACCTAGCATCATATTGCTAGTAGCGCCAGTAGCATTGCTTGGTGAATTTGTGCTTTTTTTTTTTAATTTGGCTAATGGACAAAAAAATTTTGGTTCAAATCTAAATAAAATGCTTTTATCTCCCTATTACTTACATTGTACATAGAATGGATACTACTTTGACAATTCCTTGTACATGAGAGTTGTCTGTCAAATCTCTATTTCACAAAGAATGAATTGCATAACAATGAACTGAGCTCAAAGCAAAGCACTTTAATAATACACTTAGACAATGAGCTCAATCCAGTGATATACTTTGTACTACAGGTCCTTCATGAACATCCTACTGGCCAAAACCATATCTCACAAACATGCCATACTACATGGTTGGATCAGAAGTCCTGAAAAAGACATGAACTTTATTAACATATTTTGAGTATGTACACCGGTTGAAACTTTCACAAATTTGTGGTAAAATTATTCAGTATCTAGCATTTATCAATCGCTTCATGCACAAATTGATATAGGTTGAGTACCCCTCTGTCAGAAATAAGAACATACCTCCACCTAATTTTAGTAAACTGATGAAGAAACATTCAAAACTATAAAATGTTATCTAATAGACTAGCTGCAATGAAATCCCAGTTTTCTAAAATGGTAGGTGGAACCTAAAACTCGAAAGATTTTAAACTATGCATTTTAAATATTGCAAATATACATGTAATAATAATTCTTCTCAAAAATTCGCTATATTTTTCCTTACACAATGTATTTTGTCTTTTGTTCGAGACTGTATATTGACCTCTAGATGTCTTTCAATTACATCCAGTTTGGCGTGGGTTGATGTTTGATTGTTGTACATGTTATATATCGACGTGGGATTTGTTTATATAAATTAGGCGTGAAATAATTTTGGTTAACTGAAATCCTTTAACTTACTTCCAAATTAATGTTAATACTGAGGGAAAAAATTACATTGCTAAATAACCACTTTAAAACACATGCAAACTTTTTGAGAGGAAGGCATAATGCATGTAACATCTATTAGATCTTTTTTTAAACCATTCTAAACTACTGCATGGATTTTTCTAGCATTCCACAGGGTCCAATATTCGGACCCATTCCCAATGGCAAATACCCTACATTTTTCCCAATTTTGGGAGCAAAATTCCCAAACGATCTCAAAATTTATTTTCATCTTTATTATTCATGACAGCCAACCGCTAGCTTTATGCCGAAAATCACCAACAAATAATGTGTAAATCCGAGTAAAATCCTACCTGACTGACAAAAACAACATTGAAAAACAATGGATGTCATAAACCTGAAATGAAGACAATTACAATGTACAATACGGGGTCAGATTCCGGGGGCGGATAAGGGTAATTCCGGGTTTGCCGATCAAATACAATAAAAAAATAATAATTCCAGGCCAGTGACAAAATACATGTTGATGATGAAATATAAACACTAGAATTGAAAACCACAAGATATATGGAAAAAAAAGAGAAAAATCGGGAAATATTTTATACAGAAACTCAAAATTACTTTTAGTTCACAAATTTTCATGTCAAAATCCAATTAAATCATATAAATGTGACAGTAATTTTCCAAATCATTAATAAATGTTGATATTGCATGTAGATGTTTTTATAGTGTAAACATATAACTACAATTCCAACAGGTAATTTCTTCTCAATTTTGAAAGGCCAGTAAAATTCTGGAAGTTTCTTACTTTATTTTCACAATAAAAGATAACTTTTAATGAACTAAACACACTAAAACTCAAATCTGGTATATTTGCTGTTTTCCCAATTTCATTGATAAGCGTGTGAAAAAATTCCCAAAACTGGCCAGGGTCCTTTTCCCCAAAATACCCAGAAAAACCCCTGTACTGATAAGTGATAAAGTTTGTTAACTGTTTACATGTACCTTCAAAAAGGGGGTTGCATTCACTTTACTACATATACATATAAATATATTCAACAATACTGAGTGCAACACCTAGGATAAATATAGGATTGTTTTGTAAGAATAGTTGCTGAAATAAGCAGGCAATATTCAAAGTAGAATAAAAAATATTACAGGACTGTGTTTTAAAGTAATAAGCATTGTGCAGGGCTCACATTACCATGCTACTGGGGCGACAAAGTCACTTTCCCGGTCGCCACTTCGCTTTGACCGACCTTCAAAAGCGAAATGTAGTCGCCCTGTTGTTTACGATACTCAAATTCAGTCGCTTTCGTCATCGGCAATATTCAACATTTACCAAGTCGATGAAACAGAAATTTTTCATTTGAAAGTAAAGAAATTCAAAGACATAAGCGATTTATTTTCTTTAGGAGGTTAAAGCATTGATTTTAAAGTTGGTTGCATGTTATTTTCATAAAGACAACTTTTTTATCACTTCTGGTACTTGTTACTCAAGCTTAGATCAAATCATTCTAACTTTCGGCAAAATAAGCTTGTTACTTCATTAGAACGTGATGAAATTAAAGATTTCTTGCTGTTGTGCAATACACTGTGCTGTTGCGCAATACTTAGTAAATCTGTCGTCAGACTATAAACAAATAAAGTTCAATTAATTCCCAGTCATATTAGAAATTTGTGAAAATGTAAAGGGAGCTTGCATCAATAGTTGTAAACAATTCACTTAAGTTTCATGAGAATTGCTGACAGCATTTTTGAGCTATTGTCCGAAAACTGGAAAATCACCCCTTTTTTAATGAATAAAACCCCATCACTCAGAAATGTAAAATGTAAAATTTATAAAATTCTAAACGGAGCTTACATCAATATAGATATAAATAATTCACCAAAGTTTCATACAAACTGCTGAAAGTATTTTTGATTTTTGTCCATAACTGGAAAATCCCCCCTTTTTTCATGAATAAAACCCTGTAACTCGGAAATGTAAAATGTAAAATATATAAAAATCAAAAGGGAACTCATGTCAATAGATATAAACAATTCACCACAATTTCTTGCAAGTTGGTGAAAGCTTTCATTGTCCGAAAACTGGAAAATCCCCCTTTTTTTAATGAATAAAACCCCACAACTCAGAAACGTAAAATCTAAAATTTATAAAAAACGAAAGGGAGCTCATGTCAATAGATATAAACAATTCACCAAAGTTTTATGCAAATTAGTTAAAGCGGTTTTGAGTTAATGCCCGAGATGTAATCTGTCCTGCCTTTTTTTCTATTAGTTTATCCAGACTTGTTTTTACATAAATTGTCATCCTGCCTTTTTTTCATAGTCTCATCCTGCCTTTTTTTCAAATTTCATCCTAGACCCCCTCCCCCCCCCCCTAAAAATCAAATGGTAGCTCCCTAAGTTAGCAGACAAATTATTTTATTTTTACATTGACAAACCTGTATAACCTTGAAGCAGTATTAAGTTCATGTATTATCCCACATATTATTACATGTACATTGAACTAAAACAAATTGTGGTCATTGTCAAAATTATAATTTACAGTTTACTTTTCCAATGATTTTAATTTAAGATTAGGGCATTTTTGTCATTGAAATTGAGTTTTGTAGTCGGAGATTACTCTAACCTCCAACGACTGTTTTGCGACACCAGCTAGGGCAGTGGGACTTCAGCTGGTCCCATATCAGATAGATGATATTTGCCCGTCCAAAGTGGATGTGCTGCTTCGTTGCTTCTGGAGTCGACTGGATCCATATAAATCAAGCCTCAATTTATTCATTTTTCTCTTCATTTAAGTAAGTTTGATCAACCTGCCACCTGTTATCTTCTCATATTTGGACAGTTTTCACATTGACCCATCCAGTGGCGGATCCAGAAATTTTCATAAGAGGGGGCCCACTGACTGCCTAAGAGTGGGCCTGCTCCAGTCATGCTTCAGTAATTCCCTATATAATCAACCAAATGTATCCCACAAAAGGGGGTCCTGGGCCCCCTGGCCCCCCCTAAATCCGCCTCTGCCATCAATACTGACATTTTAGAGGGTATGAATGCCCTTTACCGTCAGGCGTCTAACGGTCATTTTCGGCTACCGTTAGCGTCAAATATGTTAACATTTTACCGTGATTCGTCAACATATCCTTATCATGATTCATCTGAGGTCTCAAATAATAATCGTTACCGTTATTTTTGGCAAAAAATTAACGTGATTCGTCAAAATCTGTCAGTTTTTTTATCGTCTTGAAGAAGGTCTTCATTTTATCGTCATGCACCAAAAATTCCCGTTAACGTCATTTGGCAAGATTTTTTACCTTTATTCGTCATGAAGGTACCCCCATTACCACCCTCATTTTAACTTTCACTTTATAAGAATGTCACATGACAAACATTATGGGAACTGATTTATGCAATTGACCCTTATTCAATAGCAAAACAATCTATATAAATCAAGCCTCAATTAGTTCATTTTTCTCTTCATTCAAATAAGTTTAATCGACCTGCCACCCGCTATTTTCTCACATTTGGACAGTTTTCACATTGACACATCAATACTGGTATTTTTACTTTAACTTGAAAAGATTGTGACATCAGGGGTGAAACTTAACTTTGTAAGGCCAGTAGCCAGCTGGGTTACTAGACTTGAAAATCAGTTAGCCCAGACAAAAAGTTAGTAGCCCAATTTATCTCACTATGAGTATCACTTGTGAAACCCGCGTGCGGGCTGAACTTGCTAGGGGGGTTTGGGGGCATGCCCCCCCCCCAAGAAAATTTTGAAATTTTAGACTCAAAACCCTGCATTCTGAGCATACCTGGAGGTGATTTAGATGCTTGGGAAAATGTAAATTTTGTCTTATTTTTGTTGTTGACTCCAAATTTAATAAAAAAAAAAATCATTTACAAAATGGGAATCTTCATACCCTGTGTACCAGTTTTTTTTTAATATCTTTTTTAAGACAACTAAAGAATTCTCTATCCTTAAATACATGTAGATGATCGATGAAATATTTAATTTTATTTCTTTAATAATCTAATTTATTAAATATCTTGATCGATTTATTTTGCGTAACTATGTACATTTGTAAACAAATGACCCCCATTTTTTCTCAAAAGACTTGTACACGTATTTCAAAAGCATTGTCATAAAATTGATATCTCCTCTGATTTTCTCTTTTTTGTAAACTGTTCAGTAAGTAGGAAACTAAAATCATTTTGAACTAATGTTATTTATTTGTGGTCGACAATATTCTTCTTTCGTTTTTGACCTTCATTCTCTGGACACCACGTGGGCTTTGAAAAGGGAACTACAAAAGGTACTGTTTTCCAGATTCTTATATATAATATAACATTATATATTATACGTTCTTTTATTTGACTGAATATTATTTCATAACATGCTATTGTCATCTTCTCTGAATTTCTTCGCTTTCTTGAAGCCAAAACCGAACAGGGTATTTGATCGCTTCATATTGTAAATGACCATCGGAACGTCTCTCTTGTTATCCTTGCAAACATACAATACTTTCTGGACTTTAAATAGACGACCAATCAGTGACCTGAATTAACGTGAACTATATTTAGTCAAAGGTAAACTCTGATTTTACATCCTTGTTTATCGCAACCGCGACTTTGCGACAATACGACTCTCTACACTTGCCTGTATACATTTTAAAAAGATTTTTTTTCTTTTTGAATTTATATTTTTGTCAGTGAAGTAGCCAGCACTTGGAGCCACGGTAAACAGCGGATTTCCGTCTGTCGGGTACTTTGTTTTGCAATTCGCCACCTGGGCTACCACAAATGAATAAAAAGATCGCCCAGGTCAATTTCTGGTCGCCATGGGCGACCGTTAAGTTTTTTCCCTGGACATGACCAACAGAAAAAGTAATTTTCAATGCATTATGAGAGCTGATTTATGAAAATGACCCTTATTCAATAGGAAAACATAATCTAACACCTCGTTCATTTATGATGCAAATAAGCTGAATGGCCGAGTGTGTTCAATCTGAGACTACTATAACACATGTGTTATAGTAGTCTCAGGTTCAATTTGAAAATAAAAGAGTTAAAATGCAGGAATCGCAAAAACAGATGTTGGACATCAGAGTAATCTCGGCCTTGAGTATGAGTTTAAGGCAATTTGTAGGAGGGAGGGTTCAAGGGAAGCAAATGCTCTTTAAATTATGCATGTTTCAAAAATTGGGGAAAAATTACACAGAGCATTGAGTCATTTTTTTCAGACTTAATTTAAATAATGACTAATGTAGACTTACCTTCTTAGGCTTCTAATTCTATAAAAAAAAATCACAACTACTGAACAGGAACAATCATGGTACTTTTTTGTCTATGAAACTACACTATGACATCTGATCTTCAAAACCTACAAACAGACACAGAAATATCATCAAATACTGAAATATAAGATTGATTGCACCTTGTATGGATAGCTCCGACACGTGTTACATGGGGAGCCCGTTTGTTTACAAATAATAATGTCACGTGATCACGCACTGACAGTCACAAATTTTTATCCTCCGCCATTATTCGTATTACACAATATTACTGTACTTGCACAATTCACAAATGCATAACCCATTTATCTTGCGGACATGCAATGGGAATGTGCACGGTTATCAAAAACTACAAAAATATTGCATGTACAGTTAATGAAGAAGATATTTCATCAAATAGATATTTAGATAAGATTTTCACTCATGACACAAATTCATGAAATTGACTGGGTGTCATCGCCATCGGGGATAATTGATAAATGGGGTTAAATTGACCGCCAAGAAGGTGTAGAGAACCACCTCTGGAGAACCTTAACATTAATAAGTAATACTCACCAAAATTTCTCTATAATTAACGCTATTTTCTGTTGGAAAATTTCAGAAAGATGCTGATAAACTTATTTGGTGACACAGATTATTTTCTTGTTTTGGCGCGAAATATATTCTTACTCTTAATGCTTGACGTAACAAAATTTGTATATAATTATATTTTACTAAATCTCAGCGTAAATATGCAGAAGCATGACAATACATTAATGATAAAATGTGTAAATATTTCTGTAAAAGAATATAATTTTACTTTCCCAGTATACTTCACTTAGAATTACATTTGAGCGCAAGAAAGTCTCCTTGTGAATAGGCCCGGGGTCGAAGTTCAACATATCAACGGAAATTTTTGCGTGTGCTTGCGTTGCTTTACATCGAGGCTACAGCTTTTCAACCAATCGGGGAATGTTTACCTAGGGCATACATCTATTTTTACTGCAGGTTTTGACATGTTTAAATCGGGATTATAGAAAAATGGAATGTTGTTGGTAAATACAAAACAGAAAATGATGAACACTTTTAGCAAAAGATAAATTGGATCGGGGGTCTGTGAATTCACATTATTTGTACAACTCTCCTTACTCTTGGGAAGCGTGTGCTTTACATCGAGGCTTGCGTTGCTTTACACCGAGGCTTATATTGACGCCATAGTAGTTCAACCAATCGGGGAATGTTTATTTGGGGCATACATCTATTTTTACTGCAGGTTTTGGCATATTTTAATCGAAATTAGAGAAAAATGGAATGATGTTAGGAGATATAAAACAGAAAATGATAAATATTTTTAGCAAAAGATGAATTGGATCGGGGTTCTGTGTATTCACATTATTTGTACAACTCTCCTTACTGATGGCAAAAAATGGAATTTCCGTGACCTAAATGGTTCGCGAAAATTAATATTTTTATATATATATAGTAATAAAACTGAGATACATACATAAGTGAATCTACTTGTGTGGTAGATTAATTTATAACAAAAAGGTCCATGTAAATATGCCTTGCATGACACTTTTATTGTTTATTTATATGTGCTGTACATGTGTTGGAAAAAGAACATTTTTGTTTTATCCTTTTAAATTTTAAAATTTTAAAGTTAAGGCAAAACTCCATATATATTTGGAGGTGCTCCTAATTAAAGGAGGCTGATACTAAGGGAAGCACTAATGACAGGACGATTGCCCGGATTGTGACAGGACGATTGGCCGGATGAGATATAAATAGTCATAACTTTTTTGTTATTCGGTAGATTTTTTTAATATTTGTAGACCTTAGAGATATTACACTATATTTTATGAAAATAAAACAAAATAAGTGAAAAAAATTATTTTTGAGCAATTAAAGTTGACCGGACGGATTTCACACTCGCCGATACACGCTATACATATATTCAACTGGTCGAAAACAAGTGTTAATATCTCTTTTGTTTTACAATATGTGTCGATGAAATTAAGGAATCTGTGAGAATAATAAATATATAATACGAAAATATAAACTTTATAGTAAACAAAAATGTTTTTCTGCCAAAAAAGTTGACCGGACGGTATTGACATTCGCCGATGTACGCGTTGATTATATTGAACTGATCGACAAAAAGTGTTTATTATTTTTTTTGTTTTACAATATTTTTACATGAAACTAAGAAATCTACGAGATCAATAAATATATGATATGAAAATATAAACTTTATAGTAAAAAAAAATAGTTTTTCTTCAAAAAAAGTTGACCGGACGAAACTAACATTCGCCGATATATGCTTTAAATATATTGAACTGATCGACACAAGTGTTAATATCTCTTTTATTTTACCATATCTGTCCATGAAATTAAGAATATTGGAGATTAATAAATATATTATACGAAAATTAAAACTTTATAGTAAAAAAAATGTTTTTCTGCAAAAAAAGTTGACCGGACAGAATTAACATTCACCGATATATGCTTTAAATATATTGAACTGATCGACACAAGTGTTAATATCTCTTCTTTTTTTTTATAATATCTGTCCATGAAATTAATGAGTCTGTGAGATTAATAAATATATTATACGAAAATATAAACTTTATAATAAAAACTTTGAGCCCAAAATGTTGATTTGAGTGAGTTCACCACGGCACACTAGAAGTACTGATATTTAATTAGATTAATCTAATTTTGGCACTTGTCGTAATCACCAATCAAACCAAATAACATGTCATTAAAGTTTTCACACCGGAGACATCATATACATTTAATTGAATTACCTTATATAATCAGTTGGCAATCAGAATCCAATCAAAGAAGAAATTTGATAAAGTTCAAGATTAACTTTTAACTCACCTAGTAATAACTACTCAATTGTTCAGTCATATCTGCTCTGACTTTCAACCAGTTCAGATCGCACACATTATAGTTCTACTATAAATTGCTTTAATAGCATGTCTTTTTAAAGACAATTTTCAAATATATATTGATATATATATATAGATTGATAATAGTGCTACTATATATTGCTTTATTCAAAAAAATGTCTTTTTAAAGACAGTTGTCGAAAATATATTTATAAATACATAAATAAATAGATCGATAATAGTGCTACTATATATTGCTTTATTCAAAAGCATGTCACTGTCTTTTTAAAGACAGTTGTCGAAAATCTATTTATGAATACATAAATAATTAGACATTCTCGACTTTCAGTCTTATTGAGCCTGATATCACAATATATTGTGCGTTGGTACTATTATAGCACCTCTTACTAGTAGACAAAATATCAAAATGGACAGTGGGTCAATTGTCTATATGTATACAGATGTATTACATCAAACAGAAATAGTAGATATTTTAACAAATCCTGAAACATCTCGTACATCGAATGTTCCCCCTTATAAGCCAAAGGCAAACGAAGTTTACTTGTTTCAAACTGGGGCAGATGATTGGAAATGTGACCAATATCTGTGGATAAATAATGGTACAAAATCAGTCACCATTGGTAATGATGTTCTTAAAAAACATTTTTACAAAATCCGATTACCAGGAACAACAGACAATACAAACGGTAGAAAAAGACCAGTTGGTTCTTTACAGTTTAAGAAAACTGCATATAGTTTCAAAAGTTACAAAAGCTTAATACTTGTGCATTATGAGGGAGATGAAACGGTGTATGTACCCGTTGGCCAGGGGAACAGCAAAAAGTCACATCCCCTGAGTATACACGCTCTGCTAAAGCATATATCGGCGAATGTTAATTCCGTCCGGTCAAATTTTTTTGAAGAAAAACATTTTTTTTTACTATAAAATTTATATTTTCATATCATATATTTATTGATCTCACAGATTTCTTAGTTTCATGTAAAAATATTGTAAAACAAAAAATTATAAACACTTTTTGTCGATCAGTTCAATAATCAACGCGTACTTCGGCGAATGTCAATACCGTCCGGTCAACTTTTTTTTGCAGAAAAACATTTTGTTTTACTACAAAATTTATATTTTCATATCATATATTTATTGATCTCGCAGATTTCTTAGTTTCATGTAAAAATATTGTAAAACAAAAAAATAATTATAAACACTTTTTGTCGATCAGTTCAATATAATCAACGCGTGCATCGGCGTATGTCAATACCGTCCGGAGATCTTTTTTTGGAGAAAAACATTTTTGTTTACTATAAAGTTTAAATTTTCGTATTAAATATTTATTATTCTCACAGATTCCTTAATTTCATCGACAAATATTGTAAAACAAAAGAGATATTAACACCTGTTGTCGACCAGTTGACTATATGTATAGCGTATATCGGCGAGTGTGAAATCCGTCCGGTCAACTTTATTTGCTCAAAAATATTTTTTCACTTATTTATTTTGTTTTATTTTCATAAAATATAGTGTAATATCTCTAAGGTCTACAAATATTAAAATAATCTACCGATAACAAAAAAGTTATGACTATACACATCTCATCCGGTCAATCGTCCTGTCACTATCCGGGCAATCGTCCTGTCATTAGTGCAACCCTGATACTAAGAAGAAGAAGATGTTTATCTCCAATCATATAAAAATATGTTTCCGATGTGTTGGATAACCTTTCTTTCCTTCTCGATATTTGTACATGTAACTTTTGAAAGAAAATATAGAAAACGTTTAACCTGCTACTCAGTAAATAATAAAAGTTAATATTTCGAATTAAAAGTGTTTTTGAATTGTTCTGGTTTGAAACACATATACGTAAAATATTAAGATAAAAGTCGTTTTAATAAAATAAATGTCCAAATGAACACGAAGTTTATTTTTTAATTTACAAAATTAGTTAACGCGAAAAGTAAACGCGCGTTTACTTTCAAGTGCACGTAAAAATACACTTGTGAAATCTGTAGTAAACGCCCGTTTACTTTTAAGTGCACGTAAACATAAACTTGTGAAATCTGAAGTAAACGCCCGTTTACTACTGACTAAACGGACACAGAGTAAACGCCCGTTTACTCGGATAGACATTAGAAATTTCCATTTTGACCGCGTTAACGTATTTATAGTAAACGCGCGTTTACGTAGTAAACGCGAAAATTGAAGTTAACTAACGAAATATGTGCACGCGGCGTTAACTTGCGTTTACTTTATGTAATGCTTGGTCTGCACCCAACTGTACTATGTAGATGTGCATATCGACAGGAAATTACGATTCAATTTTTTTTCTAGGAGTTACGCCCCTTTGAACTTATTTGCTTCAATATACCACTGCAACAGTTTGTCATCGCAACTCCTCTGAAACCACACAACATAATTTCATGAAACCTTTTTAGATAATAAGGACATACTATGTAGATGTGCATATCGACAGGAAATTACGATTCAATCTTTTTTCTAGGAGTTACCCCCCTTTGAACTTATTTGCTTCACTATACTACTGCAACAGTTTGTCATCGCAACTCCTCTGAAAACACAAAAGAATTTCATGAAAGTTTGTAGATAATAAGGACATACTACGTAGATGTGCATATCGACAGGAAATTATGATTCAATTTTTTTCTAGGACTTACGCCCTTTTGAACTTATTTATACTTCTGCAACAGTTTGTCATCGCAATTCCTCTGAAACAACACTACAGAATTTCATGAAACTTTGTAGATAATAAGGACATACTATGTAGATGTGCATATCGACAGGAAATAACGATTCAATCTTTTTTCTAGGAGTTACGCCCCTTTGAACTTATTTTCTTCAATATACCGCTGCAACAGTTTGTCATCGCAACTCCTCTGAAACCACACAACAGAATTTCATGAAACCTTTTTAGATAATAAGGACATACTATGTAGATGTGCATATCGACAGGAAATTACGATTCAATCTTTTTTCTAGGAGTTACCCCCCTTTGAACTTATTTGCTTCACTATACTACTGCAACAGTTTGTCATCGCAACTCTTCTGAAAACACAAAAGAATTTCATAAAACTTTGTAGATAATAAGAACATACTACGTAGATGTCCATATCGACAGGAAATTATGATTCAATTTTTTTCTAGGACTTACGCCCTTTTGAACTTATTTATACTTCTGCAACAGTTTGTCATCGCAATTCCTCTGGAACCACACAACAGAATTTCATGAAACTTTGTAGATAATAAGGACATACTACGTAGATGTGCATATCGACAGGAAATTATGATTCAATTTTTTTCTAGGACTTACGCCCTTTTGAACTTATTTATACTTCTGCAACAGTTTGTCATCGCAATTCCTTTGAAACCACACAACAGAATTTCATGAAACTTTGTAGATAATAAGAACATACTATGTAGATGTGCATATTGATTTAAAATTATGATTCAATCTTTTTTCTTATACAATTTTTTTTCTTACAGTTATTTTATTTCTCTAGTGACAATGTGGGGACGTGGGGTATGTGAGCGTGCTCACTAAGGTTATTTAATGTATTAGTTTATTGATATTGGAAATCGATTTCAGAAGACCACATCAAATAGGTCGTTGTTTTTTCAATGCATGGACGTCGATTAGAGGATCAAAATATTGGACGTCGACGGCATTACTTTAGTACAAAATAATGAACGGAAAAGAATATGTTTAAGAACAGCAAACAACAACTGTATTACGTGCTCCTTACTTTGGACAGTAACATACAGAATGTTGCACATACACAATCATGTTTGCAGGAGCCCAATCTGGGACTTTGGTTTTAAAACGGAACACACATCAATAAAACCGCTGTTCCTTTACTTTTTATGTTTTTAATGACTGTACATGAACTGACTTTGTGTCATGGTTCGACATCCCTTATCTTTTCTTTTCTATTATGTAAGAACTTATTGTAAAATCCTTTAAAACAGACTTGAAACCGATTCACTCTGTAAACATTATTCGCATGAACCATTTACCCTTACAAACTTATGGAACCTGCTCAAGTAGGATATAAGGACAATAAGTTCTGGTATAATACAGATTAAGTGTCCAGACTCTAAACCATTTTTGGTTGATTTATCTCACGGGACAAGTAATGAAAGATATTCATCACACTTTTCTTAATCAAACACAGACAAATAAACAGACATTCAACGTTCAAACCTATGATAGCGTTGGATAAAAACCGCAACTTTTATACATGTGCATGCAAAACAAATTTCTCGGTAGAGGAGTCTAAATACAACACAAACAACATTTTTCAAAAAAAAAAACCAAAAATTAACCATCCTTATTGTTTGAATAAAGTTTTTGATGGTGTGTCATATGCTCTGTTAAGAATGATTCTGGCCGCCCTTTTTTGTAATTATAATTTTTTTTCTATATTTAGATTACTTGTTTTTGTCCATATTGTACAGCAATAATCAAAGAGAGGAAGTACACATCCAATTTAAAATAAACATACACCTTTTTGTAGAATATAATGCTTCAATCGATTTAGTTAACCTAGTGTAGTTGAAATTACAGTTCGAACTTTGTTTATTTGTTGATTCCATGAAAGACAATCACCGATTATCATGCCAAGTAATTTTTCACTGTATACATTTTGTAAAAGAATTCCACTGTATTCAATCTTAAATATTTTAAACTTAAAGCTTCCTACGTGAACCAATTAACATAGATTTAGATTGTTTTAATATTTAGAATCATATCATTATTTCACACCTTATTTTAAAAGTTGGTATTTCGTCTTTAAGTTTATCATATATATCATCAACGGAATTTGAAGTGTATTTAAGGCTTTTGTATGATTTAGTTGAAGTGGGAGATCATTAATATATATTAAAAAAAATAATATAAGGATCTAGAAAACTGTTCTGCAGTACACCAAATGTTACTTTTTTTCTTTAATATATGTTTGCATTCTTTTTGAGACCTGTTTGATAAATATGATTTGAACAATTCGAAAGAAACAGAATCAAAACATTTTTAATTGTTGGTAATGGTGGGTTGAACCTGGTTTTGTGGCTAATTTTCTTCAATTAACTCTTTTAACTTTGGACATTCCAAATGTGATTAGTGGTTAGGAATAATTGATTCAGCTACAGTAATATAAATTATCTATAAGTGTGACACTGTTTTTTGAGGTTTAAAGAGATTGAAACATAAAGTTTCAGAATAAAGGTAAGAATCCACCATTTGCTTTCATAAAATAACTTATATTGATTCTTAAAACAATTATCTTTCCCCCCCTTTATAGCAATAAAAAAGCATGGCCGATCGACTTTACAAAGTAATGAATGAATTGGCAATATGGTCGAAACAACTATGGCTGAAACGACAGTGTGGCTAAAACCTCCTGCACCGTTTTAAAATAAGTATATACTGATTTCTGTGTAATCTAAATTTCAGAGATAAATATTGATGCATCATGTAGCAGTACTGGACCCTCAGATCAATGTAAAGATCCCATGTCAACATGTATGATGGTGTCTGGTGATCACAAATGTACTTGTAACAGTGGATATTACAACAATGCGGGAACTTGTAGTATCAGTACGTATCTTTAATTCGCCCAGGGTATACATGTTACTTTTTGTTCGTCTTTTTGTTAGACTATTATTGTTCTTTATAGAAAAATGCAATCGCCTCTTGTCTCAATCTAAGTTGCCTTAAAATTCAACATGAGAAAAAAATATTATGCCATGTCATTCAAACACATTAATTTGTAATTGTCTGCTCTGTTTGATATTTCTTTTGACTCTAACAAAATCTGCAGTAAATACAAAATCATAAACCATGTAAATTTTGTTTGTATTGATGTCTATTATCTTTAGCAGGAATTAAATGCCTTCACCATGCTAAATGGCCTTTTATCTATATCTTATTTCGAAGATCAACTTTTTCTTTTGAGTCTTGCTTTGGGCCGTAACTTAATGTGCAATGGTTTTGTTTTAATGGCACTCTATTCTTTATAATGACCAAAGAGAACTATAATGTGCATTTATCCTGAAAAAGAAGGTCTTATCATACATAAACAGCCTAACAGATATCAAAAGCCTGTGTTTTGATACTATACAGATATCGCTTTAAAGCTCCTCTTACTGTCGTACTACTTTTGTGTATTGTTGTTGTTAACAAGTGTTGTATGAAGTTTCGTTACCTCAGAATGTGCATTGCAGTCGCATTCCAATGATGTATTGCTTGACATCAAGTGAAATATAGATTAATGTATGTTCTGTTTGTTTATTTGTAAGAATTTCCTTAGGGCAATATGAAATAAAAATGAAAGTATTTTGTCTTCCATTCTTTAACTTTTTTTTATTTACATGTTCCGTCTTTGATTCTTCATGTCTCCGATCCGCAACCAACTTTCTGCTCACAGACAAAATAAACAACAGGACTAAGTTCATTTTCTACGGCGCTAATCTTCAAGTTCAAACTTGAATGTGTACATGAGTAACACAAACAAAAAAAAAAAAAAAAAAACAACCATGCAACAATGTCCATTATGTATGAATGTCACGGTCAGTTCGAAAATCTTAACCGTAGGATAAATCATACACTTTTGTTTTAAATCGGACAATGTTTTTTGTTATTTCATTTTACTGTTGTTATTATTTTTAGAATAAATCATTATTAACTTTGAGCGATGTATCTTTTTTTACCATGCGATATTGTTTTTGGCATACCAGTCATCAGCTGATTTTCTTTTTCCTAATATTACTTCGCAGGCCGCTAAGGTAAAATCAATAGAAACTAAAAAAATATTTCAAATCGAAAATAAATGCAAAAACAATGTACAAAATTAATTGCGGGATACAGACAATAAATGTTTTGTGTCTTTAAATATCAGCTGTATTTGTAGTTTGAACAATAAACAGTTATTGTCTATGAATCTTCTGTTACCAATCATGGCATGGTAATTGAAAAAATTACTTTGATGAGTACAATGCAAAAGATAAAAAGTCACAAAATGATACATAAAAAACAGTTAAATAAGATTACAAGACACCTTTTGAAATAAAAAAAATGATTTACACGATTTCCACCAGAACAATGTATGCGACAGTTCAGCAGGATACACATTAGTTTTCTATGTTGTGTTTTGTGTACTATTGTTTGTATGTTTGTCTTTTTCTTTTTTAACCATGGTTTTGTCATTTTATTTTCAATTTATGAGTTTTAATGTCCCTCTGGTATCTCTCTCCCTTCTTTTACTGGTTTTAATTCGTGCAAATTTGAGTTATCTCCCACTTGATATATTTCAAGTCAGCTGTTTTGAGTTGAACTTCATTTACAATAATTATTGTCACTATATCGTCTCAGTTTGTTGAAAATGAGTTAACTGTACATTTAAATATGTCAGTATTTATCTAAAGGGTTCATTCATTGTCATTGTGGATACAAGTTTTAACATTTACAATCCATATTAATTTAAGAGTTAAAAACTTGTAAGTAGTTTAAATTATTGAATTACTTGAAAGCGTAGTAATTTCTGCAGTGGACTTTTAAATAAAAATTGAATAAACTCACATGCACAGACTCACCAGAATATATAAATGACCCTGTTAACCCTGTTAATTTGAAAAATAACTTCAAAACATATTGACATAATTGTATGATATTCATGAGATTGAAAACAAAATAATTCACGAGTAGATAATAATTTTTCGTAATTTAATTTCAGAGATAAATGTTGATGCATCATGTAGCAGTACTGGATCATCAGATCAATGTAAAGATCCAATGTCAACATGTATGATGGTGTCTGGTAATCACAAATGTACATGTAACAGTGGATATTACAACAATGCTGGAACTTGTACTATTAGTATGTACCAGTATTCCTTTATAGTAAATATGTTCTTTCTGATGAATATTAATTCCATGTACAAGAATATATAAAAATAGAAGTGAAATTTTACTATTGTTCAATATAAGAGTATGGTTATAAGGACCCTAGATCTTTATCTTCTGACCATAAAACCCATAGAAGGATGATTACATAAGTAGCTTAGTCTTTATGAAATGGCACATTACATACCATACATTGTACAGGGAGAATGTCATGCTGATTGAAGGCAAAACGTGTTACAGAATTTTTGGTATAAGTTGTCAATATAAAGTAAGGAGATGTTTTGTTATTGCCAATGAGAAAACTGTCCAATAGAGTTAAAATAAAGCAAAATTAAGCATTTAAATGTCACAATACGTTCATTTTTCTAGCACTTATAACTAATTGGAATGCAGCTAGAATAAATTTGAATTTTAACTGAATAAAGTTTTAGTAAAGAATTTTAGGCTTACATTACTGTTTATAAGCCTGAACCAATATAGTAATAAATTGAACAAAGACTATAAATTGTTTCTCTTTACAGAATTAGAGTCAGGAGTGACATGTACCAGAGTAAATGATGCAACAGAATGTGTACCTAGTGCTGAATGTAAAACTGTCAGTTCAGGTCTGAAGTGTACCTGTAATTCTGGTTACTATGATGATAACTTTAGTACTGCTGGTGGACAATGTAAAGCAGGTTAGCTTATATATCTTGTAATTGCTTTGTGTACACTTGCATTAGTCTATGAGTGAACAGACACCTAGAGGTCAACATACTGCCTACAACAATACTCTTGTATTTTAGCCCATGAGACTTGATTTGTGAACAAAATTAACAGAGACTCTGAAAGATCTGCAATTAACATTAATACTTGAAGGAAAAAATAATAAGGCTTAGATGTTACCATTCATTTAATTAAATTTCTTATACTTTTTCAACTCAACAAAATGTGTTATTTCACAGTTAAGTGTTGTTCGAATTAGATTGAATCTGATATGAAAAAAAACGATTTCACATCTCCTTTATGTCACATACAAAATATCATGTTATCTGGTTGTTGAGTAGCCAACACATTTTGAATAAAGTTAGATCATCCTCTGGTTTTTGATAGGGTTGGTGTTGCTCAATCTTTAGCTATCTATGTTATGTTTTACATTGTTTTATGTACTGGTATTTGTCTTTTGGATATTTTCTGTTTTTAACGCCTTGGTGTTGTCAGTTTGTTTTCGACTTATGAGATTGAATATCCCTTTGGTATCATTCAACTCTCTTTTAGGCAAGGCAGCAATTTAAATTTGCTCTTTACCACAAGGTTTTAGAGTTACCATATTAAAGAACAAGTTCAATTTTGCATAAAAAAATAATTTTTTTAATTTATTTGGAAAATGAATAGACAATGGAGAATGATGGGAACAATAATTTATTCTTTCAGACTTCAAAAGTCCAAATCTAAACAGAATGTTTTGTAAAATCATTGTTCATTGTTTTTACAGAAACTGCTGTTTTAAATCAGCAAGTTTACTAATATAGAACTTATAATATATTTTCGACTCAACCTTCTGCTCATTATAACAACTATGGGCGGCTCATATGTTACCCCTGTTTCCTATGTCTATCTGTCTGCCAACTAAACCAGCATATGATTTGTAAACACATATTCTACAGTTTGCAAGTTTGATAACTTGTGGAGATGGGTTTTCTGCAATGAAACATGATAAATTTATTGCTGTTGTATTTAAAAAAGAGGTTTGGCAGCTTTTAAGCTAAATTCACTCGACAATAAGGTAAGTTAATGTGATACACGAATAAAGAACTTGATTTCAAATCAATTGAATCAAATTATTTTGAAAAGATTCATCAAATTTCTGAAACAATTTCAGCAAATTTTGAAGAAAAAAAAACTTGAATGATTTTTAGAGATAGCATTGGGAGGAATATGTACAGTGTCAGGATCTGCAGATGAATGTGTACCTTACTCGACCTGTACAAGTGTAGGATCAGACCTCAGATGTCAATGTTCTATTGGATACTATGATAATGATGTAAACCCTGCTGCTGGAATTTGTGTACCAGGTTTGTACTCAAAGATTGGTAACAATGGCAGTACTTATCTAATAAACAGATTATAATTCAACTAAACTAGACCACTGCCCTTTCCTCGATCTTGATATCTATATCATTAACGGAAAGCTTAATACTAAAATATATGATAAAAGAGATGATTTTTCATTTCCTATCGTTAATTATCCATTTTTAGATGGTGACGTTCCCTTGTCACCATCTTACGGTGTTTATATATCTCAACTTGTACGATTCGCTCGTGTATGTAACAATGTTTTAGATTTTAACGAGAGAAATTTATGTATTACTGAAAAATTATTACACCAGGGTTTTCGATATCACAAACTAGTCAAAACATTTACTAAATTTTATCATCGGTATAAGGACATCATTCGTAAATATAGCTCAACATGCAGACTTCTTATACGTTCAGGTATTTCACATCCAATTTTTTATGGAAATATTCTTTATAAAGCACAAAAATGTCAGTATTCACCTCTGAAGCTAACAAAACCTTTAAATAGACTTATTAAGAAGGGATATAGTTACGATACTGTTGTCAGGTCATTAAAGATTGCATATTTTGGCGTTAATATTGATTCACTTATAGCATGTATAGGGTCTTTGCATCGGCACTAAACACATTTATTTAAAAACCAGTTGTTGGCATGACACGGGTTATGTTCTTCTCATATATGTTATGATGGTATGATACTAAACCCCTAACGGGAAGGATTGTGCCTGATATTCATATGATGAAGACATAATCTTTCAATCAGTTTAATTGAAGTCTGGAGCTGGCATGTCAGTTAACTGCTAGTAGTCTGTTGTTATTTATGTATTATTGTCATTTTGTTTATTTTCTTTGGTTACATCTTCTGACATCAGACTCGGACTTCTCTTGAACTGAATTTTAATGTGCGTATTGTTATGCGTTTACTTTTCTACATTGGCTAGAGGTATAGGGGGAGGGTTGAGATCTCATAAACATGTTTAATCCCGCCGCATTTTTGCGCCTGTCCCAAGTCAGGAGCCTCTAGCCTTTGTCAGTCTTGTATTATTTTTAATTTTAGTTTCTTGTGTACAATTTGGAGTTTAGTATGGCGTTCATTATCACTGAACTAGTATATATATTTGTTTAGGGGCCAGCTGAAGGACGCCTCCGGGTGCGGGAATTTCTCGCTGCATTGAAGACCTGTTGGTGACCTTCTGCTGTTGTCTGTTCTATGGTCGGGTTGTTGTCTCTTTGACACATTCCCCATTTCCATTCTCAATTTTAGATATTTACTCATTCAAAAGTGTCATAATGAACTTGATTTTATGAATATTGCAAAGGAGCTTTTTTTTATTTTGTCCATGAATGTCAACATATTCTATTAATATACCAAAACAATGCCAATCTATTAGAATAAAACTTATGAGATTGCAGTTAATAGGACTGTACGGAGAAAATATTTACCCAATAGAAATATATTCTTTCTTGGTAGCTGATTATTATGAAAATAATTTTTTTCTTTTTTCCCATTGCAGAACTACAATCTGGAGTAACATGTGCTAGGGCTAATGATGCAACAGAATGTGTTGCAGTTAATAGGACTGTACGGAGAAAATATTTACCCAATAGAAATATATTCTTTCATGGTAGCTGATTATTATGAAAATAATTTTTTTCTTTTTTCCCATTGCAGAACTACAATCTGGAGTAACATGTGCTAGGGCTAATGATGCAACAGAATGTGTACCTAATGCTGTATGTAAGAGTGGAGTTTGTACCTGTAATACTGGTTACTATGATGATAATTTAAGTGCCACTGGTGGAAAATGTGTGGCAGGTGTGTATATATTTGTTGTTTGATTTAATATTGGCTAATGGAAGGTTGAAATAAGTTAAACATTTGATGTACAAAATTTGGAAATAATATTTGAATATGTTTCATATTTTAGAAATAGCTTTAAGTGTAAAATGTACTCAGGAAAATGATCAAACTGAATGTGTACCTTATGCTGTATGCCAGAGTGATGGATCAGAACTAAAATGTACCTGTTCTAATGGCTATTATGACAGTAACTTTGCTGATTCTGGTGGAACCTGTACAACAGGTCTGTAGTCTTTAATGTAGTAGTAGGAATAGAAGAGGTGTAAGGTATTTGTTTGTGGGGTGATGAGACCACAGCCATGTCTATATTTGCCTTAAATTTTCGGTTGTGTCACTTATCTACATCCAGTTCAAATCATCTTAATTTGTACAGTTATTAAAAGATTAACTGTTTGATCATTTGCAAAAAAACTTTTAAAAGATAATTTAATAAGGATACACATGCCCATATATGAATTAGTTTTGTACACTCTCATAATTGGTAAATGCATGTGCGCGCTTTGATATTATATGATAAAGTACTTTTCATTAGCTCACCTGGTTGAAAGGCCAAGTGAGTTTTTCTCATCACTTGCCATCAGTAATCCTCTCTTGTCTGTGTCCATTGTTGTCCCTCATCATTTTTCAAAAACTTTTTCCTTTAAGACTACTGCACCAAATGTAACCAAACTTGGCCAAATTTATAATTAGGGTATCTAGTTTTAAAAATCTGTCTGATGACCTTGCTTATCAACCAAGATGGCTGATATGGATAAAATAGAACATAGGGGGTTAAATGCAAGTTTTGCCTATTATTTCAAAAACAACTATAAATAGAGAAAATCTGACAAAGGTAAATATTTTCAGCTCCACCACTTGTTCATTTAAGTCAAAATAGTCAGATGACTTCTTAACAGGGCATAAGTTGTCAAATTCATCTTCACCGATTGGATTCAAATTTTCATATATGATTTATAACTTTTTTATGAAGATTTTTACTTAAAAAAGAAATTAGTATTTTGCATAATCAACATTAAGCTATTTCATTAACTGAGGTCTAGGGACACAGTTATAGTTCCTTGTTTTTATTGCCCACAAATATTGTCCCAAGTGAGGGCAGTGTAGAAATTATAAAGTTTTGTCATACACCTTCAAAATTCAATGCTCCATATTTACTAATCACAAATCAACATAATCAAACAGATAATTAATAATTTTTACAGACTTTACAAAATCAAGTAGATCATCCAGACTCTGCAAAGTCCTGTTTTTTTAAAGGAAGGAAGTTTATAATGGAATAGAACCAGCAGTCCGCTGGAGATTATTATTTAAATAAAATTGAGAATGGAAATGGGGAATATGTCAAAGAAACAACAACTTGACCAAAAAAGCTGAAAACAGCCCAAGGCCACCAATCAGTCTTCAACACAGCAAGAAAATACTTCACCCTGATGCAGGCTTCCGCTGGCCCCTAAAACATATGTACTAGTTCAGTGAAAATGGACGTCACAATAAACTATGCAACATATAAATGAACCAAATTAAAAAAAAAACAATACAAGACTAACAAAGACCAGAGGCTCCTGACTTGGGGCAGGAACAAAATGTGACAGGGTTATATATGTTTTGTGGGATCTCAACCTTCCCTCTATACTTCTAGCCAATGAAGAATAAACAAAAACACAGAAAAAAGCACAGTAAAACTCAGTTTAAAAGAAGTGCTAGTCCCGATGTCAGAATAGGTAACAAAAGAAACTAAGCAAAATGCCAATGAAACATATATTAACAAAGGGCTACTATCAGTTACAGACATGCCAGCACCACACCTGCATCATGGTTTTAGAATAAATTTGTTCATTTCTGATAAGTGAATCAATATTTATTCCAAAATATGCCATCTGTAATGGCCTGGCAATATTATCATAACTATATCCTTTCTGAATAAGTCTGTTTAATCTTTTAAGGTTTGGTAAGCTTTTGAGGTGAACATTTTTGTGCTTTGTATAGAATAACTCTACTGTATATTACATTTTTCTAATCTATTAATAAAAGCTCCTAAAAATATGGTACCAAGTTTGATATTGATTAGCTAAACCCAATGCTATGTTTTCTGTTGTCTCAATCCACATTGGTAAGTGTATTTTTTTGGACCGGAAAGCAAGAGAGAATTATAAATTAATGAGTAGTAGCTCACTGTTTCTCTTGTTGGAATCTTCATTAACAATACTAACTGGTTGTTCATTATTGTGAAAATTAGATTGCCAGTTACTTACATTGATTTGCTGCATTGCTGTATATATATGATTTAGAACTAGAGTCTGGTGTAACATGTACAAGGGATAATGATGCTACAGAATGTGTATCTAATGCTGTTTGTAAGAGTGGAGTTTGTACCTGTAGTACTGGTAACTATGATGATAATTTTAGTGGCAGTGGTGGACAATGTGTTGGAGGTTTGTATTATTTCAGCTCACCTTGCTAAGGTTAACTTTTAGAGTGAAGAAATTCAACTTGATTGATTTATTTCTTTAGAAATGCGGTGAAAGAATTGACTTTAAAGGTAGGTTGTTTGTTATTTTAAACAAATAATTAAATATATAAAGTATTTCATTTACTTCTGGTACTTGTTACTCCAGAGGATACATCAACACAATCTTATTCTTGGTGAAATAAGTTTGTTTAGTAGTTCATTAGAAAGTGATAATAATTGCCTTTTGTTTATGTTTCATTCATTTGTTGCATTCTAATTGTCATTTTTCTTTCCAAATGGCTTGCCAAATATTGTTTTTGAAAATTTTTATTCATTGACATATTTGTGCAACCATTTATCAGAGGTGGAATTGGTCAGAAGTGAATCAGCTATGACTGAAATCTGTATTCTTTCAAGGATAATATACAATAATTACAGACACAGGAATGGCACAGCTGACAGAAAAATATTTATCTCAACTTTTGGTTAGGTGTCCTGGCTTTATGTATATGTTGTGTACATTTTGCAATTTTGTATATGTGATAGTGATAACATGTGCAGAAATATTATACATACATGTAACTTGTACAATGCAGAAATACAAGTTATAACATGCATGTACAAAAGTACCTCGTACAAGTTATAACATGTACACATTATTGCTTCATTTGTGATGACGGTTTTGGACAATGTATGTCATATTGACAATGTGTGTCCTTTCCTGGATTTGGATATATTTATGTTCCACAAAGGAATACACAAATTTACGTCTACAGAATTGATTTTCGTTCGTATTTTTAATTTTCGACTTTCATTTTCCATCTAAATTTATCTTTTGGTTCCAGTTTTGTATAATCAGCTGCTCATGGATTTTTAAACTTTTAAACTTTACAGAAAAAATAGAACAAATGTTAAAGTTGTGCACCTGCTACTAAAGTATTAACTTTCCTTAGGTAATTGTGTGTTTTGGTGTACTTTAATATTGATAGTAAATATAAAACATAGGAGTCAATCAACAAACGTTCTATACCAAAAAAGTCACGAGATGGGCAACGACTATGACTGTCACAAGTTGATAATTTGATTATTGTTATTTTCTTTGCATTACCCTGTATCCCTTACAATATGTTTGTTATGACTTCTTGAAGTATTTAAAGTGATGATTTATATATACATTTTGATTACATACGGAGGTGCAGACAGATAATGCAATGTTTTCTTTCAGTCTCCCTTCTATTTTGAGACATGAGCATAAACAAAATTCTGATTCATTTTCCTCTGGATCAAACGACTCATAATTATAAAATAACTAGAAACCTAATATTGTATGTCAAGATTGGATCTTTGCCTGTAAATCTGGATTCTATTAAAATAGTTTTGTAGAGTTCAATGCAGGTTTAACGCATTTACTCAATCCAACAAGTCAGAATAATACATAAAAATATCATAAAATACTGTTCTTGAAATGATTAAACTATATTTGTAGAGAAAGAGTCAGGAGTTACATGTACCCTACCAAACCAACCAACAGAATGTGTACCTAATGCTGTGTGTCAAGGTGGAGTTTGTACCTGTAAGACTGGTTATTATGACGGAAAATTTGATACAGGTGGTGGACAGTGTATTCAAGGTTTGTTATTAATTTTTTAAATAAATGATAAATAAAAACTTCATACATGTCAGATTTCATCAGTCCATACTTTTTAGGATTTACCTTTATCAGGAACTCTCGATCCCTTATATTTTAGAACGCAGGATGTAAAATTCTTCAACACATAAGTTGCTATATAAACCAAATTGGCCTTGAACTATAGCAAATCTGACTTAGGTCAACTTTGACGCAGTATATTGGAAACTTAGCTTCATGATAGTTTATAAATTCGTCAAGAGAGAACAAACAATATAGTTGTGTGAATACTGTAATAACATTTGTTGAGGTAGTTTGTCGAAAATTTTCTGAAATTGATTATATAAAGCACTCCTTTTTATTTTTTTTCTATCATTTTGCTAGACATATCTTATTATGAATAGGAGTCTTCACATGTAAATTTGTAATAGAGTAATTGTCTTCCCTCCTCTAGACCCCCAAGGGTGACTGGGGTATAGAAATATGGTCACTACAGGTCTTCCTCCGACCGGCAGTAAAACCCTTGCCAAAGTGGGGCGTCCGTTTGGCTGTGCGGGATGTATCAAGTACACAGCCACGTCCGGTCAGAATGGGGACGTAAAATCCGATGCCTAGTGTAGAGAGAGTGTCACGCTCTCTGCACGTTAAGAACCCTTGCAACAACTCTTGGAGGGGTCCGTAGGTGGCCTGTTGCATGGCAAAATTTCTGTCCCTATCCAATCTTCCGTCATTTTCAAGTGGCAGTCTAAATTTCCTCGACCTTTATCCCGGACGGCCTCTATTACAGGACCTACCTATTGTATTTATTGTTAATTTGTTCTTGTCCTGAATATGCATGAATTATTTGCCACTGGACGTTAAGCAACCAACAATCAATCAATCAATCCCTCCTCGAGATAGCCATATCTTTTTTGTAGTCTATTCATGCTATTGTTTATATAAAAAAAGAAGATGTGGTATGATTGCCAATGAGACAACCCTCCACAAGAGACCAACATGACACAGAAATTAACAACTATAGGTCACCGTACGGCCTTCAACAATGAGCAAATCCCATACCGCATAGTCAGCTATAACAGGCCCCGAAATGACAATGTAAAACAATTCAAACGAGAAATCTAAGGGCCTAATTTATATACAAAAAATGAACGAAAAACAAATATGTAACACATAGACAAACGACAACCAAGTTTTGTAGTTTATTCCTCAATAAAATAATGTCTTGTAATAACTTAAGTCTTTTTTAACTTAATTTTGTACAAAGAGTATGATCACAAGATTATTTAGATTTTTACCACGTTGTTGGTTTGTGGACCTTCAAACATGATTGGCTCAAGTTCAGAAGGTCTTCAGTTCAAACTCACTGGTTAAAACAAAGGGTTAAAAATTGGTATTTGATACATTTCCACAAATTACAACTGATTTTCGAAAAGATTGAAATATATTTTTGCAGAGAAAAAGTCAGGTGTAACGTGTACCAGAGTAAATGATGCTACAGAGTGTGTTCCAAATGCTGTTTGTAAGAGTGGAGTTTGTACCTGTAATACTGGATTCTATGACGATAATTTTTCTAACACTGGGGGAAAATGTGTGTCAGGTAGAGTTCCTTTTTGTTTACTGATTTAATTTTAACTATATTTCAAAACATTTTGTACTTAAATGTAAAAAAAACCTAAATGTTGTAAAATAATAAACTGAATATTTGTAGTTGATTTCTTAAGGCTTGTTTTATTTCTTGAATTGAAGCTTCGTCATGTGTATAATTGTACTGAAAGATCTGAAATATGAGTTTTTCCTCTTCAAAACTATCAAGGTCTTTCTGTTTAAAATTTTGATAATTTGATTTTTTGGCATTATCACCAAAATGCTTTGTCCACCCTCCCATTTGCAATCAGGTGATATGTGTTGTTTTCTGCAGTTAGTTCTTTGATAAGTCAACCCGTTAACCTTTTTTTCTAATTAGTTTGGAAAATAAAGCAGTATCATACCCTTCCCTTTTCACGAATGTCAACTACCGATTTAGACTATTTACCGAATTTGTAATAACATAGGCAACACGATGGGTGCCACATGTGGAGCAGGATCTGCTTACCCTTCCGGAGAAGCTGAGATCACCCCCAGTTTTTGGTGGGGTTCGTATTGCTTAGTCTTTAGTTTTCTATGTTGTGTCTTCTGTATTATTATTGTCTGTTTGTCTTTTTATTTTTAGCCATGGCATTGTCAGTTTATTTTCAATATGTCTGTTTGACTGTTCCTCTGGTATCTTTTGTCCCTCTTTTTTGATTTAGTGTCCAAAATTTGTTGCTTTCAATTAACTCTTTTGTGTGCTAGTTCTTTCTACATGATTTTCGAAGATCATAAGTGGAGTTTACTTTCATATTCATATAAAGGCAGTATGATTATTGAAAAGAAAAAATTAAAGTATGTTCAGAAAAAAATGGCAGACTAGCAACAAAATTTGCTGGATCACAACATTAATGATGCTTTGATTTGGTCATTTGATAAAAGTATACGAAGGGAGAGTAAGATTGATGTGGGTAAAATTTATCAGCAGCGTTAGCTTTATCTTCTTTTGAATTTTTAAACATGACATACAACCATATTTGGGGCTACTTTCTGTGAAATAAATATTGTCATAAAAACATTTGTTTTTTTATTTTATTAATTTGAAAAAACAAACTGACCCTTATTGGTATTATAGCCCCAGACAGTTTCAAGCTATTTTTACATTTTTTTCTGAACTTTTAATATATATCAACAGTAAAAAGCAATAATGTCCAGCAAAACTAGACAATTCATCTTATCTTTTTCTTGTAGAATTGTTACTTTTGTATTGCAGAAATGGAGTCAGGAGTGACATGTACTCTGAGCAACCTACCAACAGAGTGTATACCTAATGCCTTATGTAAAAGTGGTGGTGATACAGGATTAAAGTGTACTTGTAACAGTGGATATTACGATAGCAATTTTCCCAATACAGGTGGATCTTGTATACTAGGTAAATATTCAATGGTTATATACCTATATGGAGTTATTTTCTTTCAGAACGATAGGTCATTCTTTCGAAGACGGACGATACCATATTCCAATGAAATATGCTCCAAGGCATAAAATAATAGCCTGTGTGAGGTCATTAATTTCCTTGACAAAAATGCAAACTATAATTTACTTCAAAATTATATTCGTCTGATAGTTTCTGTTGCCGATTTGGGAATTTTATTTTTTTAAGTTCAATCTATGATAGGTGTAAAAAAAATCGTCATTGCCCGAATTCTAATTTTAGAAACAAATAATGTTTTGTTAATTTATCGCTACAATACAGAGACATTATCATATATGAGAGATGAATTTTAATGTAAAACTTTCATAACACTTTAAAATAAAATAAAATTTAACATATTCGTGTGTAAGATTTTGAAAATCTTATTGATTCACACTGAATAGGTTGATTGATTGATGGTTACTTAACGTCCAGTGGCAAATATTTCATGCATGTTCAGGACGATACACACTGAATAGGAAATCATACTGTGGCCTACATGTATTGATATTCGTTCACGTGTAACATGTACATGTATCACGATTTCGTGCCCCCTTCGTGTCAGTTCTTAATTTTTTTACATTTATGTATACCTTTTACTCTATCCAATGATTAACTAATAAAATATTCTTATATTCTATTGAATAACATCCACGTACCTCACAATGAGGTCGGGTGGGGGGAGGGTATATAATTATATCCTGATTATATGTTCAAAAAATGTATTGCTATTCAAAAGAAAATCATCCTGAACATTTCATTCGATTCAATTAAAATTGTTGAAAAAATAACCACTTTTCCGCGATAAAATGTCATTACAAATAGACAAAAAAAACATAGCACCTCCCCCTTTCCATAAACTAATTTGGAACAATAAATTACTTACAAAGTGTCTTGTAGTTTTCATACACCATTATCAGATGGTAACAATTCATTTGTGTCTTACTTCATGCAGTTACAGTAATATTTTTATTGTGTATGGATAATAATTTCTAAGGTTTATATCTAGATTAATTAGTGAGTTTTATTTCACATTCTATATGAGCCGTAGGGCGTATTAAAACCTGAACCCGTTAGAAAGGAATATCCCACTTTAGTGTGGTGGGTAAAATAGGATGATAAATTTTGCAATTCTTTATAAAAAACAAAAAATTTTGACGGTATATAAGTCAGATAATGCATATTTTAAGGTTTTTCTTGTCGTAGAACACACCTCGGGGTGTCAGGATTGCCCAAAGAAAGACCTCCCTACGGTCGGTCTTTCGTTTGATCAATCCTGACACCCCTCGTAGTGTTCTACGACAAGAAAAACCTTAAAATATGCATTATCTATAACGTACACTACATTTTGACAGCAATGTCTTTTAAAAAAAAATGATTTAGAAAATTTGAGGTATGAAACAAACACGTTCCTTTGTTGAAGAAAATTAAATGTCCTCTAGTTGACTTTTTTTGGTATTGTTGTGTTTTTTGGATGCTGTTTTGTATTCATTTCTTCCTGCCCAAAAGAGAAAGATAACTTACCCTTATGGTCAAGCTACAGTAAATGGGTTATGTCACAGATTTTAGTGGAGTTTTGCTTAAACTTTTTTGAAATGTGAAATTTTCCATAACTATACATGTACATCTATTACAATTCTCGAAACCATAAAAACATTAAATAAAAAATCTGAACTTTCGATATAGCTTTAGTATTGTTGATATTTAACAATTGTCTCTGATTATTTGTGATGAACATCAATTTGCTTATTTTTTTTATCTTTTCTGTTTTATGATTCTGTACAGGTTTGTCCTTTCTGGGCATTTCAAAATATCTTGTTCTCCTGTTCTGTTTATAACCTTAATATTTGCAGTCTACTATGAAGTTTGCCTCAATTTTTGTATAGATAAAATTGAATATGTACTTTGTTCACACATACATTATTCCCATATAACTATAGCATTATTCAGCAATTCATTTATTCATAATTATACTGTCAGTGGCATATGACATTTAACAATGCAATTATAAATGCGCTAATTTGAAGAAGACAGTATGCTTTAACAGTGGTAAATATACATATTGAAATCATGAAATATTCAAACACTGTATAGGAAAAGTATTTGTATGTAAATTTCATAATTTTGAATATATTTCCAAATGCAGCTGACTCTTTAGTAAACAGACATGAAGTTTCAGGAAAACAAGTCACAGGACCTAAAGTCACAAATTTGATAGGACAAAACGTCACAAAGAATTTGTGGACAATTGTTTTAATATTTAAAAGAATGAGACATCTAGCATTTTTTTCTTTTTATAAAATTTACTCATTTTTAAGTTAAGGAATTGTTCATGAAATTTTTATCATGCAAAGAATACATTTCTCGGCACCAAGAAGCCATTCAAGTACCATTACACTTCGACATTTTGTTTTCATAACAATTGTTTGATATTAATTGATATTTTTTGAATAAATGTTAATTTAAAAATTGCTTTATATAATAAGTTCTAGAAAAAAAAAATAGTGTTTTCTTGTTCAAAGACAAAAAATATCAAAACTGAATTGTGATTTTTGTCCTGTTACTATTTTGCCCTTGACTTCATGTCCGCACCTTTTTGTACTATGACCTTCTGTCCTTCATTCGACTCTTGTTAATCGAAATAAGCCGACCATAGACATATTTCGAGATACCCGTAGTTCAACTTAAACAAAAATCAGAAGTTTGGCAGACTAAGGAACACAACTCTTGCCTAGCTTTGTGGTGGGGATTGGGGATTGATATTCTGGTCTCAGAACAATGTTTTTTACGTTACAGTTTTTATTATTCTAATAACATTTCACGTTTTCGTCTCTTTTTTATTTCTTTGTACAGTTACAACTTATTATTGTGGTTTTTAGCGGAGTGAGAAATTTACTATTGATCTCAGAGTTATTTAAAGTCGACAAAATTGTTCATCCTCGTATACAAAAGATTTTGAAAAAAATAGATTTGTTTCCATTTTCTTTCATTCTAATATTTTTCTGCAAGAAAAAATACAAAAAGTTTACAGACGCTGATTGATTATTTTGAGTTCAATCAACAATTGAAGTCTTCATCCCTACTTTATACACAACGAAGCTCATTATTATAGTGAATTGCTTTTAAAAGTCTTATTTTTTTATTTTTTTTTAAACTTTGATCATATCCCTTATTACTTATCATGGTGATCAAAGATAATCTTAGTTTAACACTTGTTGAAATAGAATGTCATAAATTGTTACAACGGTTAGTGACTGGAATTAAAATTACACAATCAAGTAATTTCAGATTAAATAATCCAATTAAATCCATGAGATGGTGATTTGTTATATGTGTATTAGTTCAGGATAAATATTTAATTTTGAAAGCTTTTGTTCACCTTGGGACTGTTAATTTTAGTTTTGATTCAATCGAAATTTCGACTCATTAGGAATCGAAATACATATATTTCTATGCAGCTAAGTTTGAGACCAAGAGAAAACCAGAAGTAACTGTAATTTGGTAATATTAAAAAGACATTTGTGGATATTTTAATTTGTTTTTTTTTGTATAGTTCACATACATTTCTGTTGTAAAGTTATAATTCCTCTTTACCTACTAAATCCAATGAACAATAATGAATTCAGATGTGTGTTATTTTAGAAGTAGAACTAGAACATTTACCTAAGGCCAATCAGATCAGCAAGCATTTATAAGGAAACAATTAAAAAGACATAGGCTTTTTAATTTATATTAGCATTTCATGTGTATTTCAGTCTAGACAAAATCGTGATGACCTCCGAAGACAGCTAATAGTTTATTTTTGGAAAAATTGAACTTAACTGTACACTAAAAGCAAATTATTATTTCAGTATTTCACTTTCATTATCGATTGAACAAAATATCATATTTTAATTTATTTTATATCTCCTAGCTAATATTCCTTTAAAACTATGTGCTACGATGAAGAGTTAGTATCATGGTGAATATTAAAATATATCATTTTGTACTTAAGAGTTACAATCAGGAGTGACATGTACTCAGAATTACCAACCAACAGAATGTGTACCTAATGCTGTGTGTGAGAATAAAGGATCAGGACAGAAGTGTTACTGTACCAGTGATTATTATGACAGTAATAGTATAAATCCTGGTGGAACATGTAGTATAAGTAAGTTATGATATCTATACTTCATTTCATTTTAACGATATCGATATTTCTAAGAGTAAACCTTGCAACCAAAAATATGTGCACAGATATGGTTTACAATGTTTAAAATATGTATTCATTTTATTTTACATACAAATGTTTGCCCTATTTTGGAGTTATTTTAGAATATAGTTCACACGAGTGGATTTCATTTGTCAATTATATGACTTGTGGAAAACTTGATGAAATCTTTGCTTCAAAGATAATTCCAGGTACTATACAAGCACAATTTTTAAACTAACTGAAAGATTAATTGCAATGTCAGTCTCTTTGAAGAATAATTATCTTTTCAGGATTAAGAATAAATAGCCGTGAGGCAGTTTCGCCTACCTAATGATATAGTTACATGCCAAAGGTTGTGGCTGTTTATTGTTTAAAAGAAAAACATTTTTGTCAGTCAAATAGTTATATCTAATATGCATTTTTAACCAATTTTTGAATATTTTGAGAAAAACAAAAACAAACTAGATTTCACATGTGTTAGCTTATGTTTTTTCTTCTTCAAATAACTCGAAAGTCCGGAAGACATGTCTCGGTGTTCATGTATTCTTCAAATTATGATAAGATTAGGGTAAATTTTTTTGAAGCATATTTATTGGTCAATTTTGTTAGATAATTTATAAATCTATCTATTGTAATTTATATTGAAATTTGCTAAATATTTACAATTTTTAGATTAGAAAATACTCACATTAATATTATACAATTGTGGTTTAGATTTTTAAGCAGTTGAAATGATTTACGGAACTTAATACGCCACTAAAAGAAATACAGACGGTTGAGATCTCAACAATTTATTGTAGCCCGTCACATACCCATGTTAATGTCTCAAGTAAGAGAACCACGTCAGTGTTTTTCTTTTATTACATTATTTCAAATTTAAGTTCCTTGAATGAACCTTATCATCCTTTAGTTTATTGATGATTTGAATGTTTTGTTATTTCAGAGATACTTGTTGATCAAAGATGTACTGATAACGGACCATCAGACCAGTGTAAAGATTCGAAATCACAATGTACACTGACATCTGGTGGTTACAAATGTGCTTGTATAACTAATTATTATAACGATGCCGGGACCTGTACTCAGCGTAAGTAGCCAAATTAAAATGATTATACAATTTTTCATCACTCGACCTCTTGTGTCCAAATGTTTTCTGGATGGTACTTATTGTATCTACTTTTGAACCTGTATCCATGGATGATATCTATCATTAAACATGGCTGCTGTTGCTCAAAATAGAACAAAGGGGTAAAAATCCAATTTCGTCATATCTTAAAAGACCTTAAAGGGATATCACACTATTGTTTATACGCATCGCTCTCGGCGCCGCTATAGTGTCGTAACCGTATTATGACGTCGCCGTTTTCGAGTCAGTCGTAAAGGTCGCCGATTTCTAAAATGGCGGCCCGCTCGAATGGACGTTTCACGAAAGCAGGAGAAAGCAAACGACGTATTGATTTAAGTGTAAAAATGAAAATGCTATACGAAACGGACAATTTGTTGGAAGCTGAAAGCAATGAACCAAGACAGTTAAACTCATGTATCTGGATACCGGGAGAGAGGCGCGTTTTTGAACCATATGAAATGGACAAACAGCTAAAAGCAGGTTGTGTAGACTGTGGAATGCCACTTCAGTTTACAAACGTAACCGAAGAAACAAAGTGTGGTCTAGGGTGCATTCTGTATGTGGAATGTTCTTGTGGTGTGATAAATAAAATATACTCCGGAAAGGTCCATCATGATGCAAAAAACAGAAGACAAGACCAATATTTGATGTAAATTCGAAAGCAGCAGTAGGTAAGATAAATCGGTAAACGAAATGAGTGATTCAAATTTAAAAAAAAATGTTAATACTGTTCCTATATTCTTCACAAAACAAAAAAAACGTTGTCTTAATGGCACTTATGCCACATCTTCTTATTTCTAATAAGAGTAGAACAAAAATCAGAATAAAAAGCTCAACAAAAATGCAACTAGCTGTTCCTTTGTCCCAACAAAAAGTTTATTTATAAATCACATACTATGTATTAATGATACTAGAAAAAAAAACTGACCATCAAAGTATTGGTCTATGAATAACTTGTTTCGTCAACTATTCCCTAAATATTACATTGTCAAAAGTTGTCACAGATACCAGTATATTTTGAATTCGTACGTTGTGCAATATGACGTCATGTTTATCATTATGACGTTATCGCATCAACCCATCCACCGTATCACTGCAAAGGAAAAGCAGGTGCTTCCTACCTTTTTGTGTATTGGATTGTATAGCATAATTTAATGTACAAATTAAAACATAGAACATTTTGTAATTGATATAATAACAATGTCGAAGCATACCTATGACAAATAATTACATATAATGACCATGATATTTCTTTGTTCATAGAGAACAGATAGTATAAACGTGTCTTTTCCACTATACATAAACTACAGATTTTATATATTTTATGAATGCAAACATTAGCAATATTATTTGAGATGACCTTAACGTACATTCTTCAATTTTTCATTAAAAATTCGGTTGCGCCATGGCATTTTCGAAAGAAAAATGATTTTTTACAAATTACTGAAACATTTTGTGTACATTACGGCTATTCTACATCCTATACTTTTTAAAATAAAAAAAGACTATGACCTCCGACGCGTAAACTGAGGATTAATACTTCATGGGCAGGTGTCCTTCTAGTGACCGTAAATTTTCATTGGGTTGGGTCTTTCAACTCAGGTGCTCCAGACGAGTGTGAAAAAGCCGGCGATTTTCGGAGTGAGACTTCAATTGTTTTCCAACATAGGACCGATCCCAATATTTTCATGTGGCTTCCTTTAGTTGATATTAACATACCGCCCTTCAGATTTTTTTGCTGTTTTTCTACTTCTAAGGGAGCTACCATTTAAATTTTATGGGGTGGCTAGGATGAAAATTTTGTCCTGCATTTTTTTTAGTTGTAATCTCTGTCCTGCCTTTTTATTTTGAACTCCATTCGGTCCTGCCTTTTTTTCATTATTCTATCCTGATTTTTTTTACATAAATTGTCATCCTGCCTTTTTTTTTGCCAAGTTGCTCATCCTGCCATTCATATTTACTCAAAACTCCTATCCTGCCTATTTTTCAAATTTCATCCCAAAAATCAAATGGTAGCTCCCTAATAGATCTCCGTAAAATAGCGTAAAAATCGTTCAAAAGCTAAAAAAAAAAACAACGTATCAATTTCTTCTATTTTTGTACTTTATTAACTAACCGCAAAATATTGGAAAGAAGTTGTCTAGAAGATTTTGGTACTATTTGCGATCTGAGTTATCCGATGTTGCGGTGCACTATTTATTTAACGCACAGAGTGATAACATTTCTTTCAGTGTCTACCTCCTTCATTTCTGAATAGTAAATGTGAACTAACAATTGAAAATATTCGATTTCCCCGGACATTTAAAACACGTTTTTCGCAGTTCACTGCTTCTACTTTTTTAAAAACAAGAGTGCACACACTCGCCTTCTTTACTAATCATTGATATTATGTTGATAGTCCTAAATTTAAAGCTTTACTACAACTATCACATAAACTTAATATGATCCAAGAAAATGAGGTCAAGGTCATACAAACTAAACAAGAAATACATGTACACCTTACAATCATCCAATACATTAAATATAGTTGACCTATTGCTTATAGTTTCTGAGAAACAGACTAAGACATCATAAAATATTTCCATACACCAAATAAAGTTGACCTATTGCATATAGTATTAGAAAAAAAGACCAAAACTCAAAAACTCAACTTTGACCACTGAACCATGAAAATGAGGTCAATGTCCGATGACACCTACCAGCTAGACGCGTACACCTTACAATCATTCCATACACCAAATATAGTAGACATATTGCATACAGTATAAGAAAAACAGACCAAAACACAAAAACTTAACCATAACCACTGAACCATGAAAATGAGGTCAAGGTCAGATGACACATGCCAGTTGGTCATGTACACCTAACAGTCCTTCCATACACCAAATATACTAGACCTATTACTTATAGTATCTGAGATATGGACTTGACCACCAAAACTTAACCTTGTTCACTGATCCATGAAATGAGGTCGAGGTCAAGTGAAAACTGTCTGATGGACATGATGACCTTGCAAGGTACGCACATAACAAATATAGTTATCCTATTACTCATAATAAGAGAAAAATTAACTTTACAAAAAACCTTAACTCTTCTTCATCTAGTCACTGAACCATGAAAATGAGGTCAAGGACAATGGACATGTGACAGACGGAAACTTCGTAACATAAGGCATCTATATGCAAAGTATGTAGCATCCAGGTTTTCCACCTTCTAAAATGTAAAGCTTTTAAGAAGTTAGCTTACGCCGCCGCCGCCGGATTACTACCCCTATGTCGAGCTTTCTACAACAAAAGTCGCAGGCTCGACAAAAACATATTCGTTGTCCGTTTTTTTTTCTAAAAAAGAAACCTGCCTCTGTATACCTAATTTTCCCAAGAACAATAATTCCTTCTTTGTGATGAATAGTTTTAAATACAGATCAATAAGGGGTGTTTTCCAAATCGGCCCAGGTATCATCCCCCCAAAAAACAATATCAACCCTGAGGCTCGAATAAGTCTCGAGCTGATATTGGTATAGAGGGATGATATCCGGAATGATATGGAAATGGAGATGCATTAATCTTTAATAATTTTATCATAATACTACCGATGCACTAACGCAACCAGGCTAATAACCACATAACAGTCCCACCATGCGACGTCGCATAGGGCTGATATGGGTTATCTGATTGGGTTTTAAGTTATTGATAGTTTGCTTCCGCTCATTACACAAGTATAATTTTCACCGAATAATAAACTTTTTCTACAGCGTGTGTATTTTGACATGATTATGCAAGCATGTCATATCGAAATTTCCTAAGACTCGATAATTACTTTTATAGCTATGTATGACACTGGTCTGGGACTTACAGAGGTCAACAGATATTTAGCCAATTTAAATATAAATGGGATGTCACAATCAGCTTTCAAGAAAAGAGAAAAAGAAGTGTACGAACCTATAAGAAAAGTTGCACAAAATTCACTAGATACCTCTTTAGAGGAGGAGAAGAGTAAATCTCCAGTAATGGAAGATAGGTATGTACCTGTATCAAGTTTACAACCACATGCACTCAACCAACGACATAAACGTTACCAATTTCATTGCACAAGATGCGGATTTTGACAAGTGGTGTCTCTTCAGTAATGCTCGCCGAGACCAAAATATGTGAAAACAAAAACACTTTTACAACTGTTGACGAAAAAATCAAATAAAAAAGGACATTAAGTATAGCTAAATCCGAATAAGGATAAATAATTAAACTTTCAAATGTGTTAAAACTCAAGAATATTATTAGCGCTCATTCGTTCTTATTTTGCATTCAATGTCACATTGATTTGCTCAAGTGGGTTAAGAATCCAGCGCCCACTCGTTCTTCTTTGCATTCAACTGTCCTTTTCATTGACACAAATGTACTCAGCTTAGTGAATAATTTGGGTCTGTTTAAAGCTTACTAAGCGGTGTGAGACAGGTCTCCGCGTTGAATGCCGAACCCTAGCCTATATAATTGCTTACATCGACGACATTTTGTCTTGGAGATGGATGGAGATATGTCTCATTGGCAATCATACCACATCTTACTTTTTATTTTATTAAAGACAAATGTATTACAGTTTGCTTTTCTTTTAAAGTCCATGTTAGATGAAATAAAAACCCACTCCACAGAACAAACGTTGATATGATATTCATGGACAGGGTGTTTTTTTTTTATTTATGTTTTTCCTCTTAATGACAGCTTTGATAGTCAGGATTATGAGTTTTTCAATTATTTGTAGTGAAAATGGTGAAGATGTTAGTCTGGTAACCGTCAAGTATGATATGGGGTGGCAAAAGAGAGGATCTGGTAGAAAATACGACTCCAAATCAGGCGTTGGAACTTTGATCGGCGACCAAACAGGAAAGGTTGTAGGAAGGGGCGTTCGTTCAAGCGATTGCAGAGTTTGTACCTTTTGGGAAGCAAAAAATGTAGAGCCACAGGAACACAAATGCACCCGCAATTGGTTTGGTTCGGCTAAGGGAATGGAACCAGACGTTGGTACAAGACTTATAGAGGACATTGAAACAAAAAATTGTCAGGTTTCGACTGTCATTATGGATGACGACACTAAACCAAGGCTCGCATAAGACGTACAATGCAACATCCTATAAAGAAATTGAGTGATACAAATCATATTAAATCACAATTTAACAACAAATTGTGGAACTTGAAGAATACTTTTAAAAATGATTTGACTAAACCTGCAATTACCCATCTCAATAGGTGTTTTTCTTTTGCTCTTTACTCAAACAAAAATGATCTGGAATCCATGGGTAATGACTTAAAAGCTATTGTACCTCATCTATATAAAGAACATGATCTCTGCAATCAGAAATGGTGTTCATACAAAAGAAATCTCTGCAATCAGAAATGGTGTTCATACAAAAGAAATCCTAATAAGTACTGACCCACTGTATCTCTTAATAGCCTGCCTCTTCGCAAAAAACTTGCTGAAATCATTGGGGAATACACCTCCGGTGACAATATGGAGAAAATATCCCCCTGTGCATCAACAAAAGAGGTAGAATCTTTTCATAGTATGCTAGCAAACAAAGCACCAAAGGCGAAACATTTGTGCTCATCACCAAGTTTGGAATGTCGGGTTGACTGCACTGTTGCTGAAAAAAAATATATCATATGGATATATATCACAGGTATATGAAGAGTGTGGTCTTTCCCCAGGTAAAATAACCGAAAAATCGTCAGAAAAACTTGCGGTTAAAAGAAAATACCAAAATGATTACAAGAATTCAGCAGTAAATAAACGGAGAAAATTATTTCGAAAACACATTATAAAAGAAAAGGAAACAGTAGTGGAGATTAGGGAAGGTGACACGTACAAAAAATCTATTGATTTAGAACACCCAACCCTAATAGACATTGATTTTATATCTGATCCAGTTACAACCCCTTCGTTAGACACATTTGACGTCAATATTGATAATATGTCAATTGTTTACTTTGACTTAGAAACAACATCACTAGCAAATGATTGTGATATCATTCAAATTTCAGCTATTGAAAAGTCTTCGGAATTTAATCAGTACATTACTCCATCGCAGTGTATAAGTAGACAGACATCATCGGTTACAGGACTATCAGTATGGAACAACATACTTGTACATTACGGTCAGCGGGTAGATCAATGCATTCCAGAAAAAGCATTTCAAAATCTTATATGCTGGCTAGAGAAATTCCCCTCTCAGATTATTTTAGTTGGACATAATTGTCGTCGTTTTGATGCCCCAAGACTAATTAGATCTCTTTCACAATACAATTTGAGCACATCATTTCAAAAGAAAGTAATCGGCTTTATGGATACACTATCTTTTTTCAGGAAAAAGTATCCCGATCTGAAGTGCCACAAGCAGGAATTTTTGGCTGAAAATTTATTACAAAAACAATACCAGGCACACAATGCTTCTGAGGATGTAAAAATATTACAATCTATTCTAAACTTTGCAAAACCATCAGAATCAGAGATGTCAGAAAATTCTTTTAGTACAGAATCTCTAATTAGAAATATTGTTTATGTCAAACAGACAAACCAAAGATATTCTACACTGCAAGGGCTTGTTGATAAAAAAATCATAACAAAATGTATGGCAAAAAAAAATAGCCGAGAGTGGTCTTGATATGGCTCAACTGTTAGCAGCGTATCGTCGCGATGCAGTATGTGGGATTCAGCGTATATTTTCGGAAAAAAAAATTGACAATAGACCAAGAGTAACAGCATGCAAGCGTATAGCTTCCGGAATCTGTAGTTTTCTGTCCAACGGAGAGATGTAAATACGAACAATGAGTTTAGACTGTCAGTTTTCTTATATCACATGAAACGTCAATACTTTAGTCTTCTATACTATATGTTCATCAATAATTCATCAAAAATTTAATTGCATATTATTATTTATTCGGCTCAGCCTGTCGATTTAGTAAAAAGCAGGGTCAAAATTCATTTTTCGATATGTTCTAGTTCTGAATATGCATTTAATTTGCCACTGGTATTCCTTCAAACTGCATGCCAATTAGATGACTGTGGTCCTAAACAGGGGACCGTACGGCCTTCTACAACAACAAATATATTTGGCTTTACAATTCTCAACAAGACAAATATTTAACACACACACACATATAGTTATGTAGAGGAACCTGATGTTCAGTGGTTGTCGTTTGTTGATGTGGTTCATAAATGTTTCTCGTTCTCGTTTTTCATATAGATTAGATCGTTGGTTTTCCTATTTGAATGGTTTTACATTAGTCATTTTTGGAGTCCTTTATAGCTTGCTGTTAGGTGTTAGCCAAGGCACCGTGTTGAAGACCGTACTTTGACCTATAATGGTTTACTTTTATAAATTGTGACTTGAACAGAGAGTTGTCGCATTGGCACTCATACCACATCTTCTTATATCTACTTACAGAGTGTTAAACTGTAACCATCACATTAATGTCCGTCTTGTGAAAGCGTATTCGACTCATAGATAATGTTTTTGTGTTTATATTCATGTATTTTATGCCACTGAAAGTTTATAAAAAACCAAGAAAAGAACCAAAAATAAACCAAAAATAAATAGTTCAGATGTAGGTTCATGTGATCACTTGCCTGTCAACCGGGATAAAGGGAGATCGTCGCATCCGATCATGTCTGAAAAGGACAACCAGTTTTTCAATACAAAAGTAGCTGGTTCTCTCTGGATACATTGGTTCTTTAAAAAAAAAATGACCAACGTGATATAGCAGAGAGTGCTGAAAGTGACACACACAATCAATCAGTTATTTTAAAATTACTTCTAGACGTTTACCTACCATAGATCATTATTGGCAAAAAAAGTATATATACCAACTGAAACATACATGTGATGAAAAAATATTCATTCAAAGAAAAAGAGGTGCACCAACAGAAATAGAATCTGCAATCTTACTCTTAATTTTATCGAATCTCAAAATTTTAACTCTTACCAGAATTTTCACTCTAACTCATAGTATAAATCGGAAGTTTCTAAGTGTAACTCGAGCTTTAACGAGAACTCTTATTCAACTTATATTTCAACTCAAAGTAAAACTCGAACTTTAACTCAAAATGTAACTGGAACTCGAACTTAATCTCTTAATCTACCTCAAAGTTTAGCCACATCTGATAAAAAATTAGTTAGATAAAATGCATCAATATGTCCACAGAAAACGGGATACCTGTAGCAAAACAGGAAAAAAATCCAGATCCGTTTATTACAAATTAAAAGAATTTTTATTACATATCAATATGGCGATGTGTATTTTATTGTCCAGTGGCGGTTCCATAATTTTTTATAAGATGGGGACTACTGACTGTCTAGTTATGCGTCAGTGATCCCCTATATAATCAACCAAATTTTTCCCACAAAAAGGGGTGGGCGGGCCCCTGCCCCCGCCCTTTGCTTAATTCGCCTCTGTTGTCAGTGTGTGTTCACATTTATCAGATGCATTACATTGCATAACATACCAAAGTTGATCGATTAATCGAACGGTTATAACAAATACGAAATCATAAAGCTTTAATACTCAGACGATGAACATTGAACAATATTACAATGTATGTACAATGAATATGAAACGATGCATGTGTAGATAATCGAACTCAGTAAATATTGGTTGCCACAGTTCGAATAACATAAACGGTACAAATTTTTCTGCACCAGATGCGCATTTCGACAATAAATGTCTCTTCAGTGATGCTCGAGGCCAAAATATTTGAAAATCCAAAGCTTATTAAAAAGATGAAGAGCTATAAACCAAAAGGGACAAAAAAGTAAAGCCAAAGCCGGGCAAGGAATTAGAGCTTTGCATGAGGGAGATACATTCCTTAATTTTAAATAATTTTCAAAATTTTGTAACAGCATAAGTTATGCAGCGTTGTGTAAGTACGGAAATTTTAACCAATTGTAAGATCCTTTCGAAAAAAGTGTCATTTAAGGTTTTTTCAACGTGCTGAGTTTGTGGCATGTTTTTTACACAGCATTTCAGGTTTTATCTTCCCGGTGCGAATGGACAAGGCAGTGAAATTATTCTGCCTGCAGTCAAAAAGGAACGCGTTACTTTTCAGCAGATACACTGCAAGCCGAAAATAATTTCTATAATATGGCACGAGGCAATCATTCGTTTTCCTCATACAACAAATGCAATCATAAATAAAAATGAGATGACTTCATCTTTGACAATTTCTTTATAATAAACTGTTACTTTATGTTTGTTTAACGATTCGATAGATTGATAAAAATATTAATGAATAATCAAAATATCTTAAAAAATGTTCAAACATGATATTATAGTTTGTAGTGAAAAATTTTGATTCAACTCCATGCAAGTGTTGCACAAAATGCGGCTATACCAGCAACGTCGTTCTATAACGTTAAAAGAAAAGATATTTCCCGCCAAAATTCGATAATATGATTATTTCCTTTTTAGCGATTTTAAAACATCGGTGACCCCCCTTTTTTTATTTGTGCTTTTAAAATCTTCCCTGAAGCTGCAACTTATGCAGAAGGTTTGAAGGAAAAAACATTAGTAGAATTTTTTATTTTGAGAAAAATCTAGAATAAATAGCAATTAAAAATGGCGGGAAATATTAAAAGGCCTTGAAAAATAAGGAAACTGAGACAAATAAATGTTTTAAAGGTACAAGTTACATTTGACTGTTTTTATTATCACAGTTAAACATCTTTTTTTAATAATTTTGCATTTTTTTAGCAGCTTAGAGTGCTATTTTTATATTTTGGTTAAACGCGATTCTTTAAGTTTTGATGACGTCATATCTCGAAAACAACATCGGTGACCCCAATTTTTATTTCGCCTAAAATTTCGTAATAAGTATGATCTATCTACATGCAAAAATTCAATGAATTATTATTAGTAGTATAAATAGTGTGATTTCCCTTTAAGCAGTTACGGTAAATTTGACCTGTCAGAAAATATTGTACCAAGTCAGGAAAATGGCCATTGTTTTATTATAGTTCGTTTCTGTGTGTGTTACATTTTAATATTGTGTTTCCGTTGTGTCGTAGTTCCCCTCTTATATTTGATGCGTTTCCCTCAGTTTTAGTTTGTAACCCGAATTTGTTTTTTTCTCAATCGATTTATGAATTTCAAACAGCGGTATACTACTGTTGTATTTATTCATCTGGGCAAGGTCTATCATCTGTAGAATTTGAAGAAATATAGGACAAACTATTTAAAAGTTTCCCTCAAATGTCAAATTTTAGTTGATATCAAATTAATGCCTGATATATCAAAATCTATAGCAGTTAGAGCAGATCTGACAATGGTAGGATTAATCAACAGGTCAATGTTGTTGGCCTGATGAGTGTTAGGTATTGGATAACTCATTCTGGCCTTTTATTTTATTAATATTTCACAGTTTTTGATGATAGGTTTATAAACTACAACAGATGGATAGAAATTTAAAGCAGGAAAAATAATCAAATCAATAAGATCTACAGATAAGTCAAATTGGCATAAACGTTAAATGACCCCATATAGAGTTATTGGCTGTATATGATGAAATTTAGACATATGTTTTTTCCTAACCTATGTCTATTGACCGTGACCTCATTTTAATAGTTGGGCGACTGCTTGATAAAGAGTTTTATCATTGTGTCAAATTGCCATTATCATGAATAACAAGATTACTACATTTTGTATAATGGTTCCTTGTAAGGTCTAAATGTCTGTCAGACGGAGTTCACCTGACCTCGATCTAATTTCTTATATCAAGATATCAAGGTTAAAGCTCTCAGAGACTGGAAGCAGTAGTTTAAATACTTTGGAATATAGGATGATGTAAGTTGTAAATAGCTGTCGGTTATGTTTCAGCCGATCCTGACGGTTCATTGGTCAGTACTGTGACTTTGAGATTTGTTCTGATTTTCTAATACAATAAGTAAAAGAGGGAGGAAAGATACCAGAGGGACAGTCAAACTCATAAATCGAAAATAAACGCCATGGCTAAAAATTAAAAAGACAAACAATAGTACACATGACACAACATAGAAAACTAAAGAATAAGCAAAACGAGCCCCACCAAAAACTAGGGTAGATCTCAGGTGCTCCGGAAGGGTAAGCAGATCCTGCTCCACATGTGGCACCCGTCGTGTTGCTCATGTTATAACAAATCCGGTAAATAGACTAATTCGGTAGGTCACTGATAATAGTTTATCTATATGCGGTACATAGGATGATAGTAAGGTGTTCATGTCTTTCTTGCTTGTTTTTTTAAGCCTTGAATGATTGTCATAGACCGTTGGACATGTATGTGATACATTAAGAAAGTCTTTATCTTTGAGACCAATATAAAATCAATTGAAGCAAAGTAGGTGAGACCTTTCATTGACGTCATAATGAATGAACCAACGTTGATAAATTTGACGCGAAGTTAACTAGTCATCTTTCAGTTTACTGTGAAAAACTGAAAGCATTTCCTTTATTACTCGAGTATATGGTTAACAACATATATATTTCAATTTTTGTCGCTTGACGGAGTCAAAACGCGAGACAGAGGTATGCTGTTTCCGTTGGCGGCGGCAATGTATTAGTTTGTGATTAGGTCTAGTTTATTGTGAACCACTAGTGGTAAATCAAAGATATTTAGTATGCAGTTTTATCAGTATTGGTTCATCTCATTACCATGGACATTATTTGGCCCCTCCCCCTCAGTTATGGTCTATTATTGACTATAAAACTTTTTCTAATTTTTCGTGTATTAGTTTGTGATTAGGTCAGTTAATCATGAACCAATAGTGGTAAATTAATGATAATTGGTATGCAGTTGAACAAGCATTGGCATATCTCATTTCCATGGAGATTATTTCACCCCGCACTCTCAGTTATAGTTTATTGACTTTGATATTAGTTTTACTTTACATGTAGTAGTTTGTGTTTAGGTTTTTTTATAGGGAACTAACTATGATAAATCAATGGTATTTGATATGCGTTGTATTAGCATTGGCACATCTCATTTCCATGTTTAGCCATGTACCTTCAGTCATGGTTCATTGACTTACTTGCAAATCTCACTCTCAAGGATGTATGCAATTCAGGGTCTCTTGTTCAGCAGCGCCAGTGGTACAATGTATCCATGCACCCTGAACAAGAGTAACTTTGAAAAGAATTACCAATTTCTAGGCCATTGCTTTCATTGTTAGTTCCACGTTCAATTGATATTGCATTAAAGGTTTCTCAAATGCGAAAACTAATGCAGGTTGAACATTTTTCATTGTTAAAAAATAAAATTAAGGTAAATTAACTATATACCGCCATCTTGGATTGTGAAAAATCACTACACAATAGATCTTACAGACGGACATGTTTTTCCCCTACCTTGTCTACCTATAAGGGTATTGGACGGTCGATAATCGGTCATGTTCTTTGCTTGTTTTGAGACGGATTGGCAATTATTGTGTAAGACTGTCTATCCAAACAATGAACAATATGTGGTTTAGTATATCATTATGAAACTTTGAACATATATAAATATACTTATATCATTTATTCGTATATTTTAACTTATTTGATTCGTTCATGAAAAGTCACATGTAAAACTATATTTTAGAAGGTAGAAATAAAACAGCGGATAGCAAAAGTGATATATTACGGTTATTTTTAGAATTACTAAAAACTTTGGGATGTCATCTAATAGATTTCATGATATTGTTTACAGTTTTTAAAAAGTGTATGATCGATTATTTAATAAAATAAAATCTTCAAATACATAAGATATACACAAAATACATAAAAATAAATGAAATAACAACTATTATAATTTTGCTTGATAAAATTTAATTTTTCACTGGTGATTTTCAAATATGGTAGTGAATTTATAGTGTAACAATTATAGCCTTACCTTTGTGTGATGTCAATACAGGATATTTCGACCGAAAGAAGTATATCGACCTCGTATTAAGTCCTCAGTCAATATACTTATTTCAGGTAAATATATCCTTGTATCGACTTCGTACAAATGCTATATTTGTATAGTTTATATATAAAGCACTTATTTGTATTCGATTCAGTTTCCTAATTTAGCCATATGAGGGAAGATAACCTTTTTTTTAGCTCATCTGGCCCAAAGGGACAAGTGAGCTTTTCTCATCACTTGGCGTCCGTCGTCCGTCGTCGTCCGACTTCCGTCGTTTACTTTGACAAAAAACTTCTTCTCTGAAACTACTATGCCAAATTTAACTAAACTTGGCCACAATCATCATTGTGGTATCTAGTTTACAAAATGTGTCCGATGAACCCGCCAGCCAACCAAGTTGGCCGCCATGGCTAAATATAGAACATAGGGGTAAAATGTCGATTTTGGCTAATATCTCTGAAACCAAAGCATTATTTTTATATTTATAAATAGCATTTAGAGCAAATCTGACATGGAATAAAAATGTTTTTCAGGTCATGATTTATCTGTCCTGATATTTTCAGACAAATCAGAAAACCAGTTGTTGGGTTGCTCCACCTGAGTTGGTACTTTTAGGAAATTTTGCAGATTTGGTTATTATCTTGAAAATAATTAAAGATAGAGATAAACTGTAAACAGCAATAATGTTCAGCAAAGTAAGATCTACAAAAATGGTCAATAACCTCTTAAGGAGTTAATGTCCTTTATAGTAAATTTTTTACAATTTTTTGTAAATTTTTGTAATCTTACAAAAATCTTCTCCCCTGAAACTACTAATACAAATTTAACCAAACTTAGTCACAATCATTATAAGGGTATCTAGTTTTAAAAATGTGTCTGATAACCCTGCCTGCCAACTAACATGGCCGACATGGCTAAAAATAGAACATAGGGGAAAGAAGCAGTTTTGGGCTTATATGTATGACACTTAAGCATTTAGAGCAAATTTGACAAGGCTAAAATTGTTCATCAGGTTAAGATCTATTTGTCCTGAAATTTTCAGACGAATCATACAAGCCGTTGTTGGGTTGATGCCCATGATAAGTAATTTTAAGAAAATTTTGCAGATTTTGGTTATTATCTTGAATATTATTATAGATAGAGATAAACTGTCAAAGCAATAATGTTCAGCAAAGTAAGATTTACAAATAAGGCAACATGACCAAAATGGTCAATTGACCCCATAAGGAGTAATTGCGTTTAAAAGTCAAATTCTGTCTGGTTTGAAAAATGTTTCCGATGACCCTGCCTGCCAACTAGCATGGCAGACATGGCTAAAATTAGAACATAGGGGGAAAATGATATTTTTGACTTATATTTCTGAAACTAAAACAAAAGTTTAACGGTGGCATTATTTCATGCATCAATATTGTAAATAAAAATATCAGGTCAGCGACACATGCTCCTTGGAGCCTTTAGTTAATAAATATTATAAAAAATGTTACATAAAGCAAATATTTGTTTTGCTCGATTCAAATTTTCAACATAGCCATATAAGGGAAGATAAGTTTTTTTAGAACAAATATGATTTGTAACATAAAGCACATATTTGTTTTTGCTCTATTCAGATGTAACATATCCATATAAGGGAAGATAACTATTTTAAATTGCAAATGTTTGTTAAAAAATATCTTTTTTTTTTGTTACAAAAACAAGTTTTGTGACACCAATTTTTTTTTCTGTTTAAAAGCATATCTTAAAACTTATCTTTTGATAGTTTATTTGAAAAAAATAATCTCATCGATTTCTTTTTATTTACTAAAAAAACAAAAAAAAAAAAATCCCGCTATTAATAGCCTATGCAAGTTTGGGCAATGTTTGAAAGAAATGTAGCTTGAAAAATAGCATGTGTACCCTTATTATCTATTTTTTTTTAAAGTAATTTAAAAATACATTTTGGCAAACTATTAGAAAGTTTTGTTTTAAGAAATATATAGTGATAACCCGCCATAACAAAGACAAGATATCATATAATTTGATATAATTTGACCTGCTTTGAAAATTGATTTTTCATATGACTATCTAGGTGAAATAATTTGAGGGGCATATAAAGGTTACATTTGTAATGTCTTACTTTTTCACAGAGACAGATGTAGGAGTTGCATGTGATCCCTCGAGCTCTCAGACAGGGGAATGCAATGATCCTCAGTCATCTTGTGTACAAGCTGATGATGGACATAAGTGCCTTTGCAATGTTGGATATTACGATTACAGTGGAACATGTACAATAAGTAAGTTCAACATATTAGCAATTAGACTTGTAGACTGTAAAATATGATTGTGTTATTGTAATTAAGAATTGAATGCTTCTTTTTGTAACTTCATTGGGGTGTAAAAGCGTTGACCGAAGTACATTTTGTATGAAGCGCGGAAGCATTCAATACTTATAATTACATTTTTTAGCTAGGATTGTGAAAACACGATTTTTATCAAGTTTTTATTTAATTTACCTGTGCACTTAATTGTGGGACCTCGTGTCATCATGAATGGTAAATTTTATTGTGTAATGAAGTTGATTAAGGCATAACGCGAGATTGCAGTGTAGCCAATCAGAATAACGTATTATAATGAAACATGCATCTAACCTAATGTAATTATTTATATATGCATGCTATTTTTTGTTAACAATAACGTAAATATTTTTTCACAGTAGTTTTTCGAACCATTCAATATTCTTCAGCTTCTTTTTTTAATTTGTTGTAAGTTTGTATATAAGGGAATTTGCAAGTTTAATACATTATTCTTCATTATATTTATCATTGTCTTATTTTTCTACTTGCATAATTACACGGATTAGAGTTTTCCTTGATTTAGACAAGTTGTATATATTAATCTAGTTTAATAGCCCAAACAATGTACAACCAAAGATCAATTTATTTTTTCTTTTTAGCTTGTGAATTTAATTTTTATGATAAAATTTTGTCACCACACATAAATTTTTCATATTTTTGTTTTCAAACATGTTATAACTTTTAAAATTTTACTTTGCAATATATACACATTGAATAAATCTGCGTAAAAATGCTTTATTAAGCAGTTAAACGTATCAGATATTGATTTTTTTCTATGAAAGGATGACATAAACAGAAAAAGAATGAAAGCAACACTTTATAGATTTTAGATGTTGTAGACTGCACATTCTGTTAACGTAGCAATAGTGTCAAATAACCCCCCCTCCCCCCCAAAAAAAAATCACGTAATCTAAAATTGAAAGCTTAATAGAAAAATCAAATATATTCTACTAAGAACGAAAAATAAAGACACTATCTACCTCATTATTCTGCAGATTAGTAAGCATGGCAAATAGTCTTCAGATACGAGAATATGGTGCATATTCGGAACCTATTGGTGCCAATAGCCAACAAATAAAGTAACACCTATGCTTTTCCAGACTGATTTATAAGAATTCATGTCGAAAAATTACTGTTTCTTCTTTTTTCCTAGCAATTCAAAGCCAACGATAACCAAAATTGTCAGGAATTTAATGTAGGGAATGCTATTCCGTCATTTTGTTTCCACTATTTGAAAACTTGATATGATGTAAAGAGTAATACATAAGTGAACCTTTCCTTCAAACTGGTCTTCAAACTGCTAGGCCGATATTTGAGTTAATGGTATTTAAGGACTGTTGATATACTTCTTTAGTATTTTTCACAAACTTGATATTGCTAAAGTTTATATGGAAATATTTTTGAATTGAATTACATATTAAAGAAAAAAATCGTGTCAATTTGCAAATTATTTTGCGGAGATACAAGGTGAATGATAAAGGCTTTTTACGACATTCATGTTATGGTTATTATAAAATTTGATAATTTTGATATTCAGAGGTGGAGTTGGAAAATTCATGTACTGCAAACAGACCTGATAATCAGTGTATAGATCAGAATGCCGAATGTAAAGACAGTAATGGTCTAACGTGTCTCTGTAAAGATTCATTTTACAAGGATTCAAATGGAGTATGTAATAAAAGTAAGTAATTTGTATACTACCATCTATACAACCATAATGATTTTAATACAACATTTTTGAAAGAACTACTAGGTAATATTGAGCTGGTCATTTAAAATTAAATGCATGTGAAGTGGTTTGATAGAAAATGAGTCATATACATCTGCAATATGATATAGGACAAGAACGTGAACAACTACTGTTTCTGTCTCCCCCCATCAATAATGAACAAAATTGATAGTGTATAGTAGGTTACAAAATGCCCTTTAAATGACAAAATGAGAAACAATCCAAAAGACAAAACATCCACCCAGATTAAAACAAAAACAATACGCCACAACAGTAATTGCTGACAACTACAGACAACCACTGGAAAATGAAAGAGACTCAGAACAGTCATATAAACATAATCAAGAATGTGGTGATGCTAAACATTTTTTTTGTACATACTTGACAGAAGCAATTTTAATCTTTAGTATAGGTAATCCAATTAGTATCTACATGTATAGTAGAGATTTTTTGAAATTATTTGATTCAAAACAAGGCTGAAGAGGAACCATTTCTTTGTAAAAAACCTTTATATATGTTAGTATATACGAAAAAAGTAAAATCACAAAAATACTGAACTCCGAGGAATATTCAATCGGAAAGTCCCTAATCACATGGCAAAATTAAATGACAAAACACATCAAACGAATGGACAAAAACTGTCATATTCCTGACTTGGTACAGGCATTTTCAAATGTAGAAAATGGTGGATTGAACCTGGTTTTATAGCGCTAAACCTCTCACTTGTACGACAATCTCATCAAATTCCGTTATATTTACAACGATGCGTGAAATTGATTTCAATTAAGGAGTTAGATATGTTTTTGATACTTATGATTTCTTTTCAGAGATAGACCTGAATGCCACTTGTAGTGCTGGTCAGCCATCAGATCAATGTTTAGACTCGAAGTCGGAATGTACTTCATCTTTGAGATGTTATTGTCAGAACGGATATTTTGAAAACAGTGGAAATGTTTGTACTAAAAGTAAGTTTAACGGACATGATTTTGGTAAAATACTTGATCAAACAGGTAAAATTAAGAACAAGACTTTATTTTGCATCACCAACTTAAATCCATATATATCTAAAAAGTCTATTATATGTGCTTAACCAAATATATGATTTTATGCAATACTTACGATAATTGGTTTCATTATGTTTTCCAGTGTGAGTCTGTGCATTAATCTGTTCGTTATGCTGTTCGTCAATGTATCAGGTTAATGTTTTGTGTAAAGATAGTTTTTTTGTCACATCAGTTTAAAACTGTGTACACATTTTTACTATGAGGGGAATTATTCAATGCTTAATAAATACGGGCTTTGACCAATGCTTCATGGTTCACCAGGCATGACAATATAAAATTTTTAATTTTCGGTATAGGTATTTTGAGTAATATAATCTATAAATTTAGTTCATTTGTTGTTTCTAAAGTAATCTGTTCGATATTTAAGCCAAATTAGGGTTATGACTAAGATTCTATTGTGTCAGCATGGCATGGTGTTCATATGGAAACAAAGTCTTGTTTATAGATGACGTACTAATTGTGCTGGAGTTTTATTTTGTTTTGTTGGCATATCGATTTTATTAAGTCTATTGTGTCTTATTATTATGTAAAATATGTAGAATTTGATATACGTTTCGTATTTGGTCAAGATAGTGTATCATCTTTCCAAGAACCTCTGTTTTTTTATGTTTTATTGTGCACTGTACTTCATCATTGAAATATTATTATATATCAATAGTATTATGTTTGTAATTGCATGTGCCCTCACATATATAATTTGTGCCATGTGTTGTTGTGAGGGATATGCATTACCGTGCCACGTCCGGTTTGTGTTTTTTACCCCCCCTGCTATGCGAAAGGGTATAAAATGTTACTCTTGACCATCCTTCCTTTCTGTCCGTCCATCTTTCAGCCAGTCCTTTCGTCTGTAATTTTGTCCGTTCGTCCCAAATAAGGCCTTTTCAATTGAATTCAATAGTTTTTATATGATGTATGACCATTGTCTAAGGTACATGTAAGGAGAAGTGTGTGTGCGCTGACATATATGTTAAACGCCGCCACATTATTGATATGCCTGTTACAAGTAAGGGGTCTGTAGTTCAGTGGTTGTCATTGGTTCATGTCTGTCATATTTTTTATTCGCAGATTTTTTTGTTATAAATTAGTTCGTCATATCACATCAATAATTTTATATACTGGAACAAACTATAGAAGGGTGTTAAAAAAGTTGCGAAGTTTTGAGCTTAAATGATTGATTCTCAGCTTTTGCATTGTTCTTAATCATTTTATTAGAAAAAAGCTTCAGAATCACTGTTAATTTAGTGGTGACTTTTCAGCACGTGTTTCAGTTCTGTCTTTAAAAAAAGATTTGTAACACCGGGTATATCATTGCCAATTTCTATAAGATTACACCGGGCAAAAACCAACTTCAAATGGGCAAACACAGAACCCCAAACTACTATGTGACTATCAGTTGTCTAATTTGCAACAACTTTATCATGGTCACATCCTATAATTTCTAACATTGATTTGAATTTATATGATCGTTTATTAATTTCTATATACATATCCTTTTTCCAAATATGATTGACTTCTGAATTTAAAACAAAACGTTGCGGTTTTCCTATTTATTGTTTATATATGATTACAGAGGTTGTATTGAACGCTGTCTGTAACACAGGACAGTCAGACCACCAGTGTGTTGATGTTAACTCTGAATGCAAAATGGAAACTGGAACATCCAATACTGAATGTCTGTGTAAAAATGATTTCTATGCCAACACTGCAAATGTTTGTATAACAAGTAGGTATTAAGTATAAACTTTGAATCATAAATAAGTTTGATAAACTTTATTCTGTAGTAGAGTAATTTAGAACTGATCATTCGGAATACACTATATGTTAAATCCTACAATGAGTATATTATGTGTATACATATTTCGATGAATAGTTTCTTTTTTGTCTTGCCTGCAACATTGATCAAGATGGGGAAGTAATCTTTATGCTCTTGTTTTTGTTTGCGATTTTTGTTATAAAGTTACAAACGGTAGTCATGAATCTGTCTCAACAGTTGGTTATATTAAGAAAGAAAAACGTTATTTACAGAATTTACACAGTTATTTCTTCATTAAGTTTATACAGTTATTTTGTTAGAGATGAAGGTCATGCTGTCTATGATTTTGCCATATCTTAAATGAGCAAGGAACATACATTGTACTGCATCTGTAACAAAAAGTAAAATCACAAAAACACTGAACTCCGAGGAAAATTCAACACGGAAGGTCCCTTATCAAATGGAAAAATCAAAAGCACAAACACATCAAACGAACGGATAACAACTGTCATACTCCTGACTTGGTACAGGCACTGAAGTAGAAAATGGTGGATTAAACTGGTTTTATAGCTAGCTAAACCTCTCTCTTGTATGACAGTTGCACCAAATTCTATTATATTGAAAACGATGCGTGAACAAAACAAACAGACATAACAGGTAAAAATGTCAAACAAAGGGGTACAGCAGTCAACATTGTGTTATAATCTTAATCACTAAAAAAAAGCCAAACAAATATGTAACAAAGAAGCACAAAAAGGCATATAGACCCAGCACATTAGTAAAATTTACCATAGTACAGTAACACAATGACGGGATGTATAAGTACAGAGCCACATCATATATGTATCAAAGAAACTTAAAAAGGCATATAGACAAAGCACATATCAAAAACGACAGACAAGCATACAAACATGTTTAACAATAACGGGATGTATAAATACAGAGCCACGCTATATGTATCGAAGTAACACCAAAAGGCATACAGACAAAGCACATTAGCAGCAATGAAAGACAAGAATACGAGAATTATCATAAACATTTTCATAATGACAGGATGTACAAGTACCACAAGTATCTTAATCATAATAAAAACAAACAAATATTTAACAAAAAGGCATATATCAAACCCAACAACCTCATTCATTGCTTTCTTTTTTTTGAATTTTATTTATGTATGTTAAATCCACCCACAAACGACCGAAAGACCTTAAGCACAGGGACCGAATGGTTCGATAACATGCATTAACTCTGGCGTAGAATCGAACGTTTGACGTCAGAATGTAAACGTCACACAGGTAGATAAATAAAATGATTTTGTCGTTCAAAGTATGTAAAGAATGTAGTCTATATTTGCTTTAGGCATATCCTTTGCAGAATGTCAATTAGAAGTCTACATTTCCTTCTAGCCGCTTGTCTATATGCTTATTGTGTATTTCCTCTAAAAAAAGAGCCACGTCATTATGTATAAAAGAACCACAAAAGTGCCTATAGACAAAGCAGACCAGAATACAAAAATTGTAATAAAACAATAACACAATAGCACAATAGCAGGATGTTTAAGTACAGAGTCACGTCATATGTATCAAAGAAACACAAAAAGTCACACGGAGAAAGCAAAAATGAAAGATATTACAAACAACACAATGACGGAATGCATAAGTACAGAGCCACGTCAAACGGATAATACCAAAAACAGACCAAACAGTAATAGTAATATCAATGAAGACAAATAAAAGAACACTATAACACGTTATTAAGATGATAAATACACTCTCATATTTTTTTTCTCTAAATCGAATGCAAAACCATGACCATAGCTTTTGTTTCATAGAAAGTGCACTTGGGGAGGTCTGTAGCAATGGACAGCCAGTTAACCAATGTTCAATAGCAGATTCAGAATGCATATCAGAAGCAACAAATAGTTTAGTGTACAAATGTTTTTGTAAGGCATCCTTTTACAGAGATGTTCAGACATGCAAAGATTGTAAGTTTAGCCTAAACATATATGTTTTGATTTATGTTCAGTATAGAAATATGGAGTTGCTGTGTGATGTGGATGATACAACTATCTATTTACAACTGAATAACATGCTATCGATTTATGACTTTTGAACAGCGGTATACTACTGTTGCCATTTTGTTTTACTTCAGACCTGTACATAAATAATTGGTTAAATATGTGTATGACTTTACCTCACTGACATGGACAGGAGTGATATACAATGTAACTAAACTAAAAAGCAAGCTTTACAAATCGATTGGAAATAGCATGACACGTCAGATCAGTACTGAGCACAAACACAAGCAAAATTAGAAAATGACAGAGACACAAAGTTCTGATCTTCGAGTACTCATTGTTAAAGAAATCTTAATATGTATGTAAGGTTATAAAGACAGGAGAAGAAGTATACTTATCTACAAATTATTTTCATTTACCTGTGTTTAATTTATATATTACAAATGGCGTAGTTTTTTCTCAAATTGTTTAGCATTTCACAGCAGTATAATTCTTTTACTATAATTATTCATCCCTTATTTTTATTCACTTTGTATTTACATTGTATCATAGATCAAATTTATTCGTTCAGTGTATGTTCATTTGGTCACTACGTCAATTGTTTGCACCTGTCCTAAGTCAGGAATCTGATGTTCAGTTGTTGTTTTTGTTGATGTGGTTCATGAGTGTTTCTCGTTTCTCGTTTTTTTTATATAGATTAGACCGTTGGTTTTCCCTTTTGAATGGTTTTACACTAGTACTTTTTTGGGGCCCTTTATAGCTTGTTGTTCGGTGTGAGCCAAGGCTCCATGTTGAAGACCGTACCTTGACCTATAATGGTTTACTTTTATAAATTGTGACTTGGATGGAGAGTTGTCTCATTGGCACTCATACCACATCTTCCTACATCTAGGTAACGGGCTTTGGATTAGAAATACGGAAGTCGTTCTACTAGAGTTGTCTAATGTTATTCATCAATGCAATTCTCAAAACAAACAAAAACTATATAAATATGTATTCTCAAAGCATAAACAATGAAGAGATAATAATAATGATAATTCATTACATTTACAGCAATTATGACGAATTCAGTTAAGAGATTTATCTTGTTGAACTTAATTCAAATATAAAACTTATAAATACTAACAATGAAGAATAATATTTCCTAAATCTTGATATCTACATCACTCACGGGAAGCATAATGTTAAAATTTGCGATAAATAAAGGCAACAGTAGTTTACCGCTGTTCGTTGTTTTATTTACGTTACAACATCGTGTGTTTGAAATATAAACGATAAAAGAGATGTTGTCATTGGTCAAGTCAAACCTCCGACCTCAAATTAACTAAGTCAAGCCCCACCCAAGCACACCTACGTAAAAACTTAAACACGCGTACTATGAACGATCGAAAGTTGATTGATCACGAAAATGATTGTGTATTTGATTTTCCCCTGGCGGTCTAAATTATATACAAGTGCATGTGAAATTTATTTATATCATTAATGAGTGCAAAACTTCCCATAACATGCATAAAGTCCTTTTGTTATAAATTTGATTTTTAAAACAAAGACTCTTTGCAGTCTTCACGGCGAAATATATTGAATCCAACTGTATCCTGTGAAGAAGTTCTAGACTAGCCCCGTGCACCTTTTCTATATGTTACGTTACAACAGCGTGTGTTTGAAATGAGACCAAATTAGGAAATATAAATGACATGACTCGATGCTGGTGGATTGATTTTTACCCATTATTTGAAAATCAGGCGACTTCAGAGCAGTACACAAACATGTTAAAGTTCGTAGTAAAACATAGAACATTATATAGTCGGTCAACTGTGTCAATTTACGTTCACATTACGAATTTTGCTGTATTTGAAACTTTTGGCAAATGAAATGGGACGTTACAAGTTGTTTGTTTGTGATACATTTACGCCAGAATGTTATCAATGAATTACCAAACGCTAAACTTGACTGCATTTCAGTGTATATCAACTTCTTTTACGTAGTGTATATAACGAAAAATGTTGAATAGTTTTGATTTTAACGATATTGTTATGATATGACTGTGTACTATATGACTCCCAAAGGATCGCACTGGCCTGAATGTAGAAGAACTTATAATTTCATCTTTAAGATCGTCGGTTGATACGATAATCCTGAGCTTGATTTCACAAATGATGATGTATATGTTTAAATTTCTATAATCGAATTCCGGTCCACTTTCCAATGTTTCCGTCGAATGTGTTCTATCGAAATAGACTTATTATCGGGTTGTACGTACATAAGCAACACAACAGGATCTGCTTGACACTTTGGGGCAAGAATTATCAGGGGTTTGTTCTATTAAGAACAACGCTTTCACAACGGTTACCACATCTGGAGCAGGATTCTCTTATCTTTCCGGAGTACCAGTGATCAACCCCTCTCCATTTAAGTGTGGTGTCTTTGTTGCTCGGTCATTAATTTTCTTTTTTATGTTTTGTTTTTAATGTACTGTGGTTTGTCTTTTGGTCGTTTTATGGTTTCTGTAATATGAACAAAAATATAGTATTTTTCCTTTATTAAGTGACTGGTCTGCAAGTTGCAAGTTTAGAAGTTCCAAGGGACACAACTGGAGAGGTTTACTTTAGGATAACATGGACTATACCTAATACTGTTGCCTTTATCAACAAATATCAAATTAAAATAACTGTAAATGGTGGAATTGCAGAAAATCTTATTAATATTGTTAAGACAAAGAATCAGTATAATATGACCAACAGACAGCCAGGTCATACTTATGCAGTCGAGATCATATCGGTGGAGACTGCTAGCCGACCTGGAGCACAGACTACTAGTGTTAACTTACAAGCTGGTACAAGTAAGAACAAATCAATTTTTAAAACAGATTGATACAGCAATCAATTACAGCTAGAATATTTTGTACTGTATACTCAAATGGCACTTCCAAGTCGTTGAATATATTTTCATTATATCTGGTTACTTAATAATTCAAAACATTTGGTAATCTCATCTTTTTTCTAAGCACTAATTATTGGTTAAGCGAAATAAACGTCTATTTTTATGCTACTTTTCATGAAGTATCATATTAAATAGATTGACATAATGTAAGATATTGAAGAAAGTCCGTTCAAAAATGTAAGTATCACTGAATGACATACTATGAATTCAGAAATTAATGCGTGCATTTATTAATGCGATTTTTTTTTAAAACAGACATTAATTACTATTCCAGGAAGATCTACATACAGATATATTCATCTAATATCAGAATGCGAGTTTGTATGAATGCAAATCGCACTGAGTTGCTTTATTCACATTAATTAGTAGAAAATGGCTTTAAAATAAGTTTTCACGCTCAGGTCTTTATTTAAACAAGGTAATTACGGGAATTTGGAAGTTGACATGATTAAATAACATGTTTGAAAGTAATCAATGACAAGACAATTAGAGGATTACTAGGAACCATATCTCAAACAGGAGTGTTTTTATGTTTTTATATAAATGTAAAACGAATGGTTCCTTATCAAATACAATCTTATATTTTATTTAAACTGCTAGTGCATAAGATGTTGTTTCAGGAGGCTCCTTACTATTGAGGTGACTATATTAGAATCAATTAATTAACGCTTTTAACATGCCTAATTTACTTTTGTAGGACCTGCAGTACCAAGTGCAATTACAACTATTGACATTTTGGGACCATTAATAACTGTTTCCTGGACTGTTGGGGGTATCATACAGCATCTCAGTGGTACTATTAATGGTACATCGGTGACACCTAAAGCATTTAACATTACACATATTCCCCCATTACAAACTCCACAACAGCAGTTTAATACAGTGAAGAATGGTGAGAGATATGTTATAACAGTGAAAGCTTATAGTAATGGATTTACCAGTGCAGAATTCACCGCAACCATCAGGACAACATCCACACGTATGTTATTTAATGTTTTTCATGTTTATAGAGATGTTCTTTTTACAAAATATTCCCTTCACAATACAACAAAATGAGATTTCAAACTTTTATTAGACGTTATTGATAGCGAGAAAACATGTTATGTAATTATACTGCCACTCTAGAAGTGGGATATATTGCAATCACCTTGTTTGTAATCCATTCGTCCAACAAATATTTTCATCACTTTTCTCCAAAACCACTGAAGAGAATGACTCTATATTTAGCAGAAAACTTAACAGTAATGAATTATAACATGTAAGCATTTTTCTGATCTATCTGTTCTCCGATACTTCGAATTTAAATAAATATTTAGAAATGTTTTACTTCTCATTACAACTTAATAGGATGACATCATATTTGTTCAGTAGTTGAACAGTAATGGGGTATAACGGCGTATAACGGCGTTCATATTGCCGATATAGGGACCTATTGTCCATTTGCCGGTACTTTGAAGTTTTCATTATGTTGAATGAATGCAACAGAAAAGAATGTTTGTTTTTCCAAATTGTTAGGCAACTGATTCCTGTTTTCCTGGTACTTTAAATAAAGTGGTGGAATATTTTACTTGACAAGAGATGCATTCTTGTTGAGTTTTAAAAATAAACTAAACATGTTAAAAGAATTTTTAAAAACTTTGATCAAACTCCTTCATATATACAAAGATTTGGTTAAAAAATTTGACTGCATCTGCAGAAGAGAGGCGTTAGATACCAGAAAGACATTCAAACTCATCAGCAAAAAAAAACTGAATGAAAAATAACAACAGGCAAACAATAGTACACAAAACATAACATAGAACACTTAAGACTGAGCAACACAAAACCCACTAAAACTGGGGGTGATCTTAGGTGCTCCGGAAGGGTAAGTAGATTTCCTCCACATGAAGCAAAATTATTATAAAAATAGAATATTACATCATCACTGTACGGTGATGTTGTTTATAAATCTTTTGAATAAACTTAATATTTAAGGTTGTTAATTTAACACACTAGAATTCTTTTTTTAAAATATTGTTTTGTCGGTACTAACATTGCTTTTGTTTAACACAAATTAAAACATAACTACAAATAGCGGACCAATCACAATTAACTTTAGGCTATATCGTCAATGAGCATGGCACACGTTACCGTTATTTGTACAGTTATATAACATATACTGTTCATTCATTACCATTTTGTATGTTCATCTGGAAATAAACTTTTGTTTTACATTCCCATGAAGATCTCAACATTTTATAAATGAGCCAGTCCATGCGAAAAGGTACAAAACAAAGTGTGCATAATTATTGGTAGCAGACTTGAGATCAATAATACACAGTTACTTTTCCTATTATCCTAAAGCTGTAAGCTGTAAGCTATACACACCTTCATGTGCTGACCCCCTTGTTTTAGAAAGATTTTGCTGAATTATTTTATATATTTCAATCATTTTCAATGTACATTTTAATTTCTTAACTTGCCATTTGTGGGGATAAGGCTCTCGCTTACAATGCAGATATCAATGCAATCACAGCGAGCATCGGTTCGAATTAGATAACTTAACTTAAATTTCAATTTTAAAAACACAAGATGACATTTTTTTTTTGTATTTTCCCTCACGTTTAAATGTTGTCTTCCTTTCTTCAAATATAGGTAGAACTGATGAAAATTATTGACCTTTTGTCTCTATAGTGTCGTACATGGAAAAGTTTCCTGTCAATATAGCATTGTTCCAGGGAACAAATGATTTTACACTTGCTCAAATACAAAACAAAATCAGATATTTCCGTTTTAAACGACACATTTTATGAATGTTTACATTAATGTAAATTATTGGGATAAAATCGTTTTTCAAAAATATTTTATCAAACGTTAACAACACAACGTGTCCTGTAAAGTTTATCAAAAGGACTTTTTATACCTTTTGGCATTGACTGGCTCACATGTTATATGAATCTTATAAATTCTTTGTTTAAATGGAAAGCAAGTTTATATCATTAATGCAAAGGCTGTGCATTTAGAATTGCACATTGGAATAAATATTTATTTCAGAACCAAATCCTCCAGTTATTGACACTTGTGATAACCTGGATCTATATGAAAACCGAATGGATTTAAGATGGAAAGAACCACAAGTACCAAATGGTGATATTTCACATTATATCATCTACATGAGTTCTACAGAAGTTAGAAACATCCATACAGATTCAAGTACAGAGGTTCAAAGAATTGAAAATTTATTGCCACGTTAGTTATTTGTAAAATATATAGTTAAAGTATGCAACTCCATTTAGAAATAATCCTTGATTTATATTATGTAATAGTTTTTTTCTGTTCTGAATATACATAAAATACTTGTAATTTCAAAACGAATGAGATAACATCAGAGTAACAAAATGTCTCATGCTGCTGCATTAAGATCCCAGTACGTGAATTTGATACAATATGCTTATGTTATTTTCAGTCCTTATTCTTTATCAGAATTTGTGATATCAAATTGAGGATATATTATTGTCAACTATAAATGATGGCAAACAATCCTGCCATGTACGCTGAGAGGGTTCTTATAAAATATTTAGTGTATTTTTGGAGAAAATTTATAAAAATCTATCGTATCGTATATCGGGTTTTTGTTTTCTTGTCGGCATTCTCTCCATTCGTTAGGTCATGATATTGTGTTTCATTCGACCACATATAATATAGATTACACTGAAGTATTAATTTGTTTTTTCTTTGAAACTAATTTACTATATATTTTTTTCAATTTAAACTTAATTTTGGAAATATTTTTTTTATAATTTCAGAACGACAGTACTGTTTTCAGATGGAGACTGTCAATGATGCTGTTTCACCTCAAAGTAATAAAAGTCCAAGATCTTCACAGGTTTGCTGTTCCACAAGGGCTGGGGGTAACATAAAGCTCATTACAGAAAATGTACTGCTAAATGACAATTAGTAGTATCTGAAAAGATAAAAGCTACTTTAAAAGTGTAAACGTTGCTGACATGTTGTAAAAAGTTGTTCTAAAATAATGTTTGATATTTTGATAGATGTGGATAATATTTTGTTACTTTATAATCATAAACAATAATTTTTTATCTCTCTTTTCATCGCAGTTTTTTTCCGCACCTACAATAAAAGAGGGTATGTGTTTGTTGAACTGTGTTTAAGTCCGTATAATAGAGATTTATAACAGCTGACGGACTCCGACCCGAGTCCGACTACGAGTCATAGTAAGACAGTTTAGATGACGGGGGCTATCTCAAAACAATACAAAATATTGTAAACATTGTGCTTTTATAATTTAATACTAATTAAAAAGTTGTTATCGGCAATTTACAAACACCAACACACTTCAACAATGGCTTTTAGTTTGTTACGAAGATGTCTCCAAAACGTTCCCATGACCCTATAGCATTTCAACTCGCCAACAACGTGGTAGTCTGTTATAAGTCTGTTCAAAAGCCTAGGTGTGAATTTAGAGTCATCTGAAAGTGATGAAAGATCTGCGTACGGACTTCAACAATAAGCAAAAACCATACCGCATAGTAATCTTTAAAGGATCAAATGTAAACGTTTTTCCTTTAAATGCACAGTTCAAGAAATAAAATCTAAAAAAAATGATATTGCTATAAATAATCAAATAAAGTTTTTTTTTTATCTGAAGCCACACCAACCACCATTTCCCATCAATTTCTATCCCAAACACTTCTCGGTCCTGTCGTTTTCATTCTTTCTTCTTTTTCTATTTCAAATTGATCTACTTACCGGGTGAAGTTAGTCGTCATTTTTTGTCAGTCACCGTTGGTATCATTTGTTCTCAATTTTATGTTTTCTTTTTAAAATTGTTTGAAGAAAGGCTAACATAGAACACTCTATCAAATGCTATTTCGAAAACAACCTGTCAAACTCGGACTCGGAGTCGGGTAGTTGTTGTAAATCTCTTATAGTGCTTTCTTTAGTATGTCCGCTCTGTATCACGTTAAAGATTTGGGTTAAGTTAGTTTGTGCTCTCATACATTTGAAACTTAGTTCACATGTTCATTATGAGATGAACTGATGAATGTATATATATCAAAATTGGACTCAGGACAAACTTTCATGGTATACACTAAGCATTGAATTATGATTCATTAAAATGTTGGTATAAGTTTGGTTTAAAATAGTATCTCATATAAAAATTATTTCTAAATTGAACTGATGATCTCATATGCCTAATCAGGGTTTTGACAAAGATTTCACGGTACACTGAACATTAAATTATGTGAAAATATGTCCCTTAATTGAATTTTCTTAAATCAGTACTAAAACGTTTGCAATGTATTTATTTTTGAGACATTCAAATTATCATGATAATAAATTATATTTCAAATAAGTACAGCATTTACATGATAACATACTCATTTCTGAACCTAAAATAATGTACCTCCAACACATCCATTGTTGTAAAGACACACTTTTCAATTAAAGTTGCCAGATTGCCAAATAATGTGACTTTGGTTGAAGTTAAAAGTAGAAGCATAAAACTATCATGGATGAAACCAACTGACGTTAACGGTGTTTTACATGGATACCGTGTTAGTTTAAGAGTAGAAGGTGTATGTAAAGTGGAAGTAGTTTATCAGTGCACAGATTGTGTTGGAACAGTAAGTTTATAAATTTCTTAATAGCTTTTGATTTATCTGTTTAGATGCAAAAGACTGTAACTTATCATTCTAAATTGGCTAATATTTAAAGAAAACTGCATCCCCTGAACAATTCGATCAGCGTGAACTAAACTAGGCCACTACATAAGACAATTTGTATGATCTTCTACGTCATGTAAGATGCGAGAAGCTTAAATGGATACTGATAGATATTGCGGCATTCTCATCTTTAGCAAATACCTAAAAGTAAAACCTTATTTTATATTCTTAATTTGATAACAAGACTTATCAGTATGTTTACGTAACGCAGAGATCCGGCAACCGATTTGCCTTGTGCAAACACTGAAAGGTATTTCTCTAAAGATGGATATAAAGGTTGAATTTTGCACATTTAGACAAAGAATAGGTTGATAAATTATCTCAGCTCAAACATTTTAAGTGGGCGTTTGTTGTGAATTATAAAACCTTTTCAAACATTTTGCCTCACAACGTTTGTTAAATCAATCAGTGTTTATCAGCTGCATTGTTATAGTTTCCAGTTGTTGATATGCACCTGTATAAATTAATGACAATTATGTTTGTATTATTTTTTTCTATTCAAATGAAATAATTTTAAGAAAAACTGTCAATTTCTTTGCTAGACTTTAATTGTTATTTTAACTTTGTTAAATTCAAATTCAAATAAATAAAAAGAGAAAAAATATCATTATGCTTTTTGTGAGCTTTTTAATACAAACTACATGTATTTATTGCCATACTGATTTAATAGTATTTTCCAAAATTTCAGCCTAACATAACAAAATAACAAGCCAATACCCCTTTCTATGCCTGCTTCATTCTTCGAAAATTGGCGTAGGTGTAATATTACCAAATCATAGTACGTCAGATCCGGTTGCATACGAAAAAGGTCGAAAAAAATATTCCATTGCATTTGACAGTTGTAGGAAATTCATCCCACATTTAATTGCAATAACAAAATTCTGGGTCATGAACATATATCTTCGGTGTTGCTTAGCACCATTATTTTTTTATTTGGTGTTTCTATAGAATATTTTGAAAACTTCACATGGTTTCTAAAATTTTTACACAGGTAAAAAAGAGGTATAAATTTGATTGGTTAACTTTCAGGGATTGTTACTTTTTCATACGCAATGAAATGATATTTGAAATTTTGTCTATGGTATTGCACAGGATAAAAGTTTACTCATGCTTAGTATTTCCGTATTTGAAATTAAGATAAATTCTGCACAATTTTTTGAAAAGTGCAAATTTATCAAAGACTAATAGGGGAAAATCAATGGTGGTATAACACCTAATATTAGAAGCAGTACATCCACCTTTGACCTTGTGAGTAAACTTATTTGTTAAAATTTCATGCGATTCAAAAGGAATATTACAAAAAATAAAATATTCCGAGTGGATTGGGTCTCATAAACACATTTTGTGAGAAAATTACAATGAAATATGATGCTACCATGAATATTAGCAGACAGAGCAAGCCATACTCAGTGTTTTCGGGAGCTGTTTTGACTTTTTCTCTTTATTTCTTATATTCTGCTATTAAAGGAAACCTTTTCTTAAGTAATACTTTAAAACATATATAGTGATAAGTAAATACAATTATTGTTAAAGCAGTAACAACAAATTATTCACTAAAAGGGCAGCTTTTTATGTCCTTCTCATGAACACGGCGTAAATTTAAATTATTAAATGTTCTTTGGAGTCCGTAGACTTTTATACGAACAGTTCATTCAGCTTGAATACTTATAGTTCTCATTTATTATAACAGTTCTATAGGTGAAAGTTATCCCAAACGTTTGATTTAATGGCCTAAAAAAATATATGAAATTAGAGATATAAATGAACCAAAAGAGACGTTATTACTAAGACAAAGAAGTCCGTTAGTTGTTTTTTTTCATCCTTAAGTCAACGTGTGTATCCTATATAACTAATTGTAAGCAGATCAAATAAATATTTTATCATTTATTGATCCAAACTATATTCTATGATGCTGTTAGAATTGGATTTTTCGCAGACATTTTCTCGAATCGCTGTAGATGTCGTCTTACATATACATTACACTAGATCTTCTAAAACTATTGACCTGAATATGACAAAACGTGACACGTATGCTTGAACCAGTATCACAAAGAGAAAAAGTCAAATTCAGTTTATCTAAAAAAATTCTTCTTTATGTGTAATACCACCAAATCAAATTACGTCACATCCGGTTGCATACGAAAAAGTATTGAAAAGAAATATTCACCTGAATAGGAAATTTATCCTACATTTGATTGCAGTAAAATAATTCTGGGTCATTTGTTATTTGGTGTTTCTATAGAATATTTGGAAACTTGAGGTTACATGGTTACTTAATCTATGACACAGATAAAATAGAGGTTTAAATTTGATTGGTTAACTTCCAGTGATAGTTATTTTCTTATATGCAATGAAATGTAATTTGAATTTTTTTTTCATTACTGCACAGATAAAACTTTACTTATTCCAAGTATTCCTTTATATAAAACAAAATGATTTTTGCATTATTTTTTAAAAAGTGAAAATTTTACAAAGACTAATAGGGAAAAATCAATGGTGGTATTAAAAAAGAACTCGATATATTAGACACTCCATGACTGATTTCAAATCAATGTGATGCAAGTTTTAAATTCTGAAGAACTCCATTTTTTGGCTAATTTGATATTATTTAGAAAGTTTGGACATAATTTTTCTTTGTATAGAGACTGTAACGAGGTATTATCCATGTTATAAGCAACAGTATAAATTATTCATTGTTATATCAATATTTCCTGTGAAACATTACTCAATTGCTTTTCTCTATTTTCTGTAATATGTTTTTCAGCAAACAATTTTCCCCAAAACCTGTGTTGTCCAAAAGAAGTTGAATATCAATTCTGTAGATGCAAACTCAAAGGTTGTTACTACGATTGATGGTCTGTTCCCATATATCATTTATGATGTCTGGATTGCTGCAGTAAATGAAAATGGTGACGGAGAAAAAAATGCAACATTGTTTATGTCAGATTCTGAAGGTAAAACATTTCCATGTATAAGAACCTTGAATGATAGTTAAGTTGAAAGTGATCAATACTATTTTGATGTTGAAAAAACAATTTTCCTATGATAGTTTATACCTTGACCCCAATCAACAGATTTGCTTGCAATGAGATTGCACTTCAAACTTCAAACGGAATTCCTAACATGGTTTGTATAAATCCCTTATTATTTAGGCAGTATGATGTATGCCTTGCGCAGTGATATTAAGGCACTTTACAAGAAAAATGCGTAAAAATGCATGTTATATAGAATTGCATATCATAAGAAAATGGCAAAAAAATCAGGAAAACAGAGATCGTAGAATGAAACATAAAGACCTATATTTAATCTTGCATGGGTTTTTCGTATCGAAAGTGAAAGTAGTCACGTGACCCGAGTCGCCACTGAAGGTCGTACATTACATTTTCAACTCAAAAGTCCAGCGTGTTAAAGGAATCTTTGAATGTGAAACAAAGTATCAATACATTCGTTTGAATGTATATTTTCTCAAAAATGCTATCCAAAGATTGAACTATACTGTCTTACGGTAAAAATTAATGTAAATTCGATGAAAAATGTGATTTTTGTTAGGAAATACCAATTTTATACTATGATATTTCAATGATATAAACGCATACCAGTGTTTGGATAGCAGTTTTCTTTTAAAAGAGATATCAGTCGTTTTAAATCATGTCCAATCAAGTAAATCCATCTTCAGTAACACACTGGACTTTTGAATTTTTTAATCGTGTACCGTTTAATATTGTTTTACGTTCATTATCAACAAACGCTTTGATGACGTGATCGGCTGTACTCAATAGCGGACAAAACTCCGGAAAAATGTTACACATTGAGGCTAGAATGATTTCTCCATGTTGAAGATCTCACTGTAATTTTTAAGATGAAGGACAGCAATAAAAGCGTGTACATGTTTTGATTTTGTGTCAGGATCTTGTTCCCCATATCCCATTCTATTCATTATTGATATGTATGCATTACTTGTCTTATTAAAATTAAAAGTATTAATGCCGCGTATTTTAAACTCCGGATTTCAAGTAATGTTTTATATAGTATTAAATAATACTGGAGATATTGTTCATTTATTCATTAAATATAAATATTTGCAACGTTTATCCTTGTAAGAATAAAAAAATAATGTGTTAAAAGACCTTAAAACTACAGTATTTTCCCAGATTTGCATTTTTTTTATTATATTGTTCGTGAATTCAATTAAGGTTTACACAAGATAAATTTGTGAGAAAAAATGTAAAAAGGATTCATGAATCCCCTTTTTGAGTCTCGCCTGTGATTGCTGCCATCAGTGTGTGCGTGGGGAGGGGGGGGGGGGGCACGGTCATCAGTGTAAATTGTAATGTTGACTGCCAAAATTTTATAGACCTTCCGAGATTATCGTAATGACTATTATCAAAATACAAAATTAAGATATTGAAACGTTCTCTACAAATTCTATTTCTTGAACTTGAAGAAGCTATAAATGTCCAAGAATCACAACATTTCATGAAGCACCCTCCTTCCCACCATGTATTAAAATGTAAACTGAAAAAAAACAAAGTCCATTCATCAGTAAAATTCGATATTAAAAATAAAATTTTTAATTTTGCTAGATATTATCTCATATATATAAATAAAAGAGCTAATCTGCCCAACAAAAAGAATAATATATGAAGGTGGGAGACTATCTTTAATAATGTTAACTATAAAAAAAAATTCTTCATTCGTGAAATATAAAAAGAAATCAAAATTTAGCTGTCGCACTGTCCCAAGTTTCGTAAAATCTCTGTTTTTTTTATTGTGCAACACCTACCTGATTCTAGTCATAATTCTATATTGTCTGGATATTTGCCTGGATTTCCGTTGACCTGCATTTTAGACAGCAAAATTTTCAGCAGACACTACTCTCAAAGTCAGTGTGAAAAATTATGTTCTTTGGTAAGTGTTTGAAGTGGCAGAAGTTGGTAATGGAAAAGAGAATATAGGGAAGAATCACGCAACTGAGCTAGGCTCTCAGAATATACAAATTGTTTGTTCTATGCTGTGTTCCACTACTCTTCCAGGTTAGAGTTTGAGCACTTACAAATATATTTAACCCTTTACCAGACTTGGGCCTTTTATAGCCGATACTACAGTATTGGTTTTCTCATTTTTGAGGGCTTTACAGTGGCTAAGTATATTTGCTTACATGTACATCTATTTCATTTAAACTCTAGTGGGTAGTTGTGTCAATGGCAATGATAAGACATCTCATTCTTTGCAGTATATGGAGGACAAACATAATCTGTTTTGTTACTCAGCTCACACAGGATAGATATGAGGCATGCGAGAATTCAAATTATACCTGTGTTAATGTCTTGTACAAATATCTTTTTATTTTATTTTGAGACCATATATATATATATATATATTTAATCATATATATATATATATTTAATCTACAATGTATATTTAGGAATTATGCACCTTGATCAACTTAACAATCTCACCATTGTCCTTATAATAGATTTTTAGAGATTCTTTCAGTGGCAATCATATCACTTTATTATTTTCATGCCCAGCCAATGTCAATAAAAAAGAACAAAGTGGATAAACTATAAGCAGGAATAATTGGTATGGGATTTGCTCATTGTTGAAGGACGTACAGTGACCTTCAGATGTTTTTGAAGTTCTGTGTCCTTTTGTCTTTTGTGGAGAGTTGTCTCATTGGCAATGATACCATATTTTCTTATTTTTATAAGGAATGCAGATTATTATATGTGACATGTCTAGTCATCATATTGTTCATACAAGGAAGGCGGTTAGTAATTATTGATATGTAATTTGTTTCTTGTATTTACCTTTTTGATACAACATATACATAAAATACCATTTTACTCCATAAAGAAAAGAAAATACATAGATTTCTATTTCAAAGACCTCCACTCTTGGTATTAAATTTTCAAAAGAAAACAAACAAACAAACAAACAAACACTGTTTTTCTGAATCATTGATCATAAACAAATATTAATGCAATTTTTTATAAAAATGAAGTAAATATCATTATAACAGATAAATTGGGTCACAATAACTTATGTTATAAACTTACTATTCATTAAGTAATAAACAACTAAGAATGTCCGTTGTCATCTTAAAATTAAATTGTAGCGAATACGTCCCTTGGTTTAATATATTTTCGGAAAGCTTTAAAGTGTAGCTTCAGTTTGAAACATTTCCTAAAAATTTACATCTGTACTTCAAGCATATAGTTGTATTAGTTCTTGATCCTTTTCATTAATTTTGTCTTGAACTTTACAAATAGTGTTTTCTTCTCCAGATATGTGACTAATTCTATCTGACCAGTGACGAAGAAGTGTAACAATATGAAATTTAGGTTACACATAAATCATTGTAAATAGTAACTGGAAATGTACACTCAGGTATTAGGTAAAGCTGAAATAGAAAAAATACAAAATTACTAATCACATAAACTAAACAGAACATTATCCCAGAAGCAATACACAGAATGCAAGTATAGCAGTTTTAACAAAAAAGTAAAAATCTAGGCAACAGATCAATAATGTGTCAATAGAGCATCAAAATATAACCCAAACTGTTCATGTTATGCCCCATTCAAAGAAGTGTATGAGGAAAGTGATTGTTCTTCCAATGTTAATCCATCCTACATAGGGTTAATGGTTTTTTCATTGAGCAAGTCCTCATTTTTAAGGCTAGAAATTTTCACATTATAAAAGGCATAAGTAAATATATTACTGTTGTGCATTTTATCAGGATTCTTTTTCTTTCTTTATATTTTCCTCAAATCACAGGAATTTGAACTTTGTCATTTGTTTCAATTTGGTGCAATTATTCATGCTAGGTACCTGTATATTTTTTTTCAAGCACACACTTGCAGTTTTTAAATTAGCACTTTACTACGTTGGAGGATGTTTGGTATTTAACAATACATATGCAGATCAATAGTTTGTATATAATAAGGATTTTGATGTTCCTTTAATTTTCCACAAAACTTGAACTAGTAATTTTCCTAATGCAGTAATGAAAAAGTCCTGTATATTCATTTGTCCTAGCTATAGCTAGTAAACAAGACAAAAAAATAACATACAGAGGCACATTTTTTAAAATGAAAGTACAAAATGTATCAGAACTATAGAACACCAGAATCAAAATTGTAAATAAGAAAAACATTCTTCATAAATTGGTTATGTGCAAAACATGAAATATTGCTTATTATGTCAAATTTTAATGTCCCATGACTCTTGAACAAATTAGTGGAAATTAATGCAAAGCCTAATTCTTTATAATTTGGTAAAATTAAAAGTTAACAAGATTTACTGACAATGATGGTTTTTCATTTTCTGTCAGTTGACAGACATATTAAAAAGAGCAGGGTGTCAGATAAAACACTCATGCACTGTACTGTAGTGATGAAACAGGCTATATCATTCTACATGAAAAGTTCTCAATTCGACCCTGAAAAGGACAAATTTTTTTAAAAGTCTTCTTCTTTTGTTGTTTCTACTTAATAACAAATAAGTATAACATCAAACTTTTGTTACAACCACTTACCCTTGATCAGTTACTGAGTCCAGATTATGGAAATGAATGCACCAGCCCATCTGACTCCTTATGTACATTTTTTGCAAGACCGCTCAATTATCAGGTTTTCAGATGAATTGTAGAGGGATAAAAATCTTCATTCATTCATATCTGTTTCCTAAATTAAAAAATGTTATAGATTATTGCAAATAACTGTAAAAAATATTGTCCTAAACCAGATTTAAGCATATCTTATAGTATTACAAGAGCCTATATGATATATAATCATGTAAATTCAGAAATTATTGTAAGCGTTTATTATTGCGACCATTGAAAACAGAAGAAAAGTGCAAGATTAATTATTGCTCTTTCAGGAAAATATGCAGTCAGGAATCTGATGTTCAGTAGTTGTCGTTTGTTGATGTGGTTCATAAGTGTTTCTCGTTTCTCTTTTTTTATATAAATTAGACCGTTGGTTTTCCTTTTTGAATGGTTTTACACTAGTTATTTTTTGGGGCCCTTTATAACTTGCTGTTCGGTGTGAGCCAAGGCTTCGTATTGAAGTCCGTACTTTGACCTATAATAGTTTACTTTTATAAAATTTTGACTTGGATGGAGAGTTGTCTCATTGGCACTCATACCACATCTTCTTATATCTATATACAGACTGTTTAAACATAACTGTTTCCAAGCAACAGAAACAGGATACCAGAAGATTTAATATTCCTATACTATAGCTTTATAACTTAAGACTATCTGTACACCTGTATTTGTATAGTAAAATGTTCAATAATATTTAATTATGGGCTCCTGAATTTAAACCAAATCTATTGATGTGAGCTGATGATTTTTTTGTATCACAAACATGCCTTTTCCATAACTTGTAATAATATTTTAACTAGCTTTCAGTAACTGCAAGTACTTTGTGCCTTTTTTTTGTGCTACGTGTTGATCCTACGATTTAGTCGAGTCTTTTTCACCAACTTTGACCATTGTTTACAGTTTGTTCCTATGTTGTAATGATACACTACTGTCCAAGGTTAGGGAAAAAAAGGAGGGGGGGCTTTTATAGCTTAATATGGTATGGGTTTTGCTTATGGTTGAAGACAGCAAAGCAACCTATATATAGATCCATACATATACATCATTTGGTCTCTGGTGGATAGTAGTCTCATTTGCAGTCATACCACATCTTCTTATCTTTATATTAATAGATTGTCTTATGTAACTATTTGTTATATGAATGTAATGCTCCATACATGCATATAGATCACTGAAAAGCCTGATTTATGTACTTGTACAATAACAATAAATGGAAAACAAATGATAACCAGTTTTAATAAGGAACAAAAAGAAAAATGCATCAATTTACCTGTTTAAATAATAAAGCTTTCCTAATTTCAACCATTGCTAATAAACTTCATCAAAGTCGGACTGGCACTCTGTATTTTGTTTTTGGTAGGTCGACTCAAAATAAGAGAAAGTAATTATTTAATACATAAACAGATCCTTTTTTTTACAGACGTACATGTATAAGGACTGCAGGCTTTATTTTGAACATTTCTAATTGATCCGTTTCAAATACTAACTTGTCCATTAATGAATTGACAGAATCTGATTTCATGGCTGTCATGGTTTAATTTTAGACACTGACAACTGGACAAAGAGTTCTAGAAATCTTTTTTCCCTGGTGGTCCTTAAAGAAAATCTGCTGGTCCTCACTTTATTTCTATTGCAAAATACCAAACTTGCATCAGTCCTTTGAAAATTATTGGTAGTCAAAGCCTGCGGACAACCACTTTTTGAGAACTCTGGTATTTTAATACTATTTGTAATAATTAAACCCTACACCATGTACACCAACCATTGTTAAAATATACATTTGATTTAAAACCACAGCAACCATAAATAATTTCCTAAGGGAGCAACCATTTAACTTCCAGGGGAGGGTGGTTATGGTTTTCGCTACCGTTAGCATCAAATGGGCCTTAATTTTTTATCTCATATATCTAATTTTGTAGCTACGTGGCATCAAATGGAGTAAAATGTTTATCTTTAACGTTATTTACACAAATATTTTATCGTCATTCGCCATTTGGGGTACCCCATTCTTACCCTCTTAAAGTCCTGCAACTCTGAAATGACACAACCAAAATTTTTTTAAATAAAATCTTGTTATTGTTGTGATCAAATTACATCAAATTTAAGTTATCTTTCAAAGTGTTGACAGACAGATGGACATCATGGACATTAGAACAGTTAATATTTCCCGTCTTCGACAAGCATATAAAAAGTCAAGTGTTTGGAAATTTGGTAACAGGAACCATGTCTAGATAGATCATTTTGGAAGAAAAATCACTCTACAATAAAAGAGTGGACATGAATGCCCCCGCTCAAGCTTTGCAATTTCCCAAGTTAAAAAAGGGCATAACTCTAGAACGGTAAATAAATCACAACCAAAAGTCTGTCTGCGTGTTGTGGTTCTTAGCAATTGTGTATGAGTTTCATAAAATTTGCATGAGACATATTAAAGTAATTGCGGAAACTAAAATTAGGCTTGACAGACCTGTCAAGGGTAAAACTAAATGCCCTCGTTGCCTAGAGCAGGGCTTAAAAAAACACCCCAGATTTTAGCAATTCATGTGTCCAATGTAATTTGTATGTTTTTAGGGAACAACGTTAACCTTTACTAAGATTATGATTGAAAAACTCACAAGCACCTATAACATTTATAAAAAAAGTACTACATTTTTAAAACCATTTAACAAAAAATTAACACAAACATTTTCTGTTGCATTGTAAAGTCCAAAATTGTCTGACTTTTGTTTTATTATATGGCAACACAAAATCCATGAATAGTTCCAGGCCTTATTAAAAATAATACAAAATGTATGTGGTTTGATTACCAATGAGACAACTATCTACCAGAGACCAAATAAATTAGATGTTAGCAACTATAGGTCACTGTATATCATGTACTTGTATAAATTTATTCTGTAATTTGTTGGTCTCTAGGGCCTATAGTGTTTGAGGTGTTCCAAGAAATATAAAACTAAGAAAAAAATACAAGCAATATTTACAGAGGCGGATTTAGGGGGGGGGGGGGGCTTTTGTGGGAAAAAATTTGGTTGATTATAGTATAGGGAATCTCTAAAGCACGACGGGAGCAGGCCCCCTCTTAGGCAGTCAGTGGGCCCCCACTTATGAAAATTTCTGGATCCGCCACTGATGTAGTGTTAATTTACAACAACATGTACCTCAACATGCTCAAATAAATCAAAGCAAACATACATTGTTTGTATTTAAGCCAAGACTTAACAGGCTTGTACATGTACAGTAGCTCTGCTTCATGATTCGACCAAAATGAAATTTACATTGTATAGTATATATACCCAGCTAAAAATTGATTGTACCTAGATAGAACCCCCCCCCCCCCCCCCCCAAAAAAAAAAAAGTAATATAAAGATGAATTGTTGGTACATGCAGATCCAATACTTTTCAAAGTCGAAAATAAAGCTTTTTCTTGATCTTTCCTGTTCATAAATTCTAATTTTAATGCCCTACTTTTCTAATTCAAGATCAGATATTTAGGAATCTGATTTTCAGTAGTCGTCACTTGTAGAGCCTGATGTTCAGTGGTTGTCGTTTGTTGATGTGGTTCATAAGTGTTTTTCGTTTCTCGTTTTTTATATAGATTAGACTGTTGGTTTATACCGTTTGAACGGTTTTACACTAATCATTTTTGGGGCCCTTTATAGCTTGCTGTTCGGTATGAGCCAAGGCTCCGTGTTGAAGACCGTACTTAGACCTATAATGGTTTACTTTTACAAATTGTGACTTAGATGGAGAGTTGTCCCATTGGCACTCATACCACATCTTCTTATATCTATATAATAGTTGTTTCTTAGAATCTTTACTGTGAATTCTTAAATTATTGTGCATTTATGATTGTGGTTTTTGAAAGAAAGGACAATTATATGAGGTTAATTTAATATTGCAAATTCTGTGACAGGAAAATCTGCATACAGATACATGTATCTGATACCATAATGTGAGTTTTTATTATTGTGATACTCATCCAGTCGCATTATTCACATTCATGAAAACCTCGCAATTCTTTCTGAATTTACAGTACTAAACAATTTACTGCCTTGACAATGTTTGCTATAACTGAGGTACATACATGTACATTTATATAGATATCATCTGCATGCATGCAATGTTATTTTAATTTAAATACTGATGATAACCATATCTAAAAAGAACATGTCAAGGTGGGCAGTCATAATAAACAAACTACATAATATATCAATTAGTCCAATAATATTTTGTCATGAAAGGCTTCTTTATTTTTTTGCTTTTCCTTCCTAAGTTGGACTGTCATATATATGAAGGCTTCACAGTAAAAAATCAACAAATCTGCCTTTCAGGAGATCATAATATTATATTATTGGCATTTAAATTGGTCAATTCAATCAACAAGTATATATATTGCTATTGGTCATATTGATGACTTTAGGTACATGTGAAAAATACTATTTCTAAGATAATTTATCCAAGGTGCAGGCATTTTTCAGAGAAAGATGCAAGTTCCAGGATTAGTCCAAATAATTATGACATGATGTAATATCTATATGAATGAATTTCATGCTGGTTTTTGCTTTCGACGCTTTCAACTTCAAGTAGGAATCTATAAAAATATGGTGTTGAAAAATGCCCAAAGCCTTCAGCAAAAAATATTATAATCTGGACTTGAGACTGGAATTGGGGGATAACATCATGGTCTGTGGGCTCCAAATTAAGGGATCAGGGTTCCTTATGTCCCAAGCTCCAAATTAGGGGCTCATAGTTCATTCGAACAAGGTTGTGTGCCCAAGGCTCCAGTGTTCGGTCTCCATGCTTTGGGGGTAGGGATCCATGCTCCAGCAATGTTGGCACCGGGCTCCGAAGCAACTGTGAAGCCAGTGTTAAAATTTACCCGACAGGATACCTACAAAACGTAAATTAGGAACGAATTACAGGGCGAGTGTTGAGAATGGGATCTTGGCAAGATGCAGAGACCTTATTTCACTTGATATTCTGTTTATTTACTGACTAGATTCTATAAATTATTCTAATTGCATATATTTTTTGCAGTCTACTTTCGTTTTGACCACGTGTATATCATACTTGCTAACACTGAACTCGTTTTTTTCTTATTCTGTGCCATTTTTCGACATCTGAAAGGAATGATTAACAAAAGAAACATTGTATGTTTCATAAATTTTACAAATTTGGTGTCTTTAACTTACTTTTCTTGTTAGATTTTCACGTAAAAATATTTTCAGCAGCAAGGTGCTTTCCATTCTGCAAACCACAAGCATCTTTCCGACGGCGATCGTCTTCTGATTACTTGATCCTCAAAAGGAGGCGGGGTCCCGCAAGCGGACAATCTCCGCAAAAAAAAAAAAAAAAAACAGCTATTGCAACCGTTTACAATATAATTAAGGCACAAACAATATTCGCGTTTCAGTAAATAAATTACACCATATTGATAACCGTTTTTAATTCAAATACATGTATGTAATTTGTTATCATACATTTTTATCGATAGACGCAGCTTTCGGGCTCACCGCCATTAATGAATATATGAATATTTAATGAAGTCTTTGCGGAGTTACCTCCCCCTGACCAAATCTAATCGAAATTGCCTTAACATCACTGCGTGATGCATATATATCTCGAAACATTAACATTTTTGTTAAGTGCTTTTACTATAAACAGTCGACTCTCGTTATCTCGAAGTCAGCCGGACCAGAGAAATATTTCCAGATACCCGTAGTTCGACTCTAACGAAACCGAAAGTTTGACAGACAAAAGGACACAACTCTTGTTTAGCTTGGTAAAGTGAAATTAAGTCCGGATGAATATGGGAAGCGGATCGATATTTTGGTCTCGGATCGATGTATTTGTATGTTAAAAAAAAATAATTTCATTATAATAATATTATTGTTTTCACTTAATATTTAATTATTTCTTTGAACAGTTACATTTTTTCCCTGTAGCTTGTATCATAGAGTGTAGTTTCCAATCGATCTTAGCATTATTGAAGTCATTTAAAGTTGACAAAATTGTTACCAGAGATTTTAGAAAATTTCGATTTCTTTTCATTTTCTTTTATCTCAATCTTTCTTTTTAAGAGAAAATACAAAAAGATTAAAGACGCCGAATGATAAGTTTTAAGGTGATCACTAACGGAAGTCTTGATTCCCACTTTATACACATCAAAGCTCATCAGTGTTAATCACGATAATCAATTGTTTTTTTAAACATTTTAGATTATAATAGTTCATAAACTTTAACAATGTCTCACTAATTATTTATCATGGTGATACTGTACAAGATAATCTTAATAATAATATAATTAATATAGTAGTCAGTGACCGGAAATTTGATAACACGTGAATTGTAAGAGTAACTCTTTTTAAATCCAGGAAGTTATGTTTTGACATATGTGTACTAGTTCGAGATAAATAAGGAATTTTAAATTCTTTTGTTAACTTTGGGACCGTAAATTCAGTTCGACTCAATCGAAATTTCGACTCATCTAGTTTCGACTCATCAGGAGTCGAAATATATATATTTATATGGAAAAAAGTTCGGGACCACGATGAAACTTCGACTCATCCGAAAATTCGAGTCAACCGAGTTCGAGACAACGAGAGTTAAATAATACCATTTTTTTACCCATTTTATTCGATTCTTATGAAAATAGAAATCAGATGTCAGTGGATCGCTTCGGTCCAGTCCAATCGACACGTTCTGAGGTTGTAACGAATACTGAAAAAAATAATTTTGTCGATATCTTTTCTAGTTACAGGGGAGATAACTCTTACAAAGACAAGTTTTTTTTTAAACAGAATGAGATTCAAAAACGCATTATCTGTTTGATATCATATGCAATTATGTATGCAACTTCTAGCGAAACAAACATAACTCGCAAGAAAGTTTGCGGCAGAAGAAAAAAAATTATAATCAGAACAAATTTATTAGGTCTGTCCACGAAAAAATGGAGAGCCTAGTTACGGCTTCCTCCACTCATTGCAACCAGCCACCGCGATACAGTCATTAGTACTCAAAGGGGTGTATAGCACCAACAATAAATCAATCAATCAAAACTAATGTAGATAACTTTCTGGCTAAGTTTCCTGTAATATGGTAACAGTTTTTGTCATTTTCATAAAAATATTTTAGTGCCTGAAATACCAAGGAGTGTAATAACTACTGTGCAAAGTCCAACAGTCATACACGTAAGATGGACCAAACCAACAGTAAAACCGGGCAACACAACGTATAGGATAAAGGCGTATGAAGTTTTGGGAGGAACATATACATATGTGAAAGATATCACAGTGAATGGTTTGTACTTATATATATTGCAATATAAAGTATATAATAAATGAAATCATGATTCAATTTTAGCAAAAAAATCTCCATTTAAGGATGTATAAGACTTTACCAGAATATGATAACTAATTTGAAGGAGTTTGTACATTTGAAGAATGAAAAGAAAACACTTCATAATGTCACATTCTTTGATTCCCCTTTCAACATATTATCAACACTGCGTTAAATGTGATCGATCTTCTCTGATTTTTTATATGATTGTTTTTTTTTCTCAAAGAGATGGATGCAAAATTCATCCCTAAATGGGTATCCCTGTTCACAAGTGTGAGTATATCAACATAATGACAAATAAAAAGTTAAAGAATTTTTTAGAAATAATAGTTCTCATAGATAAATCATGAAATCCATACCCTTAATGACATACATGATTATATTAAGAAAAGTGATTGTTTTTTTAATGTTTTGTTTTATTTTAAAGGATATGACATAGAAACTGTTTATTTCACTGGACTAGAGGAGTACTGGGACTATACATTTACTGTAACAGCAAGAACAATCAAAGGTGCCACTACATCACTTATGACTACAGTTGTTAAGACAAACCAAGCTCGTAAGTGTTTTTCAATTTTGTCTTCCATATTTTATCTTTTAAAAACTTACGAAAAAATATACATAATTGTTGAATGTAGTAAAAGGAATTTAGCAACTTTATGATGCGTCAATCTCATGACTGGTACATATGTAAAAAGTAAAATCACAAAAATACTGAACTCCGAGGAAAATTCAAAACGGAAAGTCCCAAATCAAATTGCAAAATCAAATGATAAAACACATCAAAAGAATGGACAACAACTGTCATATTCCTGCCGTTATACCACCAAATATGTACAAGGGTAGAAAAATATTCCCTTGAATTTAAGAAATAAAGGTAGATTACCCTACTTACCCCCGGCTTACTATATTTCTGGAATTTTAATTGGTTAACGGACGTAATTAAACAAAAACCAAAGCTCTGAATGCTGAATACCCATAAAGGAGGACGTTGCTAACCATAACCACAGGGAACGTCACGCGCGTTTATACGCTGACGGCATCTACAATGAAAAAGACAAAGAGTTTTGCTTTCCACACTGGTAATGAAATTCTTGACCAAAGTTCTAAAACCATTGCGTCATCAACAGAAGGGCTGGTTATATAATCCGTGAATATATCTCTGAAAAAAAAATGAAGACAAACCCTTTGACCAGTATAGTCCTTGTCGTATAAATGATGTCCTGAAACATTTTTATCTTTGACGCCGGTAAACCTGATAGATAAATGTATAAAGCCATGATTCATCCCGGTACTCTCTAAATAGATACAGTAAGGCTCCCCTTTTAAAAGAATTTGACATTGCGAAGCTTGAAGACTTTGGTAAGTCAAAACAAGTATTTAAAACCGCCCTAACAGAACTGAAAACCCACGGAAAAGGAGCCACAGAGCTCTTTTAATAATATCGGAAATTGACATGACAAACTTGTAATCGTAAGCCTTAATGCTACAAAGCTCTTCTTCTGGTTTATCAAATAAAGTACAATTTGATATTAGAATGTTCTTCGTGAGACGCGGGGCTGAAAATCTGGATAAGATGACAAAAGACACTTGTATCGTCAAAACAGACCCCCAAAAAAGGAGAGTAAATGACAAAATAAATTGATGAACTTACCAAGAATCACCGCTACAATGATAAGGAAAATGTCACTGAATTTCGGAATCATACACATATATTATAACACTGGCTAAACCTCCCATTTAAATGAAAATTGCATAGAATACCATTATATTCACAACAGTGTGATCAAAACAAATAGACATAAAAGGTTATAAAGTGAAAAATAGAGGTATTTCATTTAACAAGTTTATGACCGAAAATACATGTTTTGTAGATTGTTATGTTGATAGGAAATTACGTCCCATTAATATAGCTTTAATTTAAGAAATAACCTCAGTTTGATATACATAATATCTCATTTCAATGAAAATGGCAAAAAGTAAAAGAAACTGTATCAACTCCCCTTATGGAGAAATATGAACAATATTGCATAATAATTGTTTCTTGTTGAAATATAAAATATGTTTAACTATGTATATTCTTTTGGATCAAATTTGTGAAATACTGATTAAAAACATAAATGAAAAAAATGTTGATGGTCTTTCCAGGCTAACTGCAATCCCTGCAGAGGGTCTATCAATAATTACATTTACTATTTTCAAGTTTTATTGACATGGACGGTATCTTAAATGTTTTAAATGAAACCCATTAAAGAATACTTGTTTTATATTTATATCCTGTTTTTAAGCATTTTAGTATATTTCATATGGACTTTTATCCTATTTTTCAGCTCCAGGAAAAGTGACAAATTTTGAGATAATTACACCAGCGAATGTATTTACGACAATGCAAGTGTCATGGGCTATACCTTTATTAAGAGAAAGAAACAGTATCATAAAAGAGTATATAATAAAACATAACATCAGTGGGGTATGTGTCTATATTTTAAAGGTAACCTGATAAATTACTGTCCTGGCATTAATCAGAAATCACAATACCCGAATTATTTTAAATGAAATTATCTGTACGGTACGTGTTTCCTGAATATCTGTTATTCAATAGAATCACGACCAAACGCTTCAGAAGCAAAATGAACAAATTAAATCTAAGAATCCAAACAAAAAGTGAATAACAGTCAAACCTTGCAAAGGTCAATTTCCCAAATCATGTTTAGGTATGAAATGATGTTATTGTAAAGAAGATAATGAAGGGAAAATTAAATTAAATACACCCTCAATACAATGAAAAGGGAAAAAAAAAAGAAAAGACCAAAAAGACTAAAACCATACACAAAACACTACACATAAAACTAACAAGTAAATACACTTATCATAGATATCAGGAAGCAACATGAATCCAAAAAATGAACTGCGGTGATCACACATCCTCCATGAAGGGAAAGATGATATTGTTAAACATTTTTCATTGGTTGTGTTACTTATAACAAGTTCAGTTATAACAACAAATCATTTGATTATTGATTTTTTTTACGATTATCAATAGAAAGCTATTTTGATTTGTAGGTAGACATGTTAGATAATATATATCGTCTCATCTTGTTTCAGGTAACGATAGTTGAAACTATTGCTGCAGAATCTGAGATGTTACAAAAATTTTATTACATTACACCGGATAGATACTATAAAGTTGAGGTAAAAGTGTTTTATGTGACTGTCATACAAGTTAGAAATTTAACTAAATATAAAACCAGGTTTAATCCACCATTTCTTACCTAAGAAGATGCCTGTAACAATTCAGGAATATGACAGTTGCTTTCCGTTCGTTTGATATGTTTCAACACTTGATTTTGCCATTGGATTACGGACTCTCCGATTTTAAATTTTATTAGAGTTCGGTAGTTTTATTTTGGTTTACCGTTGAGACATATAAGATACAAAAGAAGACTTGACAATAATATTATACCAATACCTAGAATTGCATAATCAGAATAAATGTTGAACAACATTTCATTGTTTAATTGATGACGCAAGAGGTACTCTAAGGATATCAGCCAAAGAATTACACGATTATTTAAAAAATACTGATACTAATCGAAAGGCGAACAAAAGTTAACAAACAACACTTCACTGAAAATCAATTTTACAGAATTAGATTTACAGAACCATTTTGAAAACCACGATAAACATAATGACATAGTTGCGTTTAAAGTTAATCAATGTTACAAAATCCGACAAAAGAAAAACAAAACATCTCATTTCATACTTCATGAACCCCCAAACCAAAATGATTAAAAGTCAGAGATGTATGAATCCAGGAAAATGCTTACAGCTGTATGAACAAAAAAACACTTTACCTGATGGATAAGAAACCTTGGTAACTTACTAGTTTTTGATTATTTATCAACTGTGAATTACATAAATATGTTTTAAATCAAGTCGGGTCGATGTCACGGACTACTAACCGTGAGCTGATAATATCCTCGAACTAACGTTACAGTTCAACCGAGAATTGGTATTGACCCTGTACTAGTAATCAGAAATACGATTTAGATGAAATGCGTGCGTCTGAGGCGTTTTTTTTTTATTAACCTCCATCAGATAAGTCATAGTATGTAAAAAAAAAAAGCTATTGTTATATGGTAGGTTATCATCATCGTAATAAAACTGCTGAAATTCATCAGCTATTTGTAGAAGTTATTGTATAAGCCATAAAACAATTTTTATTTTGAAAAACCCGTATGATACGCCAGAACATTTTTTTGGGGGTTAAAAGAATGACAAGACAATAACCGATATTACCAAAATGACAACATTGGAAAAGACGACAAAGTAGGCTAAAGCAAAAACCTCAAAAACCGCAAAAGTGGATTCTTCCTGCTGTAATACAGACACAAAATGTAGTTTATGATCAGTGATAAATCGAACAAAGCCTGTTGCGTTCATTTTTTAACATGCGTTCAGTATTTTGAGTGAGGGAATATTGATAATTACAGTATTTCTCTTTAACAGCTGTATGCAGCAAACATACTTAAACAACATGGAGAGAAAGTACAGAAAATATATTTCGCGTCATCAAAAAGTAAAGGTACGCATTAACAGATTTCAAATTGCTTATACCTGTATGTGTAACTTCAAAGCTATGTTTACATAGGAGAAAACAAAAAAATAATTTCACGGATTCAGCTTGCATTAAGACATCTGCATTGGAGATTTTCTAGATTTATATTATTATATCAAATAATAGTCTTCATTAACTAAACAAAAAACGCTGGATTCGTCATAGTATTCCTTTCAAGCAATGAAACGACCTTATTTGTACAAAGCCATAATATGTCAGAAAATGTTTTCCCATACAAATACACTTACACTGTAATTAAAACGAACGATCCTTAACTACTTAGTTTTCCGGCAACTTGGAATTGTATTTGATATAATCCAGAAATCTACCCAAAATATAACACATAAGACAAGGGCACGTCGAACTTCAACCGAGTCATTACTACGTTCTTTATCAACAACAGAATATAATATACGGAGCTCGGATGTTCATAAAAACATTACTTTGAAGCATAGAGTCCTGGATGCTGAACCAGGAAGCACGAGTGTTAACTTAGATATCATGAACAAACCATGTTTTCATATTATTGTACGTTGCATTAATGCTAGAAGATTTGTATGATTCCATTTATGACAAAAAAGCTTGGTATACGGTCTATCAATTTTAAAAATCGAAATAACCGATTATAAATTCTTTTCTTTTTGACAATTTGTAATATTTTAATCTTTCTAATTTGCGATATAAGAGTACATTCCAATCTTCCAAAAATCATTTACATTCATAATTAGAGTAGGTTTGAAAATATGCAGCATTGTCATCTGAAAAGAACAGGCGGAAGGTAGCAAGGTGATATTTAAAACTCACCTTGTCGAAGAAAAGCTTACAACGCCATGGTAGCAAAACAAAAAAACGTCTAAAATCGGCCAAGTTTAGAAAACACTGCACAGAAAACTAATTATTAATAAGCCTGAAACCAACCAATACCTTAGGATGATCCTAGATGTTCCAGAGGGTGTGTACGTTCTGATTCATATGTCGTGTCGCCCATGCAAATATAAAAACGCTGATTAATCTCATTCGATAATTTCACAATCGAGGAAAAGGAACCGGGATTGACCGGGATTGAGCTTAAAACTATTTTAAAATTTACGTGGTAATTTGTGACACAGATATTCTGTAACATAATACCAGCCAACCGGGATGATAATCTAGTGTATTGAATATAATTCTATCAGTTCATTCAATGTATAAGGTCTTATGGAGTAATAATTTTGTAGCACAATTGTCAGATACAGGATATTCAATTGGAACAGTAGTGGGAGCTGCAGTTGGTGGTGTTTTTTGTAGTGTTCTTGTCCTTGTATTAGTATTTTGGTTATTCCTGAGACACAGAAAAAATAAAACTTCTAAACCGTCAAGTAAGTATTAGCATTTCAATTTTAATATTATTATGCATAAGGAGATGTTATACACATGAATGTCACACAGTATGGGACAGTTAGTATTAACGCAGGAAGACTGACACACACATGACTTCTCGAGGTCAATTCAAAGTCTTTAATTTGACAAGTTTCGGTACCCTAAATCGCTGGTCGGAAAACAATGTGAATACATCTATCAGCGATGAACAAAAGGCAATCATCATCTAGAAAGTAAATTCTCTAAATAACAAGAATATTAGTTAAAAGACATAAAAAAAATAGCTCATTCTCTTTTGATCCAGATCAGTTACACCAGAGAAACATGCAATACAAATCAGCATAGAAATATCATATTACTACATTATATCGGTAAAATAAGTAACAACAACAAAAGTACAAGCAACACCATTATAATTTAGAATTCTTGCAGTGAATAAAATTAAAATTAAAGTATCTGCTGGTATCAATCCATGCTTTTTAACATTCAAATATCGGTTGCTGTATTTCAAAACAAAATGTCGTATACAAATCAAAATTATAAACATGATAAACACTACTTGTTCATAACCGAAAGTGTAATGCAACAAAAAACCGATAAAAACATTTAATGTATGTTTCCTTTTACCTATAATTTTGCGTTATCAAAAAGAGAAATGATATATCAAGGCTCACGAATACCGAAAGATTTAAATAGATAATAATAAGAAGAAAACGAAAATTAGTTATCTTGATTGGTCCTGAAAATGTTTCGGCATATCGACTATATGCATTGGATTTTATTATCGATTTAAATGAATTGTAGGTGTATTTTCTGGAAAATGAATTTACATTCTCGACATTGTTTTTACAGGATCAAGACATGAACGTGAAGAGTCAATAATGTAAGTAGAAAGTTCCTACAAGCCTAGTACTTGGTGGTAATTGATCTAACATGACTTCATTCATTAAACAAATGATCGTGTAACAAATAAGGAAATTAGTTTTTCAGTGTTTAATACCATAATCTATTACAATGCAAAGTTAAATGAAATTTTATCTACTGCATATATTTGTCCAAATGGAAAAATGCCTTTTCATTGACTACAGCATAATAAATGGCATGCATAGTATGAAATTTTGAGGAGAGATAGGCTTCAAATAATGACAAAAAAGAAACCAAATGATCGGACGGATAAACCCTTCCTATTAAACAGGGACTTAATATTAAACAACAGTGTCATCTGCTCAGGGTTGCAGCATAACATATCTTGACATCGAATTCAATTTCAACCCAACATGTGTGCATTTAGAAAAATCTATTGTCATCAGTGGTGCTTGAGTCTAAATGTAAGAACTATCACATTACCAAACGTTATAATGCACTCACCTGACAAAAAATAATCGAGCCACACGACAAAGTATGCTAAATTCATTCATGACGTACCTTTGAATTGAGACGGTAACCTTCTAAAGCCACCCATCAAATATTATAAAATCAAGATCAAATAGCTTACTAGTACTAAAGCACTGGTTATTTGGCACGTGACACACTAGTGAACATTAAGTCCGCCAGTAAAGTCATCGACCTAGTGTACATAGTTGTTATTGAATATTTATACGCTATGCTTGACCTTTCATTTTATTATCAGCGGTGGTTAATGCCAAATATAAGACATCAGAAATATCAAGTGTTGAAAATCAGAGCTAGAGCTCCCCTTTTCTACCGATAGCTTGATGTTTTATTGACATTTAAGAACATGTTGATTTTAGGTACAACAGATATAGATATAAACACAATAAATCATGACCAAATTATGTTACATATCTACAAACTTGCGAGGTATTATCTTTTTAGTGGAGACCAGTACGAAGATTTAGGAATGGACAATGTATCATCTTACCAAGAACTAGGAGCAAAAGACAGTCCAAATGTATATGACCAGATTGGTCGAGTGCACACCGTAGACAAACATTATGAAAATATGTTACCTTAAAACTATTTTAACATGGTTTGCTTGATTAATATTTATTGTACCATCTTGCAGTACTCATGTTCATAGAGAACCACCCTTGTCATACAATTACAACCTCTGACTATAACTGCAGTTATCATAATTGTTTAATATATTAAGCATTTTTAACTACCATTTGGATTGCATACTTAAATTATTTCATTAAGAAACTAAATATACAATACATAGTGTTCATTCCTCATACAAATATTGAACAAAATATTGTTGGTGACTTCGATCAAACTATAGTTAGCAACAAAGAATATACCACCTCCGGGCCGAATATAGAAAAACAAAATCTATTGTAAACGACTTACATTTTGAACGCCAGACGAGATTTTTCTGATCAGTACTGATTAAACAGCAAATTTAAATTCAAATTTAAGAGCATTGGAACCAAAAATTTGGAAAAATTGTACTAACAAATTTATTCCTATATAGTCACGTGATCATTGGATTCACCTTTGATTAATAATTCTTCAGTTTCATACGAACACAACAAAGGATAAAAAAATACAACATTTTATAATTTAACCATTTTCACACAACATTATAAAGACTTTAAACAAGGATTCAGAATCCTCTTCTTTTAACTGGTGATGTTATACTGTGACCCATATCATGAAGATCGTTCGGATGCAGTTTGAATTAAATAGGATCACCTGTGAAAATAAAGGCGTGCAGAATTTCCTGTTTTGATTAACAAAATGAAAGTATTTTAGACTTTTGATACACAAACTGACATGGTCCAGCATACTAATCATCAAATACTAATTTTGACTCATTGGAATTTTTGCGAATGTCTATAGTAGATATTAAATAACAAACATTTTGCGTCTACAGACATTACCTTTAGTAACTGGAAACACATTGATTAGTTTCAGGCATTACTTTGTAGGAATAAATAATCCTCAACAATGTTCTGTTCAGTTTTTCCATCGCTTTTCTCTTGTGCTGACGGACAATCCTGTCAGGACATCTTGTGTCAATCAAAGACCTAGAAAATTTCGGAGGGATAGATTTGTTTTAGATACCCTCGATTTTTCTTTTTTGTCTTTAGATTTAGTTGTTTTCCACAGAAGGGGTAGTGATTTCATTTTGTAACGAAAAACAAGTATGAAATATTCATTTTCAAAAACATTGTTCAATGTTGTTGAAAGTTACTTTTTGAAAATAAGACGTCAATGTATATAACATCCCACGTACATATACCCTACCCTAAAATGCCATTAACGTGGAATAAAGATAATTTTATTGATAATACTTGCATGTCCTACAAGAGAAATAGTACCTATTTACAGTTTTATAACAGCATATGTTATGATTTATTTTTTCATCTTTTCTTTTTTATTAAAACGCGTCTGATTTTCCCAAAAAAATAAATGATATCATTATCATATTTCTATCATGTATTGTTATCCAACATGTAAAGGGTCACAAGCAGCTGCAATATATTGCTTGGATTATAAAGCTCCGAGGAAAATAAGAAACGAAAAATCTCGAATCAAATGGCGAAATAAAACGCTGAAACACATCAAACGAATGGATAACAACTGTCATATTCCAGACTTTTCATGCATTTCCTAATGATGAAGATGGTATCTGAAACCTGGTTTCATAGCTAGCTAAACCTCTCACTTGTATGACAGTCAAAGTCCATTATATTGACAACGATGTGTGAACAAAACAAACACATATAACAGGTAAAAACGTCTAAAATAGGGGTACAGCAGTCAACATTGTGTTATAATCTTAATCACTATAATTTACGCGTAATGCATCACAAAACGATTTATGAGAATTATATGGAATATAAGGGAAGTGAAGGGAAGACAGAAAAATATTGATGGTTTCTTTTCGTCTGTTAATTTTCACCATATGGTTAATTCAGTTTGAATATATGTCGGTTCACCGTATGTACATATCATTTTGTATTTGTGTTATTTGTTGAATAAACTACATGTATGGCTAGTTCTTATGAATTATTTGAATTGTCTTGATCATTTAAAGAAAGATTAAGTATAGGATAAAACAAATACAGTACAGATTGTCAGACCCAAAGCAGGACAGATTAAAGGCGGAAAACCAAATATGTATTCAGGATATTTTCAATGGTTTTTTTTACTTCTTAATCTTTAAAATTTAATAATTTTGAATATTTAAATAAACTAAACAAAGAGAAATAGCATCGCCGTCCTTTTTTGTTAGTTATTCTATATATTTTGCAATACTAAAAGAAATTGGGCTACTTTTTACATTGATAAGAATTCTCTTTATCATTGTAGAAATATACAGAAAAAAAGAGAAGGATAACAAACATATCTAGCAAAACTCTTAATAGAAATCACAAACCACAAGAGGAAAAAAAAAAATAGCAAAAATGCCGAACTCAAGGAAAAATCCAATCGGAAAGTCCCTTATCAAATGACAAAACCAAAAGCTATATATATATATAGAACACATAAAATGAATGGATAACAACTGTCATATCCCAGACTTTTCATGCATTTCCTAATGATGAAGATGGTATCTGAAACCTGGTTCCATAGCTAGCTAAACCTCTCACTTGTATGACAGTCAAAGTCCATTATATTGACAACGATGTGTGAACAAAACAAACACATATAACAGGTAAAAACGTCTAAAATAGGGGTACAGCAGTCAACATTGTGTTATAATCTTAATCACTATAATTTCCGCGTAATGCATCACAAAACGATTTATGAAAATTATATGGAATATAAGGGAAGTGAAGGGAAGACAGAAAAATATTGATGGTTTCTTTTCGTCTGTTAATTTTCACCATATGGTTAATTCAGTTTGAATATATGTCGGTTCACCGTATGTACATATCATTTTGTATTTGTGTTATTTGTTGAATAAACTACATGTATGGCTAGTTCTTATGAATTATTTGAATTGTCTTGATCATTTAAAGAAAGATTAAGTATAGGATAAAACAAATACAGTACAGATTGTAAGACCCAAAGCAGGACAGATTAAAGGCGCAAAACCAAATATGTATTCAGGATATTTTCAATGGTTTTTTTTACTTCTTAATCTTTAAAATTTAATAATTTTGAATATTTAAATAAATTAAACAAAGAGAAATAGCATCGCTGTCCTTTTTTGTTAGTTATACTATATATTTTGCAATACTAAAAGAAATTGGGCTACTTTTCACATTGATAAGAATTCTCTTTATCATTGTAGAAATATACAGAAAAAAAGAGAAGGATAACAAACATATCTAGCAAAACTATTAATAGAAATCACAAACCACAAGAGGAAAAAAAAAATAGCAAAAATGCCGAACTCAAGGAAAAATCCAATCGGAAAGTCCCTTATCAAATGACAAATCCAAAAGCTATATATATATATAGAACACATAAAATGAATGGACAATAACTGGCATATTCCTGACTTAGTACAGACATGCCCATATGTAGAAAAAATAAAGGAATAAACCTGGTTTAATAGCTAGCTAAACCTCTCACTTGTATAAAATCCAAAGCGCTATTTTCCTCAAACAATTACAAATTGTAGATATTACATAACCATTTGGCCTTCAACAATTTGCAAAAGCCATACGGCATAGCAAGCTATAAAAGTCCCCAAAATGACAAATGTTTAACAATTCAAACGAGAATCAATAAGTTGTTAACCAATGTCGTATCTAAGTTTACAGGCTTTTCAAACAACATTATAACCGTAAACACTTAGATTTACTACTCCGTTTGTAATAATTTGTTTTCAGATACAGCTTATGTTCAAACTAAATGTTTCGTAAAGAATTTAGTAAAGGTTTAAATTAATCAATAATCAACAACTTCCTTACTGAATAAAATATAGATTACGTTTATTGAAATTTTAAACTTCATACAATGGCATAGCGTTTGGATATATACACACCGTAAAATGTTGTAAAAGGAACAATGAGACAGTTTCTGTTCCAAAGCACCATTGTGCTCGAATCGTATAGATTTTGGAAGATGTTGTACATCAGTATTAAATCAATTGATGTATCTGCCTGTTTGTTTGCATTGTTTTTTAATGTATGAGAGTATGATTGAACAGAAGGGATTTCGGCTCTTAATTAGAGCAAGGACTTTACCCACTTCCAGGCCATAACAAGTCTTTCAGATTTAATTTGCTATCTTCGATATGTGAGGCCTACGTGTATTCTATATACACTGTTTGTAATGTATGGATTTAAATATTGTTCAGATCAAACATTTGTAAAACAGATAAAAAAGGGGACATTCTAAAATATAATTATGACCACTTCTAAGTACGCATGCTTTGTATCGAAAATTATTGACTTAAAACTAAACATATATTTTTTTAAACCTTAAATCTACGTCTTTATCATGAAAAGATAACTATAAATCATTACATATTTCTGTTAAGAGTGTTGTCACGTAAAGTACACATACTTAAAGGTCAATAATTGGCATGTAAAGGTCAACGAATTATATTATTAATTCATCTTAAAATAGTTAAATAACCATTAGTCCTTAGCATTATGCACTTTGTGCATTCCTCTTGTTTAAAGGACTATATGAACCTTTCGATTTTAATGATGTTCAGATGGACTTTATTTTAATATCTTTTTGGTTAGTATCCACCTTTTCTTTATGAACTGATTAACAAAACACAATCAACTGTTCGTATCTCAGCTTTCTAAGATATTTCAGTTTTTGTTGGTGGTACAACTTCGTAAAGGGTATACTAATATCCAGATATACTTCTTTATCAACTCTGTGTCGTGTCACTGAACATGTCAGTTAAGGATTTATCCATTTTTGATGTCTTTTTTATTTTAGATAATAATAACATTTGGAAGACTTTGAGATCTAGAAACGCATTTTTTAATTTACAGGACCGACCTTCAGTAGATACGCTCACATTTAATAAATTGACATAACTTATATGGTTTCTTCAATTAGTTGTTCCAAATATCACAACTTTCAAATACAAAAGAAAATTCACAACTGTAACAGCTTAATGGAAATGTTTTTAAATTAAAAATATTGAAAACGTCGAAGTGTGTGATTTTTATGAGGGAATTCGATGATTGCTATACATACAATGGTTTACTAAATCGTATTTTATGACTTAAGTAGGCGAAATGTCTTTATATAGTAAAACAAAACTTTCGACGCCCAAACTTTCTATTGCTAATCTGTAATATGTGAGATCGAAAAACTATGACATTACAGACATACATGTTTTTATAATTCTAATGAAAATTGTGGATAATGAGTGTTTTGTCCATGCAATTACAAGAAATTGTATTATAAAAAAATCTGTTACTCTCTACCAACTCCATTCACCCCTATCACTTATTTTGAAATAAACTGATTATTGTGATTAAAATGATTAATTGCCGTTTACTTTACCCCGTCCCAGTGTTCATCAAGAAATATACAAGAATATATTTTTGGTAAGTAAAAGAAAAGGGGTGTTAAATACTTGTATGTTCCTAGAAATATAAATAAAACAAATAAACCAAAAACGTATATTTGCAGAATATCCAAACATTTTGTAATACTGTTTTACATAGACACACAGTATTTACATTAAACAATTTGTTTCTCGTCGTACCTGTTTAATTGGAGGAAGAGGGGCGTTTTATTAATAATTAATTGATGAATGTGATAGTATACAAGAATTCAATCAAATAATCAATCAATCAATCAGTCAACTTACCTTCCAACAATTCAATCCAATTAATCTAAATGAAAAACCTGTCTTAAGACTTTATGCAAACATTTCGTTTAATCAACCAACCAATAGTCATGTTAGAAAAATTGAATAAATCTTCATTCCGCAATACTTTGTATATTCATTTGGAGAAATTGTAGAAGACCCATTGGTGTGTCGAGTAAAAGAATTATAAGATTATTTCTTTTGAGATGATCCTCTATTTAAAAGTCCCGAATCGTATTTGACAACGGTAAATATTTATCTAAAATGTGTATTTTAATGGTGAGAATGCACTTATTAATTTCACAAGTGTTACTTCCTTGTACACTAACAAATCACGCAAAATGTCGAATAAATTCCCTTTTGTAAGGTAAGTTCAAATGTACTCTATAAATGCTCATAAACAGGATTCCGCCGGTTGATATTGTACGATGTCTTACGTACTAAATTGCAAGTTGATCGCGAACGTAAATGTTTTAACAAGATCTCAGACAATATCTGTTAATCCTGCGTTTAAATATTTCCTTTAGTATGTTTGTTGATTAAATGAATAGAAAAGATATTTATCAACTTGTTAAAGGACTGAAATACAGTATTTATATCATGTATATAGTACGAAAAAAAAAAACAACATTTAATTGTTGGAGCTTTGAGAAACCAAACCGAGCTTGTATCCTACAATTTGAAATAAATATTGACATATATTAATAACCAAACGTTGAATTGGTTTTTAATGAAAATACCTAGCCTAATGAAATCAATGAAGAGGGTTCTAAACAATATTTCTAAATTTATAATATATGTGTGTTCCTCCTTTATTTTCAAATGTATTGAAAGCGGTTAATATTGTGAAGATATCAATGTTTATATACCAAGGTATTCTGTCTTCTAAAGAAGACACTAGTTCTTAGTTTTTTTGTCAGGTGGGATCTTTTATTTGTAACGTTGAAGACATACCATTGACTGTCAAGATAATGAATTCATACACCAAGACAGAATTCATTTTAAAACACCAGATAAATTCGTTTATAATATACTTAGTTGAAAAAAAAAAGATAAATTGAATGTTTAACGCGGTCAAAGGCAATCATGCCGTTTTAAGTATCCGTGATGATATCGATATCAGTCACGGTTGTAAATGCTTTATCACACCTGTAATCTGTATGACGTAACGTTATCGATGTCAGTCACTGTTGCAAAGGCTTTATCAAACCCCTAATCGGTATGACGTCATGTAACATAAAAAAACATATATGTGAGGTATATAATAAAGTGTATATGATATGATTTTTTTCAATATCAAAAAAGAAAAAATCACAAAATTACTGAACTCCGAGGAAAATTCAAAAAGGAAAGTCCCTAATCAAATGGCAAAATCTAAAGCTCAAACACATCAAACGAATGGATAACAACTGTCATCTTCCTGACTTGGTACAGGCATTTTTCTTATGTAGGAAATATATAAACACCGTATCAACCCTAAACCAATATAATCCCTCGAGGAGAGCTGTTGGTACTATATTGGTGTCTGTGGTTGATACGGATGTGATATTGTAAAAAGCCATATGACATTTTCCATTTATTTGTTCTGATATACATATTTCCTTCTTTACCAAATTGAAACAACGCCCTTTTATCTTTTGTTTATGTTTTCAAAGGTATCTTTTCCAATTGAGTACTATTAACCATTATATTTTTTTGGTCTGTGTATAGTAACTCAGATATATATCAACAGTATTTAATGAATTATAATTGAAAATATACGATAGAATTTGCTGAAATAAATTCTTGTTAACCAAACCTCAATTGAATAATTATGCTAAAGTGTATGTGACTCTGTAAGATTTTTTGGTTTTAATATAAAATATTCAAACTGATTTTCATTATATTAAAACATGTTAACGGAACATGTATCACTTGTAGTGTCAGTAGTTTGACGACAATGTTGACTTCCAGGATTTACTATTTTTTTATTTTGCGTATTTTTGTTTTATTTAGATATTACTGTCATGTATGCTGTGTATACCATGTGACGCAGCAGTAGAAAATTTATCTTGCACAGCAAGTAATAGTAGCAGGTGTGATTTGTACGGTAATGCAGTATGTGGTGATACAAACACATGCCGTTGTATGAATAATTACTATGATGGAGTAACTTGTCATCAAAGTAAGGTTTTCACAACAGACAATTGATAATAATATACAGGTTAACTTTTGTTTTATTTGGTTCATACATTAGCTTTATGCCGTTTCTTGCATTTATTGTTCAAAATGTTTATCCATCGGTCATTTGGAAGAAACACATTTATTTCCTGGATAATAAGTAATCAAAATCGAACAAAATGACGTGGACCATCAATACTGGCGAATAATGATTTTGAAGGATTAATCATTTACTGATCAAGTAAAGTATTCCTTACTCATGACTCAGCCAGCTTACTCATGCACGTAGTTAATTTTTTATCCGAATTGATCTGAGACAACTAAATTATGTTCATACAAGAGAGAGAGATAGAAGATACCAATGGGATATTCAAACTTCATAGCTTAAAAAGAGACAGACAACACATTGACAAAAAGTCATTAAAGACGTTGAGTTTCTGTAAAAGTTTTAGTAAAACCTTTATATTACAGACTTTCATCATGAATTTAATCCTGATAAGTAAAGCAGGCGAGAAATTTCAGCATGTTCAGTATATATCTTAAAATTGAGAATGGAAATGGAAAATATGTCAAAGAGACAACAACCTGACCATAGAGCAGACAATAGCCGAGGGCCATCAATAAGTCTTCATTGCAGCGAGAAATCCCGCACCAGGATGTGGTTCTCAGCTGGCCCCTAAATAAAATTGTGTACTAGTTCAGTGAAAATGGACGTCACACTTAACTCCAAAACATATAATTGAAATAAAATTAAACAACATACAAGACTAACAAAGGCCAGAGGCTCCTGACTTGGGACAGGCGCAAAAATTGCGGCGGGGTTAACATGTTTTGTAAGAGGAGTTCGAGTCAGATGTCAGAATAGGTAACAAAAGAAACTATGCAAAATGACCATGATACATAAATGAACAAAGGACTACTAGCAGTTACAGACATGCCAGCTCCAGACTTCTATTAAACTGATTTATAAAGTATGTCTTCATCATATGAAAATCAAGTACAATCCCTCCCGTTAGTGGTTAAGTATCATACCATCATATAATATATGAGAAGAACATAACCCGCTTACAAAATCTGGTTTTAGAATAAATATGTTTATTTCCGATGCAAAGACCCTATGAGTGAATCAATACTAATACCAAAATATGCATTTCTTAATGACTTGACAATATTGGTAATAATTTTTCAGTAATACATGGATTTCTTTTGTTGAAATCAAATACGTTGTTAAATACACAAGCGAATCGAACAAGTTGAGATATTTAAACACGATAAGATGGTGACATTGGAACGTCACCACCTAAAAATGGACAATTAATAGGAAATGAAAAATCATCTCTTTTATCATAAATTTTGGTATTAAGCTTCACGTTAAAGACATAGATATCAAGATCCAGGAAAGGGCAGTGTTCATTGTTAGTACTAGTATTAGCTTTATTTAAAGTCAGTTCGGCAGGATACATCTCTTTGGTGTACATATTAAAGTCGTCATTATTGAGAGCCAATATGTTTTAAGTCTCTCATTGAGACTTGTTGGTATTGCTCAGTTCTTATCATAGTTATTATTCATCATTGAGTGCCCAACCAAGGTAGGGGCTTACTATAGAGCCCTATGAGATTTTGAAGCTTTATTTTCAAACAATTACAACATGGGAATGGTTAGTGATAGACACATGTTGTCTTCAGTATTGACCAGTTAAACATATGGCTTACCTAAGCTTGACTTTTGAACTTGAACATATTTTTTTCAATTTATCCAAAAAACAATTGACATTTTATTGAATTGAATAAACAATAGGAAGAATTTGAATGGTTTTATATTTATTGGACTTTGTTTTGGAGACTTCGGATCAGCATCATGCATGTGTAACAATCATTTCTTGTTTAATCAGGTGTCCGCATATGTAAAAGTGGTAGTAGTTTATTTACAGTTGCAATTGAAATAAAATCAGTTTGAAAAAGACTAGTTTTAAAAGATCACATTTCAAGAATGCCAAAGAGAGATATTTCGAACGATGATAATTGTTTATGACATGTTTGGAATTTGTTTTCAATAGTTGAAGGAATTTTACACAGATTTAATCATTTAACAATCATGACCACGGTTGCTAAAAGTTGATTATTTTATTAAACTATGGATTTAGCTGAACATAAAAAAACTTAATTATTTAGATGTTATAACTAAGTGACCAGAGAAAAATATTTAGCCAGTATATTTCTATCTTTCGGGCAATTTTTAGAATAATGAATATTCTCTTTTGAAGTTATTGTCCCGAAATTGTTCATTTTGAGAAAATTTTGTATATTTTGGTTATTATCTTAAATAACTATTAAAGATTAAAAGAATTAAAAAAGTAAAACCAGCAGAGTAAAATCTACAAATAAGTCAACATTGATAAAATCATCACTTGACTCGTTATTAAAGAAATCGCACTTGACTGACTCTTTTTTTACTTAATTTTACATCTTGCGCCGCCACTATCTAATGTAAGAATCGCAAATATGATTAGTAAAAATAAAAATTTCCACAAATAGGTAGAAATAAGTCATGTTTTCTTAATGTTTTGGCAGGAACAACACAGCAAACAACAAGAATTTGTCCATAGTACACGGATGCCGCACTCGCACTATCCTTTTGTTTGCTCTGTGGACCGTCAAATTGGGGTCAAAACTCTAATTTGTTATTAAAATTAGAAAGATCATATCATAGGGAACATAGTGTACTACGTTTCAAGTTGATAGGACTACAACCTCATCAAACACTACCTTCATCAAAAACTTTAACCTGAAGCGGGACAGACAACGAACGGACGAACGAACGAAAGAACGAACGGACGCACAGACTAAAACACATAATGTCCATAAATGGGGGAACATGTGTACTACATTTCAAGTTGATTAGACTTCAACTTCATCAAAAACTACCTTGACCAAAAACTTAAACCTGAAGATGGACAGACGGACAAACAAACGAACTAACGAACGGATGCACATACCAAAATACATAATCTCCATAAATGGGGGATATAAACAAGTTAACATGTCTTAAATAGATGGTCAACTTCTTTTCGGAGTAAATTATCTCATAATTTCTAGCCGGTAAACACATGGTAAAGATATCTTAATGTTCTAAAAAGCATTTGATTTGTGTTAATGAGCTCTATTAGATGAATAGATTTATTTTTTGTGAACTTATAGGTATAATTTAGACAGGTCTCTATGTATTGAAAGATACCAACAAGATAATAGATCTGTACTATTACCTGTGGCATTTTCATCATCACTTTCTCCTTATTATAACAGAGGTTGTGTTGGAAGTTGTTTGTACCTCAGGACAGCCACATAACCAGTGTGTGGATACTAATGCAGCCTGTCTGATGGAGACCAGTTCAACATATAAATGTCTTTGTAAAGATAACTACTACAAAAAACGTGAATGGAATTTGTGCAGGAAGTATGTTTCTTTTAAATGTGTTAGTATAAATAAAATACCGCTGAGCGGACTTTGTTCTTAACTCATATTCTTCAACTTACTCAATTTTGGCTGGCACTTTGCTTGGAATAACCCACTCATCCGTAATACAGTCAAACCTGCTTAAGAGACCACCTGTATTAAGCAAAAACCTGTGTTAAAAGACCACCAATTTTAGATCCCTCTGTAGTATATTTCATATAATTTGAACCTGTATTAAAGAGACCACTTTTTTGCTCTCCCTAAAGTGGTCTCTTAAAACAGGTTTGACTGTATATTCTCTTATCCACAATACTATTAAAAAAAACAGAAGATTTCAGTATTTGAAATATTTTTCACTTGTATTCTAATCCAAATGGCTTTCATAAAAAATTGATAAAGGGGCAATAGCTGTCAAATTCATGATAATCGGTTTGACTTATATTTCATTTATTACACTCTAAAACATATATTTAATTTACCAAAATTTCCAAAAAAGAAATGGTTGACAATATAATGAAATCGCTTAGATGTATCAGCATTTCGTGCATATGTTAGACGAGAGACGCCATCTCGTTAACCATCTTATGACCTGATTTAAATATAGGTGTGAATAGGCAGACAAACATGTGCAATTTGAAATAGAAATATGTAAGATCTGCTTGAATATATGATTTAGATTTAAACCAATAATGTAAATCATCGTTTTAAAATACGAACGATTTTTGTGGAACGAATCAGTCAAGGAAATGGTTGTTCCAATAAGCTATTTTTTGTCACTTTTCAATGTTGACGTTCTTTATTTTAATAACTGAATAGCTTAGTACATGCATAAACCCGCGGCCAAACCAAAAGGCTGCGTAAATAAAGATAAAAATAAGCTGATTGCAAGCTATTAATACATATTGTTGAGTTATTTTCATGTTTATTTATTTTTTGTGAGCTTATTTTGACCAAGTTGAACCAATCTGTCAGCTAATTATAATAGCTATTATTATTTCAATATTCTGCTTTAATAAGTGCTTGACAATTTAGTCTTAATAGTAGGTAAAGCCATTGCTATAGGTTATCACGAAGGTGTGGTCACATTGAATTTAATAAGTACACATTTACATTAATTTGATGATTTTGTAAAAGATATATGCCAAATTATAATTTATACCCGGATAACAAGATTCACCAAACATAGAAATGTGATAGTTGAAAATTAGCTCGTTCTTAACTGTTTTGGTTAAGGTGGTTAACCATGACGTTTGGTTCACATCAACTTGATACTTATTACACTTCTTGATTGTGAGGTGAGATTGTTTAGATTATGTGATTCTTAGGTTCACTAAATGTGGGCATTGGATAGTGCAAGCAAGGCATAAAGTCCTATAAGCACATATGCTTGTTCTAAATTGTTGAACAGATATCATCACTGATCTTTAGAGGGGAAGGTAAAATTAAAAAATGCCAAAAACTTAAAGGAAACCAGATATTCTAATGTAAGAAGATTCATTTAAAACAAATAAAACATGTGAGAACAAATTTTGAACTACAAAGATGGAGGGAATTTCTAAAAATTATATATTTTAAAATAGATCTGACACCCGAAAGTTAGACTTTGCAACATTCGCTTGGTCAATTTTCAAACAAGGATGACAAATATGTTAATGGTAAGGGGAAAATGTGTTTTTATAAAATTCATCGGACCAATTAGCTTTATCAACCAGAAAAGGAATCCAAAACAGTTTATACACATTCATATGGTCATATAATAAATCTATCAGAAGTCTTACCAACTTCGAAATTGCATACGTTTGATCGGATAAAATAATAAAAGATTACAACGTGAAAAGTAAAGCTGCATTTCCTACGTTGTACCAATTGAATCAACATTCAAGTTTTTTGTCTCAGCATATTCTATTATTAGAGTTGCAGGGTTTAAATGAGCGGCGGATCAAGGTCCGTGACCTTCTATTGTGTGGTTCCAACCTTCCCATTGGTAGTAAGATACACCTGACAGACTTTCATACAAACAAATTCGACAGATCTCTCCGATAGGAAAAATTGATGGAAAAGGTAATGCAGCAGGGGTGACTGATGAAACGCAGTCCAAAAGATAGGATCTAATCAAGGACCAAAATATGAAAGGAAAAAGGGAGGGAATACATTTTTGCCTCAACAGAAGGCTTAGCGTCCATGTTCTGGATTTTGAAACTTAAAGTTGCTGTATAGATCAATTACAAGTCTGTCCTGTTTTTCATTTTTATGGAAACAGCTTAAAACTCATTCTTTATAAGTCGAGAATATTACCGTGAGTGAGAGTACTTTATTCTTCACATTATCTGGAGAATAAACCGAGAACAATAATTTTGAAATGCTACTGTATCTATAAGTATGTCGTTAAGTAGGCAAGAACATGTTAATGAAAGTATTACAATCATAGGTCATGTTAACAGGAGCTTATATATGCATTTGAACCAGCTATAAACTCATCTTCATAACAGTATTTTAAAAACTGAGCTTCTCACACGGCAGGATTTATTTAGCACAGAAAATCTCCATAATGTTTATCTTCTAAAAATCAAACAAATCAACAAGTTAGTCATCTGATGTCTATGGAGTGTTCCATTCTCAAAAGTTTTTCAGCTTGGGATCTGCACATGCACTGCTTCAAATTATCAAGCCTCGATAAATATATGTAATTTCGGTTGATGACTGTCACTGATACATCTGAGCTGTTATTTAATTTTTGAGATGACCTGTTTACATCTGATCTATTATACGTATTTGAACAGGCTGAATTAGCACACAACACTTCCGTTTGATAGAATTAGTGGGTGTTAGTGGCATGGTTTACTTAATCGTACAGGTGATCAATTGCTAACCATACAGTTTTATGCTATATTTCGATGGAGGGTAAGCTTTTCTGGTTTTTTTTTATAAATTTAATTTTCGAGTGTACACTTACAATTAGACCTAAGAATAAAGGGACCTTTCAGTCTTTTATTTTTCCATTTGCTGAAGTAAATTTGAAACCCTGAAGATGAAATGCTAGTGTTTATTGATTGCCTTCCAGCCAGCAGTAACCTAGTTAAACAAAAACATTTTTGTAAACGATTTTAAGAAATCTAAGATCCTGACATACATATGTGCAGGTGGATAGAATCATTAATTTCATTCAAGTTTTCTAAAAAAAAAAAAAAAGGGAAATGTTCATTCCACAAATCATACAGTTTTGATTGTATAAATGATCATTTTATAATGTTTTTAGAGAGTGCCTTGGAAGAAACATGCATTAATGGACAACCAGCAAATCAGTGTTCATTACAAGAGACAGAGTGTATTCCTGCTACCTCTGGTGGTTCTGGCTATAAATGTTTATGTAAGGCAGGTTTCTATAGTGAAAGTCCTTCATGTAAACCCTGTAAGTATAACTAGAATTTGTATTTGAGTCTGATTAAACCTTAATTCATTATGGTTTCTGTATAATGCAAGCTTTAATTAAACTAATAAAGGGTAAGCGAGTGAAAAATATCATCATAAAGGACCACTCATGGTAAAATAAATATAGATTAAAACCTTCTTGAATTATTTTGATTCTAATAGACAGTCATTCATTTGGACCATTGAAATCTATAACAAGGCAAATATTTGCTGTTCTTTAAGCTGGTACGTTGTACCTAAAACCTTGACTAAAATTATTTGGCTCGTTTAATTTTCATACAGTTTTGACAAAATAAAATTGAGAATGGAAATGGGGAATATGTCAAAAAGACAACAACCCGAACAAAGAGCAGATAACAGCCGAAAGTCACAAATAGGTCTTCAACGCAGCGAAAAAATCCCGCACCCGGAAGTGGTCCTCAGCTGGCAACTAAATAAAATTGTGTACTAGTTCAGTGGACATTGACGTCACACTAAACTCCAAAACATATAAATGAATTAGAATTAAAAACATACAAGACTAACATAGACCAGGGGCTCCTGACTTGGGCCAGACGCAAAAATGCGGCGGGGTTAAACATGTTTTGTGAGATCTCAACCCTCCCCCTATACCTCTAGCCAATGTAGAATAAACAAACACATAGCAATATGCATAGTTAAACTCAGTTCAAAAGAATGTTAACTTTGACCCTTGACAAAAAAATAAAGATTCCAAAAAACTTTAACCACACACTTTATAGGTAAAATTTCATTGGATATATATAGCAGTTTCACACACACTAATTTTGATCATTAAGAAGCTTCACATTTCCTTACCAAAATAATGTGATTAAAACGTTCAGCTGATTTTACAGAGTTATATCCCTTTGTGTTATGTACCACCTTAATCAGAACACACTACTGTAGGTTCAGAAATTAGTGCATTTATTATTGCAACTTTTTTACCACTGACAAAAATGAAATATTCGTGTGACTGAAAAATGTTTATAAAGGAAAATAATTACTGAAATTATAAATTTGAGTTTTTAATATTCCTATATGAACCTGAAACTGTCTCATTTTCCACATAATAAAAACATCACAATAATTTCAGAATTTACAGTATTTATATTAAATTGATGTTAATAAGTTATGAAAATGTTATTATAGTGTGTATTTTGTTGGAAAAGAAGGAATTGATAATTTGTTCCATCAATATGGCACTGTCCAAAGAAGGAGGTTGTATATATGTATTGCATCCAACAAGTGTTTGTACAATTAAAGGGAAAAAAAATTAGTCATACTTGTTTGAATTTTGTTTGTATATTTATATACTTGATAACTCAATAATTTTAATAAATAATTTAAATTCAAGATAACAGGCTTTCATGTGAATAAATATTATCTTTAATTTATGTTTTCATGTTATGAAAACTTTTACATTTGTGCATTTTCCTGTAAAATGCTTGTATAATTACATCACAGTTTCTATTGTTCATTGACTTCAGTTACAACAATTATCCTTGTGTAGCTCATTCATGAAAAACATTGATGTAGGAGAATGATTGTAACAGTCCTAACATAGCATGACAGTGTCATTCAGCTGATGTATTTCATATTTAACCACTAGGGTAGACCACATTTGAAGAGGGACATATAAAAAAATATTTTAGAACCTTAAATTTTATTAATACATTAATTCTTTTACTTTGACATAGCTTTGATAATTTAAAAAGGCCGTTCTTCTTGCTATGCTGTTTCAGCAATGTTTAGCTTGTAGCTTTATTATTATGATTACATGTATCACCACCTGTAATTCCTATTTTATTGAATTAAAGGCTTTTTAACAAACTTTTAAGGCTCACTTTGTCAGCACCTTTATTCCTCATGCTAGATAAAAGAGTAAGCGTTGTCTTTGCATGAAACTTAAGTTTTACCCCTATCATGTTTACCTACCTTTTTGTGTTTTTTTTGTCTGGCCAGCAACAAAAAATCAAAATGCAAGAGATAAGATGCTAATTGGGTTGTGGTAGATAATTTGGTAGCAGTTTCAGTGGCAAAAGCTTAAATTATCACTGATGCCTTATGATCTGAAGTTTTACATCAGTCATATGTTCATTATTCTTTACCTTAATTTCATGGATCAATAAGTGCATCATCCCCCCGTCCCACCCACTGGTATTATGAATAATAGGACAACTATATATATATATATCTGGTGTATGTAAGCTTTGAAATGCTCAACATGTTCATCAGACATGGTTCATCTGACCTTAACCTCATTTCATTGTTTATCTATCAACTTTAAGATTTCTTGATTTGGTCAGATTCTTTGATAGTAAAGGTAATAGGTAAACAGTATTAAGTATACAGATTAAGTGATTGTAGGACCACACCAAACAACTTTCCTTCAGATTTTTCAGATGAAAAGAAAGGAGCGGTGATTAAAATAAAATCTGATGAAATAAATAATATTTGTTTTTTCTATCTTGTAGTGATTGATTTGCAAGTAACCAATTTGGATGTGCCTGATGATCAAACAGGAGAAACATATTTCTTAGTCACATGGACCAACCCAAGTACAGTGGGGTCCATCAATAGATACGAGTTGATTTTAACATTAAATGGCAACTCAGATGTCATTAATAACATTTCCACATCTGAAACCCAACGAAATGTGACTTCAAGAATACCTGGCAGGAAGTACAGTATATCTTTAGTGTCAGTAGAAACACGCTCTCGACATTCTCAGCAAATGACAAGTGTATCTATAACAGACGGATGTAGTAAGTCTTTTTAAAGACAATTTGATGTCCATTTATTGCATACCGAAATATATGAAATCAAGTATATTTGAATAAGTCATATATGTGTACATTGTAACAAAACCAATATCTTTATTCAAAATTGTATCATAATTGTTAACTGAGTCATATTGCATTGACGTTGCATACGATGTTGGTACGAATTCCATTTTGCTCTTAATTATCATAAAAATAAATGCGTAGACAAGTTAGCTTGATAGACAGATAGTGATTTTAGGTTGAATAAAGTTTAATAGGCTTTAAAATAAGAAAAAAAAGGAACCGAAATTTGAAATACCCAGAATTATAACACCTAATTATCCCTTTTTTACGCAAAAACGTTATATTCAACGTTACAATTAGTGTGCATAAAATCACAGTTACGTGTTCTTCATATCGTTTTGACAGCAATATTGCCTTTGCTATAAGTGTTTGCATGTTAAAGCAAAATCTATATCACTGAAACCGTAGACCGAAAGCTTGTGAATTTTTTTTATAACTTTTTGATTTAAGTTACTGTCTCAGCTGTCCCAAACGGTAGTTTCAATTTTGATTCCGATCAGCAAATCTGCTTTAACCTGATAGATTGGCTGAACGGAATGCGTCGGGAACAGTGTTTTGGGTTACAACTCTTCAGAGAGAAAAAATGGTGTTAGTCAGTTTTTTTTTGTGCAGGTCGGTTGTTATGACTCCGTTTTCTAAAGTTATATGGTTATGTCGAGAAACGCAATTTTCCCATTTGAAATTTCCGATGTATACTTTATAGATTGACGACAGTTATTACAGAAATCTACAAAATCTTGAAGATGTTCTGCAGTTATTTTCCATTTGATGTCGATGTCACCAATATAACGGAGCCAAGACAAAACATAACTATATCCGAAAGCATTCAAATTGATATTAATTAGGCCAATTTTTTTTCACTTTTTATGTCAGGGCGTTTTATAGCCGAACATACAGTATGGTTTTTTTCTCATTATTGAAGGTTGTACAGCCTATAATTGTTAACATCCACTTCATTTGAACTTTGGTAAATAGTTTTCACATTGGCAATTATAACACATCTGCTTATTTCTATATCGTTTTTAGATTGGAAAAAAGGACCTTCTATGACTTTAATTTTCAGAAATAAGATTTACACAAAAGAAAGACATATTAATTTAAACATTAATTATAAAACAATTTTCTGCTTATAGGACCTTCTGTTCCTGGAGACATAATACAGAATGCCTTCAACGCACTAGTAATAAGTATTTCCTGGACAATAACTGGTGATATTGAATATCTATGTGTAAGAGTAAACGATTCTTCAGTAAATCCTGAATTCTTAAATAGCACTGCTGTTACTAAGATGGCTCCAATAATTGCATTCACCAACCTGAGATATGGTGAACGTTATACTTTTACAGTCAGGTCACAAAGCAATGGTTTTGAAAGTGATTCCAAAATACAAACTATCAGAACAACTCCTACAAGTATGTACATTCAGATCTAAAATATTTTGAATATGACTTGTATTCCAAATTATGTTCATTTTGCTAAAGACGTTTCTGTTCTTAAACCAAGGGTATTGTCATTCCTTCAGCAAATGATAAACTGTTAAAGATCTGAAAAATTGTTCAGATTCCCACCCCTTAATATCTTTACAGATTTACTGACCATGATAAAACCTTCTTAGAGCACCTATTTTCATGTCCATGGGGATCCAATATCTTTTTTGTATATGTACCTTTTGTTGTCGGCCTGATATGTAATAGCAGAAAATGTATCTAATATTTAAATTCTTATGAATCGACATTTTTTTTTATCTCAAAATAAACGAGACAGATGAGACTGATTAAACTTTTGTTTACAAAGATTAGGAAATTTGAAATAAAAAATTTCCTGCCAAAAGAAATAAATCGTTACAGATGTATAATTTTCCCCAACTGTTTAACTTTTCGCCTCAGATGCTATCTGCGAAGGTCAAGTCTTAACCTTTAAACGAAAATTCGATTTTGAGTTTCATTATTCAATGATCTTTTTATTTCACGGCTTGTGTCTGTTTGTCCTTCCGGTTTAATGTGCTCCAAAAACATAGTTATTGGCATGGTCAAACATTGAAGTTATTGACAAAGAATTAGTGTAAAGTGCCAATCTGATTATTATACAAACAAATTGATCGACCTTGACCTAACAAGGAATCTTATTTTGATGTGCAAAATCAACATTATTTCATCATTTGTTAAATCATTTCGATTTGCAACTGACCAGATTTCTTTCACCACTTTTTTTAGATTGTCATTTTTTTTATGCCAAGCTGTTGATTGTTGAAAACTGTTTGTTTGTCTCTTGAAGGTTTGTGTCTTTGGATTGCTGTGTCATTACATGTCCTTTTATTCATACTCGAAAAATTGTGATTTTTTATTTTAGCTCCGCAAACACCCACAGATTTTGCCTGTACAGATCTCCACGTATTTGATAAATTATTAACGCTGACATGGACAGAACCATTATTCCCAAACGGAGACATACAGCACCATATTGTATATGACGCAAATAGAAATTTACAATTTCAAACCAAGGGTAGTGTTCTGGAACAGATTATTGAAGGATTACAGCCTGGTAAGCAGACAGCATGCAATGTAGAAAATATATTCAATCAGAAGTTATTTTCGGGTTTAACAGCAAATTGGTTAACTCATAGATGTTTAACTGTTGAACTAAAATATTCTTTTATAGAAAAGCGGATAAATGTTTCTGTATTTTAACCGAAGTTTCCAAATGAAATACCTGGTTATTAAAAGGATGAAGTACGGTAGGTTGTTGGACAGCTATATGCCATTAGTTTCTGTTTAATTTAATCTGAACCAGGAGTTATGATCCGTGATAAATTGAAGAACGGCAATTTATTTTATCTGGATGGTTTAGCTTCTGAACCCTTCAAGCAATGCTTGACATATTTTGATATTTTGTTACTGATGACAAAATAGAGGACAAGTATTTATTTACGTTTTTCACTTTTTCCGTTCAGGAGTTATGGGTCTGTGATAGATTTTTGTAAATAGGCACAAAACAAAACAAAAGATATTTCAAAGGGCCATCGTTACCAAATTATGTTTTGATGTTGGCTGTAAACTTATAACTGTCTTTTTCAGAAACAACTAGTAGACACAAAATATTTGTATTACATTTTATGAAACTTATAACTAATGAATACAAAGTACATTTTGTATTACATATTAAGAAACCTTTTTTAGATTTATCAAGCCTCAAAATTTATCAAATGCTTGGTGTCAAACATGCTATTAATTATTTTCTTTTATCTCAGGCTAACTGCCCTTATGTAATATATGAACCGTGCGATTGAAAATAAATAATAGAAATATCGATTTACTTCCCTTACTCTACAATGTTTTTTTTTACAGTTTACCTCCTAAAAATAATGTAAAATGTATACATTGGTGAAATATCAATGGAATACATATTAAACTAAGCATTTGATTAGAACGGCAGTTACATACTTTTATCCTTTTAAGGACAAGTAAGAAAATAAAAATTTTAAAATTATTTGAGACTTCTTTTCAATGCGTTAAATTGAAATTGATTTTTTATGTATGTATTTTTAAGTGACCTGACAAGATGTAGCTTCTATAAATAAGTTATCATTGAAAATAAAATACAGATTATGCTCTATTTTTGGTGGTTTTGACTCTAAGGAACATTTTAGGTTTTATTAGCTCTTCAATTTATGAACAAATTTTGGCTTTTCGTATATTTTTACCTCCAGCTTCACTGAAGAGACACTTATTGTTGAAATGCACGTCTGATGCAGTAAAGTACAGTTAATGTTATTGCTGTTAGTACAGACATTTAAAAACAAACACATTTCTATTGCTACTTAGTACGTAGTTCATCTATGCATCAAAATCTACACCTCAGTTACTGTGACCTGTAGAATTGGTTAAACTTGTGCATGAAACTTTGTATATAATTAGAACATATTATGTAGATGTGCGTAGCCACAAAAAAATGTATCCAATGACCTCCGTAGGCGTTAAGAGTCTTTGAACATAGGAATTCGGTGAGAATTTTTTATTCAGTGATAATGAGGGGCATGGGGGTAAGTGATCCTATTCATAAAAAAGTCTTTACTCTGAGAAAGCCATCAACTAGACATATACCTTTTGGAACAAAACAAGATTTAGTTATAATTATTTTTCTTTTTATATTTTTAGAACAGTACTACTATTTTTCCATTGTAACTGTAAATGATGCATCAAGTGGAATGAGTATAAGAACAGGAATAATACCTTGTAGAACGAAAACAGCATGTAAGTTTAATATCGAAAAATGATATAGATATATAGGATGAGCTAGCATACAAAGATTCATTGTAATACATTATTTTCTTTTAATCAATATTGTATTACTTCGAAAGAACCTTTCAGCTTAGTCTGATGCGTTTGTTAGAACATCATTGTTAGAATGATGGCAGTTAATTATCTATATGTTTATGAAGTTATTTATTGGCACAAGCGAGACATGTTGTGGGGGTCATTATAAGAAATACCGAGGACTTGTCCATCTGTCATGACTTGTTAGCCTTCTCAGAATTTTATGAAATTTTTGTATTTATGTAAGGTTTATAACAGTAATGTCTTGAACATTTTCGAAACCAAAATACGGCTAAGGTAATCTAAGCCTAGGATAAGAAAATCCTTAGTATTTCGAATAAGTCATACTTTTGCAATCAGTTAATTTATAAAAATGACCATATAATTGATATTCATGTCAACACCGAAGTGCTGACTACTGGGCTTGTGATATCCTCGGGGACGAAACGTCCACCAGCAGTGGCATCGACCCAGTGGTGTAAATAGTTATCAAAGGTACCAGGCTTATAATTTGATACGCCAGACGCGGGTTTCGTCTACATAAGACTCATCAGTGACGCTCAGATCAAAATAGTTAGAAAGCCAAACACTATAAAGTTGAAGAGCATTTAGGACCCAAAAATATAGAGCCATAAATATGCATAAGTATTTACAAAAATATTGAGTTTGATTTTAATTTACTGATAAGAAAATCAACATAAATACCAATAAAAACAATATTCAAATATCTTATGACAGGGTTGAATTGGAAACCAATACGAATATATTTACTTGAAAAATATCAATAAGTTTATCCGGTTCATTTCTAAATGTCAATGAGACAACTCTGCACAAGAGACCAACACGACACAGAAATTAACAACCATAGGTCACAATATTGCCTTATTGTATTCATTTTTGTATCATTCATTCAAAGTGGCATCAAAACCATTGAATGCAGAGATAACTGGTGTTACTAAGGATACTATATCTGTTAGATGGGATCCACCAATGGATCCTGGTGGTCAGATACTTGCATATAGATTGACTGTCAAAAACATTATCGATTCTTCAGATGAAAAATGTGTGCAGGAAATAATTCTCCAGTGTAGTGAATGTGTAACACAGGTATGTCAGGATAAACTATCGTATGGGAGGGACTTTTCTTAGTTTCCTATTAAAAGATTACTTCATTTTCCAGGCAATTGTTTGTTAGCATTGATTCATCAAAATTTAACATTCAGTCGATATCTGTCTTGCCACAATAAAGGTAGTCTATTAATAAACAACTTCTACAGTTTATATTCGTAAACAATTTGATAACATTTTCAAAGCAGTTTGATAAAAATGATAAAAAAAAAAAACCAAATCACTGACAAAATATTTTGTTGAAAATATCAAAATGAAAATATGACGTGTCCGTGCTTTGTTTTTATACTAAAACAGCTGTTCTTTTTTAATTGATGTATTAATTCCAGAATTACTATACATAAATTTCTAATCCAGTTCGAGTTAATCTTTTCAAAGAGAGACCTCATCTAAATGTATCGAAGATGCGAAGGGTATAATGATTTTGATCTGTCCGTCCGTCCGTCCGTCCGTCCGTCCGTCCGTCCGTCCGTCCTTCTGTCTGTCTGTCCGTCTGTCTGTGTTTCCGTCTGTCCGTCATTCATGTTTTTGTCATTGCAACCACATGACATATTTTTTATGAAACTGTTTAGATACTAAGTATTTACTTCGTAGATGTGCACATCATCAGGAAATTATGATTTAATAATTTAATTATTAATAATTTTACTTCAACTTAAAATTTTAGCCATGACGTACTACTTCAACATTATGTCATTGCAACCCCTCTGAAACTAAACAGCAAAATGTCATGAAACGTAGTAGATAATTGAACCACTTAATTACAGACGCAAGTGTTTAGACATGTGAAATTACATGTAAGCATGTAACTTCGGTGGATAGGTGTCTCATTTGCAATCATACAACATCTCGTAATTTTTATATTTAATCAAACCAATCTAACAAAAAGACTTTAAGACCGTACTTTGACCTATAATGGTTTACTTTTATAAATTTTGACTTGGATAGAGAGTTGTCTCATTGGCACTCATACCACATCTTCTATTTAGACAGAAAGTTCCGATCACAGAGTACTCGAAATAACTGAAAGCTAGGTCATAGCAATTACAGCCAAAACATTAAATATGCATAGATTGATTTTTCATGATATTTCAGGCGTGAGTTAAACATAACAACCTTTATATTCCAATCGTATTTTTCAGATAACAAGTCATACAGGAACATGTAAAATCAACAACCGAATTGTCGATGAGTTGAAAACGATGACAAACCAAACAATAAATTATATTATTTCCAACGTCAGTCCTTATGTAATGTATGCAGTTAGAATACAAGCAGTTAGTGTTAAAGGTGATGGTAATCCTTCAGATTTACAAAGAAGAACTTTACAGGATAGTAAGAATTAATAATCGCATATTAGATTAATGCAATTAGTATACAAGTCAACAGAATAAAAACAAAACTGCAACTCTAAATCAAAATTCATAATCCAGTACAAAATCAGGAAAAAATGCCATTTTGTGATCAAAATATTTTGGCGACAAATAAAAAATTGATCACAAATATAAATCTTGACCACTCGTTCATCTGTTTGAACCTTCGTATCAAATTAATCGCCTCGTTTTTCATAAAATCAGTTGATGTAATATTGTGAACTTTGTAATGATATAAAGTACTATATAAACAATTAGAAGATATGCAGGACATTCCCTCTCATTTAACAATATGTGTATGATTTTGAATTAAACGAACGAACATACGAGTTTCGTTTGTTTTTAATTAGATGCTGTATTATGGAATAGTTTGATATATGTCCTGTTAATAAGTTGTACATGTGGTAAAAGGAAGGACTTATCAGGGTAGTATGTAGTTAACAACATATTTCAATTAGGTTTATAACACCCCTCTTATAAACATTAAGTATTCATTAAGTGAAAAAGGTTTTTGATGTTTGACAAAGTGTTTTACATTAGAAATACATTTGTCATTGATATATAGGACTGTATAAATTGACAGTTAACATTGCGATAGGCCTGATAAAATTGTGCTTTTTTGTATGTATCATATCGGTCATAATTGGGTCTATAATCGGATGTGTGTGCTCTCATTAAAAAAAACCAGAATCAGACTTATTTCATTTATAGTTTAATACTCATAATTTCATCTAAACATTTGTAATTATGGTACTAAAACGGCTTTGAATGATATTGAAATTTTGTACAATAATCAAACTAACTGGGGTTTTTTTTTTTGAAACGAGAACTATTTGGGGACAGACAAGATGAAAAATAACAAGAAAACAATCAAACAGTTCATACAGTTTTCAACAAAATAGCTGAATTTCACCGACTAAAACATTCGCCAGTTTTGTTTTCTAGAAGTGACTCTGCGATGTTTCATATGACTTTTGTTGTTATCTTCAAGTAAAAAAGTTATTACTGCTTTATTGCGTTATTGGTCCTTATTAATTAATCATATCAACACTTAATAACATCTATGTCATCTAGTTCCACAAAGACTGTTGAATGTAACTGGTTCTGTTGTCAATTCAAGTTTTATTACTGTAACGTGGAATCAACCTATACCAAGACCAGGAGTTACAACTTATTATATTAAAACATATAAAGTGATCGTTAATTCTTATCCAGTATTTGTCAAATTTTTAAACATTACTGGTAAGTATTTCAATATTTAAAAGAGGAAGAAGTATAATTCTCAATGAAACAACTCTTCACAATAGACCAAAGTAACAACTATAGGTCACCGTACGGCCTATATCACTTTAAGGTTTGAAGCTGTTTTCAATCAACGTGCAATGTTGTGGTAGTTATATACTGACGATCGACATAAATATACTTCAAATGTATTATGAACTGTACAAAATAATTAAAATACAAAAGATAACCACACAGCATGTAACTGGAACGAACACAATATTTATATAGTTGAAATATGCTAAAATTTAGTTGACACTTTCAATCATTTAGTTAAGTTGTTTCTTTGATCTTTGATTAGGGTTATACAATGTCATGATTACATGAGTTAATAATTGAGATGAGCAATAATGTTTTTATACAGCCTTTACTACTTTTTCTAAAATTCAGAAAATGCTAGTGATAGATTTGAATTTTTGTGGGAAGATATGTTATCCCTTACAAAATTGCAAGTTAACAATCACTGATAGTTTATGTGTAGGTTTCAACACACAGAATGTACAGATTTCAGAACTAGAGGCATATTGGAACTATACATTTTCAGTAGTGGCTGCTACAAACAAAGGCAACAGTGAACAGTCTGAAATGTCAGCTGTAGTAACAACTAAACAAGATAGTAAATATGAATTTTAAATGAAAATTAAAAGATCTATCTCACTTGTAAATGACTTTTAGTTTTAACACTATTCATTATCTAATCAGACTTATACATCACGGTAAATTCAGAACTGATCAAACAAATCTTTGTATTCAGTTTAGTGTTTTAAGTACTGTTCGGTAATGTTTCAGAAAATCGTTTCATTTTGATTTGTATAGATGTATAACAACCACTAAACAGTCTGAGCATAGACCGCACATATCTTAACGGACGATTGTTAAGTCTGAAAGTTGACAATGAAACTTTAAATGACAACCATTTTATTGTTAAAGCTTTGAGAGCTGTTCAGTTAAAAATGACCATTATGGATCAATATTTAATTACTAGTGCCTTTATATCTTAAAAAGTAATACACAATCATAATGTCTGAATAGTTAACGTTACTTAATTATTTTTTTTCTGTGTTTAAATACACGGTTTTAATCTTGATTTTTTTGTAATTATACGGTTTTGATATTTATTTTTTATGGATTTACAACCCTTTTTTTATAGCTCCTGGTAAAATAATAAATTTTGAAATCATGAGACCAGCAAATATATTTACGACAATGCAGGTTTCCTGGGAACAGCCTTTATTACGAGAAAAGAACGGAATCATTAGAGACTATAAAATAAGCCATAACATCAGTGGGGTATGTGATTTCACTTTTAACACGTTATTCTATTATATTAGATCAGTTTAAAAGAGAGAGCACACTTATAAAGTAAAATGAACGTACGTGATTAGGATTACAGTTGGCGTAATAAGTATTAATCAGATATTTTGCAATCGATACGCTCAGAAATACACGTTTGTTTTCAATGTTTGTTAAGTATGATGTTGTTTGTCGTTTTGGTTTATCGATTTTTGGTACGGCTTTGTCATTTATATAAAAATGAATAGAAGTGATACGATTGCCAATGAGAAAAATACCAACTAAACGTTGTTTCCAAAGTTTCAGTTTGAATATTTCTTTGGTATCTTTCGTCGTTCTTGTGAAGCAAAATGCTAAAATTGAAAAAAGAGTATCACACTGAACAACGGCATAAACATTGAATTCAAATCCCTTAAAGCTAAATACTGCCTCGATAGTTATCAATTTTGATATACGTACATTTTTGTCATATTAATAACCGCAACAAATTGGTTCTTCAACCAAAACTGTATGTGTTTGTCGCATATGATGAATCAATATTCCTTTAAAGTTTAAAAAGCTGAGGAACTATGAAATATTATTGATAGTTGAAATATCGTTTTTAAGTTGTGTATTTTTTTTCAATGCAACATTAAAAATGTGTCCACAATTGATACAATATTTTCCAAGCAAAAATAGAAGATAGTAGTATTTTAAGCATTTTACAATTTTATATTTAGACAACAACAGTTGAAACTATAACTGCAGATTCTGAGATGTTCCGAAAATTATATTACATTACACCAGATAGATATTATCAGATCGAGGTAAGTATCTTGAAGAAATTTGAACTACGAAACGAAATAAATTATAATTAAAAATAAAAAAATCCTTGTTTTAATTTCTACAAAGTTAGTATGTTAATCAAACAGAGACGACAATGTCAAAATCGTAAAAAAATTAACAGTTAACAAAACATTTCACTGAAAACCAACTATTGGGCACATCGATCGTATTGAAAACCATGGTCAACTTAATTGCTCTAAAAGGCTTTGCAGTTAAATGGCTTAGAAATCTACACAAATCCCCAGCAAACAAAGTAAAAATATGACTAAATGATAATCAACAGTCTACAACACACGGAAAACTAAGGACTGAACAATATGAGTCCTACCGATGTTGAAGTCAAATGATGCGAGGAAGTTGCGACACTTTTGTTAATGCCTCTTTATTCGTAAAAAACATTGTAAACCAAGAAGATAACAGACGAAAAAAAAAAACACACAGGGGGGCAATTATAAACTGTCGAACCAATAAAACGAACAACCGACAAAAGACAAACAACTATATAAAAAACAACAGAGACACTTGAAAATGAAATATCACGGATGATGACACATACATCGTCGACCAAAATAAAAGATTTAACCCATCAAAAACTAATACTTTCTTCTCAACTCGCTGCAACAGTTTTAGTGATTGGTTCAACTCAAGTAAAGATTATTGTATGCGTTTTAAAGGAGTTGACGTATGTTAATATTCTTTTTTAATCTTTAATAGCTGTATGCAGTTAACACAATAGATCAAGCTGGAGAAAAATTGCGGAAAATATATTTTGCGTCATCAAAAAGTAATTGTAAGCATGAACCGATTTCATATACACCTTATCGCTAATAAGTACATTCCAGAAAAAAAAACAGTTATGTAGACACCTTACTGTTTTGGGTCAAATGTCGCAAAAAAAGTCATCAGCAATGAGCTGAGGGAAGAAACAAATTGGAAAGTAAATATTTAAAATTTGTATAGTTAAATAAAACTTTTAAAAGTCAAATTAAACATGCTGTATTTAAATCCAGGAATAATCAACCATTTTCTTCATAAGACAATGCTTTAACCAAGTCAGGAATTTTACAGTTATTGTCCATTCGTTTTTATGTGTTTGAATTTTTTTTTGTGATTTGATTAGTGACTTTTCGTTTTGAATTTTCGTCGGAGTTAAAATTTTTGTGATTTTACTTTTTGTCTGGTATGTTTACCATGGTTTAAACGTGTCTCTATGAAAAAATTCATGCACAATATATTGTTTCCACAAGAAAGATGCTTCAACTGGTCAGAAAAAGTTGTGTAATTAAAGAACTTATCCGATTGGCAAAAGTAGCGATAAGGTGTATTGTTTATACCTTATTTGTGTTACTGCAAAATTGAAACTATGTATACATTGGAGCAAACAATTTTTCCATATGCTCTCACTGATTCAATTTGCATTAAGACACCTTCATTAGAAAGGACGAATCCTATAGTTGCAAACCCAATAATCCCAGCTCTTGGTCGCAGTTTTGAGATGTATCTTCTTCATCGATTATCTACAGTTACTGTTGCCTTAATCTGTCGATCTACAATAATATTCATGTAAACCCCATAGGTACCTAACTTTGTTTGTATTAACATACTAACAGAGGGGAAAACAATAACTGAGGGAATTACTTAAGCTCCAAAAAACAAAGAAAAATGCGTCGAAAGAGTAAGTGTCTCCTGTTTGCATTCATCCTCGCCATGTAAATCCAGCTGATCATAAAAGTCATAATCAAAATAGAAAAATTATTATGTTGAAAGTTGAAATCAACAAGTTTATCATAAATCTTAGTTTGAAGTCATCAATATTTCTCCAGTTTGAGTAAAACAAAACTACACGAAGCAGACTTTTTAAAATGGAAGTATCATGAGACTCTAGTTTATTTGGAATTATGAGAGGCAAACATTAAGTAAAATGTGGGTTGTTGAGAGACATACCATCGGCAATATATTTTCAAGTGCTATTAAAAACGTTGTCACATGCATGTTTAGTTTGCCTGAGAAAGTAAAGCGTCTCTTAGACATTTTAAAAGTTGTGATGAGCTTTAATGACATATTCGATGCTGCGTTTTGTTAGAAATTTTTAAAACAAGTATGGCAACTTTTATACGGTTTGGTTTTAAAATGATTGTTTATTAACGTCCTAAAAAGGGACAGCATTTTGAAGTATTAAGGATATGTCACACAAGCCTTATAAAAGCGTTCATCTAGATCTATTATCATTTTCAAATAGTAGTTTTTATAAACTAAACAAAAAGTCCGGATGCGTCATAGCTTTTTTTTTATAACAACAATGAAAAGCCTTATTTATAGAAAGCAGTGATATTTTTTAAAAAGTCCGTATGTTCATCCAAAATAACATGTCTAAGAAGAAGCTTAGAGTAATGGATGTCGAACCAAGAATCATGGATGTTAACTAAATAAATCACGAACAAGATAAATTTTCATATTATATATTTTGTTTTTGACAATATGTAATATTCTTATCTTTATCATTTGTAATATTTAAGTACCTTTCAATTTTCGGTAATCAGTTACATTCATAAAAAGAGTAATGTTAGAAATTTGCAGAATTATCCTCTAGAAAGAACAAGCGGAAGGTAGCAAGGTGATTTTTAAAATTCACCATGTTCAATATCAAGAAACTAGAAACCCATCAACAACTGAGGGTGATTCGAGGTGCTCTATAGGTTAGTTACTTTTTTATCCACATCTGACAACTGTCTTGTCGCCAATGCAAGTACGAATCTGCTGATAAGCGCATTCGATGATGTTACAATCGAGGAAAAGAGACCGTGACTTAGGTTACAACAATTTGAAAATACACGTGGTCATTTGTGACACAGATATTCTATTATGATTCGAGTTAATCAGCATGACAATCTAGTTTAAGAAATATATCTTTACGATAGGTGACATTTATCTTCATTAAAGGTCTTATGGAGTGATATTTTTGTAGCACAATTGTCAGATACAGGATATTCAATTGGAACAGTAGTGGGAGCTGCAATTGGTGGTGTTCTATGTAGTGTTTTTGTCCTCGTGTTGATATTTTGGTTATTCCGGAGACACAGACATCCTTCTAAACCGTCAAGTAAGTTTAAGCATTTAAAATCTAATACTATTATGTATAAGGAGATGCTACATACATGTATGTGACAGTAACGCAGAGATACACACAATCAAATGACTGCTCGAGGTCAACACACAGTCTTAAAATAGACAAGTTTCCAAACCTTAAATCGCTGGTCGGAAAAAATGTGAATTCATGTATCAGCGATAAACAAAAGGAAATCATCATCTTGAAAGTAAATCCCCCTAATGACAGGAATATTAGTTAAAAGACGTAAAATAAGCCCATTCTTTTTTTTTTATATAAGATCAGTTAAATCAAAGAAACATGCAATAGAAACCAGAATATGAATAGCACATTACTATATTATATCGGTACAATAAGAAACAACAACTCAAGTGTAAGCAACACCATTATTAATATACTATACAGACGATTTCTCGCAGTGAACAAAATCAAAATCAAAGTACTTTATCTGCAAGTATAACGCATTGCTTTCCTACATTCAAATATCGGTTGCTATACTTCGTTAAAGATTTCGTACATCAACATCATAAACACTATTTGTAAACAAAGAATACTGCAGAAAAAAATGACAGAAGAAATATTTTTGTAACTTTGCTTCTAGCTTTAATTTTATGTGAAAAAAATTATCCATACAAAAAAGAGAGAATACCGAAAGATTTAGATTAATAAACATAATAAATAAATCGACAACCGAATCAGTTATCTTAAATTGTCATGAAAATGTTTCTGCATATAGACGACTGTAATTTCAGAATTTTTTTCGTGCATTTATTACTGCGATTTTCGAAGAATGGACAAACATGCTACACTAATTATTGCGATTTCCTGGAAATCTGCATACTGATGTATGAATAATATATCTGAGATCGAGATGGCGATGCTAATCTAGTAGCATTATTTGCAATAGTAAAAACATCGCAATAACTGATATTTTACAGTATATACATAACATTTTATTATCGATTTAATTATTTGTAAAAGTATTTCCTGGTAAAAATTGAGTTTACATTCTCGACGTTGTTTTACACAGGATCAAGACCTTCACACGAAGAATCAAAATTGTAAGTGGAAACTTCATACTTGCCTAGTACTTGGTGATAATATATAACATAAAATTGAGAATGGAAATGGGAAATGTGTCAAAGAGACAACAACATGACTTCATTTATTAAACAAATGACCGTGTTACACATTATGATATTAGCTTTTCAGTGTTTAATATAAGGTTATTACAATACAACGTTAGATATATGAAATTTAATCTATTGCACAATTTGTCCTAATGGAAGAGTGACTTTTCAATGACTGTAAATACAACATAATAAACAAAATGCATAGTAATAATATGTTGATTGGAGATAGGCGTCAAGTAATACCAAAATGGACACCAAACCTACCAAAAAGGATATAATATGATCGAAAGTATAAAATAGATGTTTTACTCATTTAAACGAAGTATCATTGAAAAAAATAAAATCATGTCAAAACATAAACCCTAACTATCAAACTTATGATACCACCCTGGACTAAATATCCACCAAAAGTGTCATCTGATCAGGGTTGAAGTATTATGTATCATGACGTCGAATTTAGTTTCAACACAACATTTAGAAAATTAATTGTTATTAAAGGTGCTCTAATCTAAATAAAGGAAATACCATATTATATATATCATTTTATTCTGGTATCACCTAAGTTGAACAAAGGTATACAGAAAAACATATTAATTTACATTACATTGCGTTGTACAGGAAGCATACATATGAGTTATATTACAACGGTATCAGGAGCAGTACAGCCGAAAGGTTAACATCAGAGATAATCCAGTTTGTCATTTATAATTCTAATAAATTGGCACAATTTTCAAAGTTTAAATTTCTGTTTTTGGTTCATAATAGCTTTAGATTTTAAAACATTACAGTTTGATAGTTATAATACATCAATCTGGAAACAAATTGAGACACAAGGCAAAATATGCTAAACTCAGCTACGAAGTACCTTTCTTCACTTGGGAGAGTTATCTTCTAAAGCTACAAATATCAAATTATACAAATCAGGATCAAATATCTTGCTGGTACAAAAGCACTGATTATGCGACACGGGACACAACAGTGTACCTAAGGTCAACCATTAAAGTCATCGACCAAGTGCTGACTGTATTAGTTTACATGAACTATACATAATTGTAATTGAATACTTCATACGCAAAGTTTTACATTTCCTTTCTCAACAGCCGTGGTTAATGCCAAATTTAAGAAATCCGAAAGTATCAAGTGTTGAAAATATAAACAGGAGCTCGTTCTTTCTACCGATAAATTATTGTTTTATTGACAATTTAGAGCACGTTGATTTTCAGTACAACGGATAGATATAAGCACAATGAACCATGACCAAATTACATTGCATATACATAAGTAATATCATTTTAGTGGAGACCAGTACGAAGACCTAGGAATGGACAATGTATCCTCTTACCTAGAACTTGGAGCAACAGACAGTCCAAATGTATATGACCAGATTGGTCGAGTACACACCGTAGACAAACACTATGAAAATATGTTACCTTAAAAGTATTTTAACCTGCTTTGTTTGATTAATTTTTATTGTACCAAATTTCATCTTACAGTACACATGTTCATAGAGAACCATTTTCGACTTCGATCAAACTATAGTTAGCAACAAAGAATAAACCACTTCTGGACCGAAAAAAAAACCATTTATCTTTTGTAAACGACTTATAATTTGAACGCCAGACGCGATTTTTCTAATCAGTACTGATTAAACAGCCAATTTAAATTCAAATTAAAAGAGCATTATAACCAAAAATTTCGAAAAATTGTACTAACAAAATTATTCTTATATAGTCTCGTGATCATTGGATTCACCTTTGATTATTAATTCTTCCTTTCATATACTCTGGATTCATTTATTTTCGTGAGCACCAATTTTCGTTGATTCAGGAAAACTTACATGTTCGTGGATTTATAATTTCGTGGTTTTACCGAAGTCTGCATACAAGCCTATAAAAAATGTGTTAATCGTTGAACATTTAATTTCGTGGTTCACCTGTACCCACGAAATCCACGAAAATTGGTATCCAATGAATACTAATGAATCCACAGTATACGAACACAACAAAGGATAGAAAATATAACATTTTATAATTTAACAGTTTTTCAACATTATAAAGACTTTTACCCAAGGATCCAGCATCCCTTTCTTTTAACTGGTGATGTTAAACTGGGACCCATATTAAGAAGATCGTTCTGATGCAGTTTGAATTAAATAGGATCACCTGTGACAAATAAAGGCGTGCAGACCTTCATATTTTGACTTGCAAAATGAAAGTATTTTAGGCTTTTGAAACACAAACTGACATGGTTCAGCAAACTTATAATTAAATAGCAATTTTGAATCATAGGAATTTTTGCGAATGTCTATAGTAGATATTAAATTGCAAACAGTTTGTGTCTACCGACAGTACCTTTAGTAACTGGAAACACATTGATTGGTTTCAGGTATTACTTTGTAGGAATAAATACAAATGTTATCCTCAATAATGTTTACACAAAATCTATCATTGATGGTTCATGTTTTCTTAAAGAGACATCTTGTGTCAATCAAAAACGTAGAAAATCTCTGAGAGATGTATTTGTTTTAGATATCTGTGATTCTTGCTTATTGTCTTTAGTTTAAGTGTTTTTTCATAGAGGAGAAAAATAGTGATTTTTTTTTGTCATGAGGAACAAGCATGAAATATGCATTTTCAAAAACATGAAACATTGTTAAAAGTTACTTTTTATAAATGAGACTTCAGTGTGCATAACATTCAACGTACAAATACTCTTTTTCGGTAAAATGCCAATAACTTGGAATACACACGTATAGGTTGCTTTCTGTAAATATAGACAAGGCAGTTTCCCATAGGAACTCACTTTGCGGCTAAGACTGTGCCACTTTTACTATGAAGTTTCGTAAAAAAATATATCATAGAAAGGAAAGCTGATATGCACTACTATTTTATTCAAAGGTCAAAACATAGGGCTGTGCGTCATATTTTCAACATTTATATGCCCTGAACTTGTTAGAGTTTAAACTTTAACTAAAATTCTGTACTACCCCTACCTCCACTTTGCTTTAGAATTCAATTTCCACCGCAACAATATCTTTTTTTATACTGGTAACAGTCCTAAGTTATGCCGTCTCTATGAGATGAAACAGAGATCATATCTGGGAATCAGTACGTAAACAAATCAGATTATCTATGAATAATATATATCTCCCACAAAGAGGCGTGGTTTGGTGGTTTGAGAAACAGCTGTATTTACAAAGTGCAACCTATACTAACATTCATTCAAATAGAAAACTCTCTAAAACACTTTTTCTCACAAAAATACTTATTTATCAGAATTATAGCCTAAAAGAAATCACTGCATATACTCCAAGTTTTCTTTTACAGTACATTTTATACCCCCACCTCTGGTTCAATTATTTAAGGAATTTGAAAACAAGACCTTAATTATTGCCAGCTTAACCTATGTGTATGTTTTCTGACATGAAATGTCTAGAACCTGTTCGAAACTGTATTCTGATAACAAACTGAAAGCATTTCAGAATACTCTAACTGTGATTTTTAGTAGTTAATCATTCCAACATTCAAGATTATATAAAGTATCCAATCCTGCCTCTGTCTCCAGTCCACATCTTACTGTATGCCTATTTGTTTAAGAAAGTTCACATTTTTTGCCTCAAATGGTCAGTTTAGAAATCTTGTCACAACAGTATCATATCTTACCATATATTTAACATAATTTAACTAATATATGAACTAGGAGTGTTTAAACAAATACATATTGGCAAAAGTTGTATGTATGGAGATACCAGTGTGATGTATGAATTCACTAAAAGATTATAGAAATGACTGCTAACATCGGAGTTTTGCATAACTTCCAAGCACATTTATTGTTTTTCTATGCAAAAGACCTTTAAGATAATAGAATCATAGAATTTACAAGTTAACTTATCTGTTTTATGACCCAGGGGTTAGGCATTTTTTTTCTTTTTTTTGCCCCTGGGGCCTCAAATGCCTTAAATTATTCTGCAGTGTCTAGCAATATGGAATATTTTGTACATATTTAATATAGAACACTTTATTGTAAGGTTTATTGAGGTATTTTTGTATTGCTAGTTTGTATTTTTTTATGCCACAGTCACAAAAAAGCACATTTAGGTGTTACGTCTTACTTTTGGGTTATCGACGGGACAAAAACACCCCGCCAATAATATTCAGAAAGGATCGATGAGTTTCAATGACTGCGAAGAGTAACTATATGCACTTCTTAAGGTGTAATACCACCGAATCACAGTACGTCACATCCGGTTGCATCAAAAAGGGGTCGAAAAAAAGTATTCCCTTGAATTTGACAGTTGTAGGTTATTAATCCTACATTTCATTGCAGTAAAAAAAATTCTAGGTCATAAACATATATCTTATGTATTTTCAAAGCACCACTATTTTTTTTTATTTGGGGTTTCTATAGAAAAGTTTTGGAAACTTGAGGTTACATGGTTACTAAAGCTTGTACACTGATAAAAAAGAGGTGACAATTTGATTAGTTAACTTCCAGTGATGGTTCTTTTCTTATACGCAATGAAATGTTATTTGAAATTTTGTCCACAGTACTGGACAGGATAAAACTTTACTCATGCCAAGTATTTCTTTATTTGAAACAAAGATAATTTCTGCACAATTTTTTGAAAAGTGCAAATTTAACAAAGACTAATAGTGGAAAATCAATTGTGGTATTACACCTTAACAATTTAAATTACAAATATGCATATATTATGAATGTATTTTGCATTCAGGACTCTAAGTAAACTATACATACTGTAAACTGAGAATTTATGCTGCGTCATCATAGTTAAGGCCCAGGATTTGCTCAATCTTCATGAAATATTTATAAAACTTCAGATTTGAGTTCATTTCATTAAAATCTTTGAGATAAACCTTTACCTTTAGTAACTGGAAACACATAGATTGGTTTCAGGCATTACTTTGTATGAATAAATAATCCTCAATAATGTTTACACAAAATATATAATTAATGGTTCATGATTTTTTTTAAATAAAGTTATGTTCAATTTGACCATCGCTTTTTTCCTCGTGCTGACGAACGATCCTGTTTGGACATCCTGTGTCAATCAAAGACCTAGAAAATTTCGGAGAGAGATATTTGTTTTAGATATCGGATATATTTCTTTTTTGTCTTTAGATTTAGTTTTTCTCTACAGATAAAAGATAAATTTGTTTTATTAAAGTGTCACGTATTGATCTTACACCTCAGTAAATATTTACAAGTACAATTACATAAAAAAAAATATCAACACCCAGCCTATAAAGACTTATGACACACTACAGAGGGGATAGTGATTTCAATTTTTAACGAGAAACAAGTATGAAATATGTATTTCCAAAAAGGTTACTTTTGGAAAATAAGACTTCAGTGTATATAACATCACACGCACATCCTACGTACATATACCCTATCGCGGTAAAATACCATTAACGTGGAATAACGACAACTTTATTGATAATACTTACATGTCGTACAAGTAAAATAGTACCTATTTACAGTTTTATATCAGCGCATGTACAGATCTATTTTTTCACCTTTTCTTTTTTATTAAAACGCGTCTGATTTTCCCCCCCAAAAAATAAATGATATCATTATCATATTTCTATCATATATTGTAAACCAACATATAAAGGTTCACAAGTAGCTGCGATATATTGCTTGGATTGTAAAGCTCCGAGGAAAATAAGAAACGAAAAGTCCCCAATCAAGTGGCAAATTCAAAAGCTGAAACACATCAAACGAATGGATAACAACTGTCATATTCCTGACTTTTCATGCATTTCCTAATGGAGAAGATGGTGTCTGAAACCTGGTTTTATAGCTAGCTAAACCTCTCACTTGTATGACAGTCGCATAAAATTCCATTATATTGACAACGATGTGTGAACAAAACAAACAGACATAATAGGTAGAAATGTCTAAAATAGGGGTACAGCAGTCAACATTGTGTTATAACTTAATCACTATTATTTCCGTAATGCATCACAAAAAAAAAATATGATAATTATATGGAATATAAGGGAAGTGAAGGGAAGACAGAAAAATATTGAGGGTTTCCTTTCGTCTGTTAATGATTCCATCATATGGTTATTTCAGTTAGAATATATGTCGGTTTCACCGTATGTACATATCATTTTTTATTTGTGTTATATGTTGAATAAACTACATGCATGGCTTGTCTATCAATTATTTGAATTGTCTTAATCATTTAAAGAAAGATAAACTATAAGATAAAACAAATACTGTAAATATTGTAAGACCCAAAATAGGACAGATTAAAGGCACAAACCAAATATGTATTCAGGATATTTTCAATGTTTTTTTTTACTTCTTAATCTTTGTGAGATAATTTTGAATATTCAAATAAACTAAACAAAAAGACATATCATCGCTGTCCTTCTTGGTTAATTATTTAATATATTTTGCAATACTAAAAGGAATTGGGCTATTGCTTACATTGAAATGACTTTGTTCCTGACATGTTTCTCCACTAAACATATAAATGGAGGATAATACGACAACTGTCATATTCCTGACTTAGTATAGACATTTCCTTATATAGAAAATAATGGATTAAAACTGGTTTAATAGCTAGCCAATCTCTCGCTTGTATGAAAAACCAACGCACTATTTTCCTCAAACCACTACAAATTGCATATATTACAACAGATACAGTTGATATTAACATGATAAAGATATGTGGTATGATTACTGATGAGACAAGTATCCACAGAAACCAAATGACATTATAGGTTTCTAACTGCAAATGTATAGGTAACCATTTGGACATCAACAATGTACAAAAGCCATACAGCATAGCAAGCTACACAAGCCCCAAAATGACATATGTTAAACATTTCGAACAAGAATCAATAAGTTAACCCTCGTCGTATCTAAGTTTACAGGCTCTGAAAACAAAATCACAATAAACATTAAGATTTGCTATCCCGTTTGTAATATTTTTTTTCAGATACAACCTACTTTCAAACTAAATGTTTCTGAAAGAATTTAGTAAAGGTTTAATTCAATATGTAATCAACAAATCCCTGACTAAATAATTTACCAGTAAATCATAGATTACGTTTATTGAAATTTAAAACTTAACTGCATACATTGACATAGCGTTTGGATATATACACACCGTAAAATGTTGTAAAAGGAACAAGGCGACAGTTCCCGTTCTAAAGCACCATTGTGCTCGACCCTTATAGTTTTTGGAAGATGTTATACAGTAAATTAATTGATGTAAAAGTAAAATCACAAAAATACTGAACTTCGTGGAAAATTCAAAATGGTAAGTCCCTAATCAAAAGCTCAATCACATCAAACGAATGGACAACAACTGTCATATTCCTGACTTGGTACAGGCATTTTCTTATGTACAAAATGGTGGATTAAACCTGGTTTTATAGCTAGCTAAACCTCATACTTGTATGTAACTGCTTGTATGTTTTTGGTATTATTTGCATTGTATTTTGATGAATGACAGTATGATTGAACAGACGGGATTTCGCCTCTTAATTATAGCAAGGACTTTACCCACTTCCAGGCCATAAAAAGTCTTTCAGTACTTTTAATTTGCCATCATAGATATGTGAGGCCTACGTGTATTCTATATACACTGGTTTGAAGTGTATGGATTTAAATATTGTTCAGATTTTATTTCGGGATCAAACATTTGTAAAACAGATAAAAAACAGGACATTCTAAAATATAATTATGACCACTTCTAAATACGCCTGCTTTGTATTGAAAATTATTGATTTAAAACTAAATATATATTTTTTAAAACTTAAAATCTACGTCTTTAACACGAAAAGATAACTATAAATCATTAAATATTTCTGTTAACAGCATTCTCATGTAAAGTACACATATCTAAAGGTTGATAATTGGCATTTAAAGTTCAACGAATAATATTATTAATTCATCTTAAAATGGTTAAATAATCATTAGTCCTCATCATTATGCACTTTGTGCATTCCTCTTGTTAAACGGATACTATGAACCTTCCGATTTTATTAATGTTCAAGGGGACTTTATTTTAGTATCTTTTTGGTTTGTATCCACCCTTTCTCTATAAACTGATTATCAAAACACATTCATATGTTCATGTCTCAGCTTTCTAATATATTCCAGTTTTTTTTGGCGGTACAACTTCGTAACAAGTCAACTAATATTCAGGTATACTTCTTTATCAACTCTGTGTCATATGTCACTGAACCTGTCAGTTAAGGTTTTTCCGTTTTTATTGTCTTTTTTTATTTTATGTGATAATAAGATTTTGAGATTAAGTAACGCATTTTTGAATTTAACTGACCTTAAGTAAATACGCTTACACTTCACAATTTGACATAACTTATATGGTTTCTTTAATTAGTTGTTCCAAAATATCTGATCTTTTTCAAAGAGAAAAGATAATTCACTAGGGATTTATGGAAATGTTTTGAAATTAAAGATATTGAAAACGTCGTAGAAGGTTTATTGTTATAACTAGGAATTCATTTCCTTGATGTAGTGTGTGATGTTTATAAGGGAATTCGATGATTGCTATACCATTGTGCACTTAATCGCATTTTTTGAAAACAACACTGATTTAATCAAAATGAAAGTTTGGTAGTATTTTGATTTTGATTTTTAATTAAGAAATTGATTGTGTGTGTATCCGAATATTATGTGTTATCACCATTACGCTTTGAGAAGGCGAAACGTCTTTATATAGTAAAATAAAATGATCACTTTCGACGCCCAAACTTTCTATTGCTTCAAATACGCTAATGTGAGATAGAAAAACTATGACACTACAGACATGCAGGTTCTAGTAGTTCTTAAAAAAGTGTTGATAATGCGTGTTTTGTACATTTAATTGCAAATTGCAAGAAATCTTATTTTAAAAGTCTGTTATTCTCTGCCCCCTTTTCATTTACTCAAAACACTTATTTTGAAATAAACTGATCATTGTTATTGAAATCATTGATTGCTGTTTACTTTACCCCGTCCCAGCGTTATTCATTAAAAAATATACAAGGATATATTTTGGGTAAGTAAAAGAAAAGGGGTGTTTAATACTTGTATGTTCCTTGAAATACTATGAATACAAATAAACCGAAAACGTATATTTTCAGGATATCAAAAACCTACGTAATACTGTTTTACATAGACACACAGCCCCATATTTGTAATAAAAAATCTGTTTCTCGTCGTACCTCTTTAATTAGAGGAAGGGGGCGTTTTATTAGTAAAGAAAACAAGTATGCTTTAAACACCACACTAATCATTCAATTAATGAATGAATATGACAGTATGCAAGAATTCAATCAAATATCAATCAATCAATCAGTCAGTCAACCTACCTTCCAACAATTCAAACCAATCAACCTATACGAAGATTTTTATGCAAACGTTTCGTTGAATCAACCAACCAATAATCATGTTAGAAAAGGTGGATAAACCTTCATTCACAATGCTTTGTATATTCATTTGGAGCAATGGTAGAAGATCCATTGGTGTGTCGAGTAAACGAATTATTAGATTATTGCGTTTGAGATCATCTTTTATCTAAAAGTCCCGAATCGTAATTGACAACGGTAAATATTTATCTAACATGTGTATTTTAACGGTGAGAATGCACTGATTTACAATACAAGTGTAACTTCCTCGTACACTAACAAATCACGCAAAATGTCGAGTAAATTCTCGTTTTGCAAGGTAAGTTCAAATATACTATTAATGCTCATAAACAAGATTCCGCTCATTGATATTGTACGAAGGCTTACGTTATAAATTACAAGTTAATCGCGAATGAATGTTTTAACAAGATCTCAGACAATATCTGTTAACCCTGCATTTAAATATTTCCTTTTGTATGTTTCTTGAATAAATGAGTTGAAAAGATATAACTTGTTAAAGAACTTAATTACAGTATTAATGTATAGTACGAAAAAAACACCATTTATTTGTAGGAACTTTGAGAAACCAAACCGAGATGGTATCCTACAACTTAAAAAAAATAGACTTATGTTAATAACCAAATTTTGAATTAGATTTTAATGAAAAGACCTTGTGTTAATAAAAACAATGAAGAGGGTTCTAAACAAAATATCTAAATTAAGAATATATGTGTGTACCATTTTAATATTCAAAGGTATTGAAAGCGGTTGATATTTTGCAGATATCAATGAATATATACCAAGGTATTCTGTCTTCTAAAGTAGACACTAGGTCTTTGTTTTGTTGTCAGGTGGGAACTTTTATGTGTAACGTTGAAGACATATCATCAACTGTCAAGATAATGAATCCATACAAAAAGATAAAATTCAGTTTGAAGTATTTCAAATACACTTGGAACACCAGATAAATACGTTTATTATATACTTAGTTGTAAAGAAAGATAAATTGTATGTGCAACACGATCAACACCAATCGTGTTGTATCAGGTATCCGTGATGATATCGATTCCAGTCACGGTTGCAAAGGCTTTATCACACCTTTAATCTGTATGACGTCACGTTATCGATGTCTGTCACTGTTGCAAAGGGTTTATTAAAAGACTTATCTGTATGGCGTCATGTCACATAAAAAACATTTATATGAGGTATATAATAAAGTTTATATGATATGATATTAACCCTCAACCAATATAATTCATCTAGCAGAGCTGTTGGGATTATATTGGTGTCTCGTGTTGATACTGATTTGATATTGAACAAAGCCATATTCTCTATTTATTTGTTCTGATATACATATATCCTTCTTTACCAAATGGAAACAGCGCCCTTTTATCTTTTGTTTATGTTTTCAAAGGTATCTATTCCAATTGTGTACTATTAACCTTTATCTGTTTTTGGTCTGTTTAAAGTAACTAAGATATATATCAACAGTATTCAATGAATTATAATTGAAAATATACGATAGAGATCGATGATACAAATTTTTGGTACCAAACCTCAATTGAATATGCTAAAGTGTATGTGACGCTGTAAGATTTTTTGGTTTTAATATAAAATATTTAAACTTATTTTCATTATATTGAAACATTTAACGGAACATGTATCACTGGTAGTGTCAGCAGTTTGACAACAATGCTGACCTCCAGGATTTACTTTAGAGGTCTCCAGCTCATCCCAGTAGATTTGATCAAGGAAACTAAGGATAACAATCTTTTGATTGCACCTTTTAATTTGTTTTTATATATATCTGGCTTTTATCTAATTGATTATAATAAAAAATGAATTACATAATAAATAAATAGAGTATGTGCTCCAGAGATGCGCTCTTTGAACATTTTTTACTGCTTTTTATTTTGCGTATTTTTGTTTTATTTAGATATTACTGTCGTTTATGCTGTGTATACCATGTGAAGCAGCAGTAGAAAATTTATCTTGTACAGCAAGTAATAGTAGCAGTTGTGATTTGTACGGTAATGCAGTATGTGGTGATACAAATACATGCCGTTGTATGGATAATTACTATGATCATGTTGGAATAACCTGTTATTAAAGTAAGGTTTTCACAAGTGATAATAATATACAGGTTAAGTTTTGTTTTTAATTTGGTTCATACATTAGCTTTATACCGTTTCTTGCATTTATTGTTCAAGATTTAAATCCATCGATCATTTTGAAGAAAACACATTTATTCCCTGGATAATAAGTAATCAAAATGGAACAAAATGACGTGGACCATCAAATACTGGCGAATAATGATTTTGAAGGACTTATCATTTACTGATCAAGTAAAATACTCCTTAATCATGACTCAGCCAACTTACTTATACAGTCATGTAGTTAATTTTTATCCTAATTTATCTGAGACAACTATAATATATTCATACAAGAGAAATAGAGATGAAAGATACCAATGGGACATTCAAACATCATACCTAAAAAGAATCATACAACACCATGAAAAAAAACGTCATTAAAAACGTTGAGTTTCTGTGAAACTTTTTGTAAAACCTTTATATTACAGACTTTCATCATAAATTTAATCCTGATAAGTAAAGCAGGCGAGAAATTTCAGCATGTTTAGTGTGTGCAATCATTTTGTTTTAAGTCTCCCATTGAGACTTGTTGGTATTGCTCAGTTCTTATCATAATTATTATTCTTCTTTGAGTGGCCAACAGAAGGGAAGGGCTTTCTATAGAGCCCTATGAGATTTTGAAACTTTTTATTTTCAAACAATTATTACATGAGAATGGTTAGTGATAGACACATGTTGTCTTCAGTATTGACCAATAAAAGATATGGCCTACCTAAGCTTGACCTTTGAACTTGAACATATCTTTTCAATTAACAATTGAAACTCTATTGAATTGGATGAATAATAGGGAGAATTCTTATGGGTTTATACTTATTGGACTTTGTTTGAGAGACTTTGGATCACCATCTTGTTACACTCATTTCTTGTTTATTCAGCAGTCCGCATATGTAAAAGTGGCAGTAATATATATGTACAGTAGATAATAAGATAAAATCAGTGTAAAAAAACTTGTTCTAAAATTTTACCTTGCCACAATCCCAAAGAGAGATATTTCTAATGATGATAATTGTTTGTGACATGTTTGAAAATTTTTCACCAGTTGAAGGACTTTTACACAGATTTAAGAATTTAACAATCATGACCACTGTTGCTAAAAGTAGATTATTGGATAAATATATGGATTAAGCTTAACATAAAAAAAAACTAATTATTTAGAGATTATAACTAATTTACCAGAGAAAAATAATTAGCCAGTCTATCTTTCTTGACATTTTTAGAATGATGAATATTCTCTTTTGAAGTTTTTGTCTCTAAAATGTTCATTTTGAGTAAATTTTGTATATTTTGGTTATTATTCTTAAAAAACTTTTAAAGATTAAAAGAAACTTTGAAAAGTAAAACCAGCAGAGTAAAATCTACAAATAAGTCAACATTGATGAAATCATCACTTGACTCATTATAAGAGAAATTGCACTTGACTTTACCTAATTTTACATCTTTTGCAACCACTATATAATGTAAGAATTGCAAATATAATTAGTAAACAATGTTTCCACAAATAGGTAGAAATAACTCAAAATGTTAGGAGTTATTGGCCTTTAAAGGAAATGTTTCCAATTACTTAATTTTTTGGCAGGAACAACAGAGCAAACAAAAATAAGTAAACATGTGTAAAATAGATAGTAAACTTCTTTTCGGAGTTATTGCCCTTGACTGACACATTTTACAAGTTTGTACTGCTCAGTCTTTAAATTGCTTTGTTGTGTTTTGTGGAATGTTTGTCTTTTGTTCGCTTTTTAAATTTTTTCGTGGCATTGTCAGTTTGTTTTCCACCTTATTTGTTTGAAAATTCCTTTGGTATATTTCGCCTCTCTTTTACACAAATAGCAAATATGATCAGTACAACTAGATCTTCAAAAAGGTCAACCTCATCAGGTCAACCCTTATAGGAGTTATTGCCCATGAATGATAATATTTAACTTGGCCTGTATTGCTATTATTTTGAAAATGAATATAGTTTATGTAGATATTTTGAAATGGAAAATGCTCAGCAAGAAAAAATCTACGAATAAGTCAAATTAACCAAAACTATATGTTCTCTCCTTAAAAGGGTTATTGCCCATGAACGATAACTCTTACCATCATTGTGTGTTATGACCAAATCTGTAACTAAAGAAATGGTAGATAGCTCAAATGATAAGCAAAATGAAGTCTACAAATAAGTAAAAGTTACTAAAACTTTGATTAGGAAAAATTATCAGCAACTCAAAACTTACAAATAATTTATAATGAAGGAAATAGTCAATCTATTCTTTTCAGGAGCTGTTACTCCTAAATCACAATTTAAACTTTGTTTGAACATTAGTTTATTATCTTTCAAATTAAAATAGATATACAGATACTTGGTCCAGCAGAATTGATCAACAAGACTAGATTTTTGACCGCACAATTCCCATGATTCCGTTCAACACTAATATTCTTGTTGTATTGTTTCTACTGCATGCATAGATAATTCCAAAGTGAGCAATGCATGCTCTTTCGAGCCTTTAGTGTTTTAGTTGCTGAGGTTAATATCTCTAATTTAAACACTGTCTAAGTTCAACTTTTGATCATGCAATATTTTATAATTACTGTGTTGATAGGGTAAACTAATGACTTTTGAAAAACTGAAAAGTTAATGTGAGATTTTTCAAATACAACCAAATATTCACATGAACTATATACAGTAATTTATTTCTTATATATTCCAATAGAAAACATGTATTTGATGCCAAAATTTTACCAAAACCAATGTGCTATCATAAAAAAGTGTTGCTATAAGTCTCTAAATTTTAAGATTTTAAGATTTTAGCATTTTTATATCGTGCAAAAGTTGCAGAAAAAATGGCTATATTTTTGGAGTTTTTTTTAGTCATTCCTTTTAAACCGGTAAAAACATGGTAAAGATATCTTCATGTTCAAAACAGCATTTGCCTTTTTTAAATGAGCTTTATGAAATGATTTATTTTATGTGGACTTATAGTTATTACTAAGGCAGGTCGGTCTGTATTTATAGAAACTAACAAACTAAAAGAGCTGTATTCCTATTGAATATTTGGTTAAGGATCAATAGCTGTCAAATTCATGATCATCAATTTGACTTAAATTCTCTTATTTAATCTATAACATACTAAACCCTATGTCCAATTAACAAAAAGTCCCCAAAACAAATGATTAACAATGTATGAACCTGTTATAATGAATCAGCATTTCATGCATATTTTAGACTAGAGACACCATATAATTAACAATCTAACAACCTGATATAAACATAGAAAGACAAACATGTTCAATTTGGAATAACAACTTTTTAGGTTTGTTTGATTTCATTCTATAGATGGGGGAAAATGTAAATCCTTCTTTTACCTGTTTATAAATGCTTTTTGTGGGACAAATTGGTCACCAAAATGGTTTTTTCCTGGTAGCTTCTTTGTGTCAATTTTCAATGTTGATATTCGTTAAACAAATGAACACTGTTATCACATGATAACCTGGTGTCAAATTAGTCTGCTCGAATAAAGATACCAATGAGCGGAATAAATGACCCGCAAGCCAATAATACATGTTTTTGGGTTATTTTTATGTTTTGTTTTTTTAAAGCTTATTTTGACAAAAATTAATCCAAAATGACAGCTAGTAGCAAAAAATATTTCAAGTTTCTGCTTCAAGGATGTAAAGGTGAAAATAAAAAAATATAGAATTTAAGATTGATACTATAAATCAGAAAAGCATTTGTTAAGGAACAAAATGCGCTAAAAATAGTGATAGGTTATGGAGCTCCTTTTCGAGATATATAATTTAAAAAAATGGCGGGAAAAGACTGACTTTGACCTTATATTTGCATTGGCATTATTTGGGTCTCAAATCGAAAGAAAAGAAATCGAGAATCTGCTTTAAGTTTGTTAATAAATAAACTCATCATAGATACCAGGATTTTAATTTTGTAGATGCGCCAGACGTGCGTTTCGTCTGCAAAAGACTCATCAGTGACGCTCGAATCTAAAAAGGACCTTTTATGAGCTGTTGAAGTCTTGGGCAAAATATTTTACCCTGTATCGTAGGAAAAAAAAAACAAGGAGTCCGAACATCTGATACAAATTACTAGTCCTGACCTAAGTCCATCCTTAATAAGTGTTTGACACAAAAAAAATCTATTTTTATTTATAAGTCTAGCTATTAGTAGCTAATGCCCTTTTAACTGGTTACGATGAAAGTGCTGTCACATTAAATTGAAACTTAGTGCACATGTACATTAATATGAAGTGATTTTTTAAAGATATTTGCCCAATTATAATTTAAACCCTGATCACAAGTTTCACTTAACATAGAAATGTGGTAGTTGTAATTAGTTCATTCTTAAAGTTTTTGGTTAAGGTGATTAACCATGAAGTTTAGTTCAATTCAACTTGATACTTAGTACACTCGTTATTTGTGAGGTGAAATTGTTTAAATTGTGTGATTTTAAGGTTCAATAAATATTTTCATCGGATAGTGCAAGCAAGGCATGAAGTCCTATGAGCATATATTTTTGCTCCGTATTTTGTTCAAGGTATGTATTTTGGGGTTCAAACCTTCCTATCAGCCGTTAGCTACAACTGACAGACTGTTAAATGTTGCAGGTGATAACAAAATTGGAGTGACCTGTCCCCGAAAGAAAACCTGATGAAACAGGTGATAGACAAGGATTAACTGATAAAACACAGTCCAAAATATAGGATCGGATAAAAGACCAAAATATGAAAAGGAAAAGTGAGAACATAATGTATTGCCTTAATAGAAGGTAATCGTTTTTGTTCTTGATTTAGATGAGACAACTGCTTTAATTTTGTATCAAATATGCATCAAACAGTGAAAGGGGTAGTGAGTGCCCTTTCAACTCTTAAAGAGGTACTAAGACACAAGTCATAAGTGATTCTTATCTAAAAAGAGGATGTACATTTTTCTTGTTTTGATATTTAATGTCCATTGCTTAATTTTCAAATGCAAATACAAAGCCAATATTTTTGAACTTTAAAAACAGTATATATGTAGGACTCGAATCTATGGTGGGTTCCAGATCTGTGGCAGATTCCTAATCTATGGTAAATATGACGTCACAAACGCAAAAAAAAATCATAAATCTATGGCAGCTTTTTGTTTTCTCCAAATCTATAACAGATTTAAGGTAGATAAGGTGTCTTCCTCCATCTTGGATTTTGAAATACCAGAAAACAATCGGTCTAGATCTTTAAGAAAATGTGCAAATTTTGAGAGTAGTATGTAATTCAATATAGATAATGACATGTTTTATCATATTTATGGTTGTATTTTACTAAAAACAGAATACTTTTGTTTGATTCAATTTTTTCCAACTTTGCCACATAAGGGGAGGCAACTCAAATGTAAGGGCAGATAATTCAGATAAAGTTACTTTTACAATAGAATGTGTTAGGAATTTACCTGTTTTATTATGTAGCAAGGAAACGGGTCCCGTGACCCCATTTTTTCTTTTTCTCATCTGAAAGCATAATATTAGAGCTATCTTCTCATATTTTATCTCAAAATTTTATGGTGTAGTTTTCGTTTTATGGCAGAAAATTGGGTTTTCCATGCATAATCTATACAAAATCTGTCAATTTTGCACAACATGTAGCGTGAAAATAAGCCCCATGACCCATTCTTTTATTATTTTTTTTTAAAAAGCATGATATAAACTACATTTTGGCAAATTATTAAAAAATTCTATGGATTATAATTTGACACCCCATCTACCTTAATATTAGGTATTTTTTCTTGGAGAAAGAGTAATTATAACGTCACAATGAAATAACATCATATAACTTCAATGACGGCGCTCACGATGACGATTTTGTTATATAAAACGAAAAGAAAAGACCAGTTTTCAAGAACCTTAATACATAAATTAAATTATATCTCAGAATTCGAGTTTACGGTAACGGAAATCCCTGCAAATGAGAAGATGAACTCATCTGATTCGATTGAAATAAGAATACTAGCGAAAAAACTCATTGTCATTCGATGCCGCAAAATCGCTAGTGTAGGGAATTTCGCGCAATTGAAATTTGTTTTTGGCGTTTTCGGTGTTTATGTTTCGTGTTTTCTTTCGGTCCTTGTTTTCATGTTCTTGTGTTCCTGGTGTTGTCCTCCCCTTAATTGTACGAGTCATTACTGTGCATTTTGGTTTGCTTTTGCTTTTAAACTTTCTTTAATATAATTTTTGTTATTTTTTGTTACCCCTATGATACTCATTAATTTTGTTTAACATAACCTGTACTATTGTAGCAAATAATCTCACATGAGATTTTAAAGCTAAAAAAGATCTGTCATCAATTTCTAATAACAATTTACACTATTATAAGCTATAAGCTTTAAGTTGAATGACTGTAGTGTTGGAGAAATAAAAATATTTTTAAAAAGCCATGTTTTTGAGGCAAGTCATTATGATTTAGTAATGTAATGAAAAATGATATCACTTAAAAGCAGCTTTTTGGCTACATTAAGACATTTCGACTTATATGAAGAGACTTTGATATCATTAGTCAGACTGGTCCTTCATTTGCAGGAAATCTGCCATAGATTTGAAAACTAGAAATTCACCATTGATTTGCCATAGATTAGGATTCTAAAAAATCGGCCATAGATTGGGGATGGCACAATGTCATATTTACCATAGATCAGGAATCTGCCATAGATCTGGTACCCACCATAGATTTGAGTCCTACATATATGATACATTTCTATTCTTAAACAAACATATTTGATGTGATTAAAGCATGGTAGGCTTTAGGACACAGGCAATCTGAGAATGCAGACCCTTTTTTTCTGAAGAATTTATTTCAGTGGTTTTTGGGTAAAGATTGTATGAAATGCAATCAAAACCCTATTATACTGACTTGATATCCATATCTCCCAATGGTTATCACATCATAGAGATACATAAAATATAGTGCATTGATCAAAACAATCTATCCATCCTATTCATGAATATTTCCAGAATTTATCAATAAGATAAATTTGCAATATTCAGTCACAAAATGATGTTATACTTGTCTACAAAATCGCATAACTTTTGCAAGGTGCAGGATTCTTATATCTGTTCTAAAACTATCAAGAATGTCATTGTATAAGTCATTTAAAAATCAGAGTTATCTTCCTTTGTCCAAAATTGTGGTTGAATCAACTACAACCAATACTTTTTACATTGCAACTAGAAAAAACCCGCGGGATCGTGGGTTTAAAACTACTTGAAATGTTTATGGTGATAACACAGCTTGGGTTCGTGTTTCTCAAAATGTTTTTATGCACTGGTGCATTATGTTGATAGTTTTGATTTGTTTGTCAGTTCTTCTCCCATAGGATTTTGAATGTCCAATAAGTAGCTTCTGTCTCTGTTTTACACAGGTGCTCCCAGAACGGAGGAAATAACTCAGAGAAAAAGAAGACAACCTAGAACACTGATGATTAAAACATTTTTCAGTGGCGCTAGTTTGTAGTATTTCATTTTTTTTCTTCGAAAGGTGCGAGTCAAGTTGTGTCTCTCTGTTATACGGGTGCTCCAAGAACGGAAAACATAACTAAGAGAAGACAATCTAGAACTCTCTGATGATTTAAAACATTTCTTCAGTGGTGCGAGTTTGTAGGTTTTTTTTTTGCTAGTGGAGCGAGTTTTGTCTCTGTGTGACACGGGTGCTCCGAGAAAGGAGGAGTTTAATAAGAAAAGAAGAACATAATCTAATGACTAAACACATTTCTTCGAGTTTGTTATATTTCTTTTTTTTTTGAGTGGTGTGTGTTTGATAAAGTGATGCACGTTGTAATAATAAGTGAGAGTGTTTGAGTTGGGCGAGTTGGCCGTTGGCCGATTTGTCATAAATTCAAGCCAAATTGAATACAAAACCATTTCCGTTTGCTTACAAAATGTAGACGGTAAGAAACAGATACGGATCTTTATTTTGGGTTTAATTAATGAAGCTACGCTAATTAAAGCAATTACTATATGAAGTTATAAAGTACATTACATACTCTATTTGGGGTTTAATTAATAAAGCTACGCTAATTAAAGCAACAACTATATGAAGTTATAAAGAACATTAAATACACTAACTATCTATTATTATATAATACTTCAGACGATCGTCGGATCGGAGACAAACCGACAAAAATATTTGGTCTCCAAATTTAATAGTATAGATTCGTCGAGTTTGTTATATTTCTTTTTTTTTTGAGTGGTTTGATAAAGTGATGCAAGTTGTAATAATTAGTGAGAGTGTTTGAGTTGGGCAAGTTTGCTGTGGGCGAAGTTGTCATACATTCAAGACAAATTGAATACAAAACCATTTCCGCCTACTTACAAAACGTGGACGGTAAGGAAACAGCTACGGAACTTTATTTGGGGTTTAATAAAATTAAGCTACGCTAATTAAAGCAAATATAATATGAAGTTATAAAGTACATTCAATACACTAACTATTTGTTATTATATAATACTTAAGACGATCATCGGCTCAGAGACAAACCGGCTAAAAAATGTTGATCTCCAAATTTAATAGTATAGATGTTTAATTGTACCTCCCTCTGATAAATGTAAGCAATCTTTACCATTCAGTGCTTACAAGCACTTAGATTATTGTTGTTGTAATCACTCTTAGATATTTTTAATGTGTTTGTAGTTTTATATTTTATTTATACAATATAGCTTTAATATCTTATTTTCAATAATACAAAAACACTCAAAAACTATATATAGAAAAAGGCCTATGATTTAAGACAGAGACAATACAATTGTATTATATGTTTCTGTGTAAGATTTATAAACTGCTTGAACCTGATACAGCATAATTAAATATTAACAATATTGTTAGTATTCGGTAAAAGGACTATCGGAAACCTGATCAAACATATATACTTTTGCTAATTTCTATTGTAAATTTTTGTATAATTTTCAAACTTTTACAGTTCTGTAATGAAGTTAAAATCCGCTGTATAGATTGATTACAGTCTTTTTTATCAAAGGTCCTGGACCTTCCATTGTCCAAGGTAAATTTGAATCCTGGGAGTTGTCATTCTAGTGTTTATTGATTGCCTTTCAGCAGTAATCCAGGTTTACAAATCTTTTTTTGTACACGATTTCAGGTAATCTAAGACCCTGACATGTATGTGTGCAGGTGAATAGAATCATTAAGTTCAATCAAGTTTTCAATAAAAAAAAACTGTTCATTTCACAAATCATACAGTTTTGATTGTATAAATGATCATCTTATATTGATTTTATAGAGTGCCTTCGAAGAAAGATGTATCAATGGACAACAATCAAATCAGTGTTCATTACAAGAGACAGAGTGTATTCCTGCTACCTCTGGTAGTTCTGACTATAAATGTTTATGTCAGGCAGGTTACTATTGTGATAGTCCTTCATGTAAACCATGTAAGTATTACTAGAATTTTTATTTGAGGCTGATTAAATCTAATTTCTTTATTGTTTCTGTATAATGCAAGCATTAATTAAACTAATAAAGGGTTAGTGTGTGGTAAAATGTCATCATAAAGGACCATCCCGTGGTAAAATTAATAAAAATTAAAACCTACTTTAAATATTTTGATTCTAATAGAACAAAGACAGTCATTCTTTTGGATCGAAGCGCACCAAACAAGACAAACATTTGCTGTTCTTTTAATTGAACATATTACTGTCAATTCAGCATTTTTCAGAAATTAGTGCATGCAATTATTTTTCCGACTTGTTTACCACTGGCAAAAATGCAATATTCTTGTGAGTTTTTGATATTCCTAACCTGAAACTGTCTCATTTGTCACATTAATAAAAACATCACAACAATTTCAGAACTTACAGTAGTTATATTGATGTTACAAAATTATGAAAATGTTATAATAGTGTGTATTTCGACGGAAAAGAAGGAATTGATAATTGTTACATCAAAATGATGTCCAATAAAGGAGGTTATATATGTATTGCATCCAACAAGTGTTTGTACATTTCTATTTCAGACGTGTATCATTTTTGTTTCATATTTACTTAATTGATAACTTAACAAATTTAATAAATCTCTTTTATTCAAGAAAACTGGCATTCATGTAAATAAGTATTATCGTTAATTTATGTTTTCATGTTTGGAAAACGTTTACTTTTGTGCATTTTTCTGTAAGATGCTTGTATTATTACGTCACAGTTAGAGTCTATTGTACATTGACTTCAGTTACACATATTATCCTTGCGTAATTCATTCATGAAAAGCATCGATGTGGGTTTATGATTGTAACTTCCCTAACACATTATCATAGTGCCAATCAGCTGACGTACAATATATTTTACATTTAGACACTAGGGTGAACCGCAATTGAAGAGGGCCATATTATAGTGTTATTAACTGGCTGTTTCTGTATTGGCCCTGTTATAGATTCGAGGTTAGCTGTATTGGACCCGAGACTCGAAGAGTCGAGGGCCAATACAGCTGATCGAGAATCTATAACAGGCCCAATACAGTAACAGCCAGTTCATAACACTTTTATTAAATGATTTAAATTATTCGATTAAACTAAGAAACTTACCGTGAAGAAGATACAGAAATTCATGACATTTATAGCTGAAAAATTATTGTCTTTTCGCATTCACGATGGATTTTTTGTCAACATTTGCAGATGAGTTCTCACCCAAGTTCTTAATCTTATGCTATTACAATTCATTTTATCTAGCAAAAAGTAAAATCACAAAATATAAAGTAGCTGGGAAGAATAAATCAGACAGTTTAACTATTCTTACTCTTGAATCGTCTGCGTTCTGTTGATTGATCTACGGAAATAAAACAGTGATAATAATCGAAAGTCGTACTTGAAAAGGCTGTGAAATATTTCCGTTTCAAGACGTTACAAAACACTGAACATCATTTAAATTTATTTCTATGATTTTAAGTCGAAAATATGATACAAATGAATTTTATGCATAACAATACGTCCAAAGTTAAGCTTAGCGTAGAAAAATTGAAACCGGAAGTGAAAGTCCCGTATTAACCCATGGGCCAATACGGCTTTTTTCAGTATTGGCCCTATTTTTCCGTATTGGCTCTGTCCGAAAAGCAATATTAACTCCTGATTTATATCGACAGGCAACGTCATCAGTATTACACATGATTGATTTATCCGTATTATGGCTGATTTGCTCATATCATTTAATAATAACAAATATTTCGGAACCTTAAATTTTATTAATACATTAATACTTTTACTTTGACATAACCTTGATAATTTAAAAAAGCCATTCTTCTTGATATGTTGTTTCAGTATTATTTAGCTTGTAGCATTATTATTACCACCTATAATTCCTATTTTATTTAATGAAAGGCTCATTTTTTCTGCACCTTTATTCCACAAGCTAGATAAAAGAGGCAGTGTTGTCTTTGCATAAGACTTGAGTTTTACCCCTATCATGTTTACCAACCTGTCCCAAATTAGGAACCCTCATAAGGTACTCTGTCAGGTATTTTACCCTTAATAATAAGTGTCGAATTTTATAACAATTGCAAGTGACCCTTGATAGTTTTATAATCCAAGTAGTACATCAAAGGTACCGCAAGTAGGTATCAAGTCAACCGTAATATTTACAAGAAGTTTTTTCGAATGTTACAAATATCTAAGTACCAGCATTTTATTGGTTAACTGTGTCAAAAGGTAATCAATAAATAAGAAGTCATACAGGTTTAACAATCATTTAACCGTTACAATAGATACTTGTTTGTCATTTAATTTAATGGCAAGCATTTCAGTATCCGTCAAAACATTTAAATGGAATTGAGGAATCCGCCAAAATAAAAACCGCCAAAATTTTTCGTACACTTTGTTTAATCTTGAATCGTGAAATTGTACATCCGCGAAAAAAAACCCGCTATACAGTATTTTGTGTATAGATTCATTGTAATACTCAACTTGTTCATCAGACATGGTTTAACCTCATTTCATTGTTTATAAATCAACTTCAAGGTTAGGTTCTTTGATAATAAAAGTAACAGTATTTAGTATCGAGAATAAGTGAATGTAGGCCAACACCAAATTACTTGTTAATCCGATTTTTTAGATGAAAAGAAAGGGGCGGTGACAGAAAAAAATTGTTTCAATAAATCTGATTGAGTAAAACAATTTGTTGTGTCTAGCTGTCATTGATATTTAAGATAAACACATCATTGCTAAGATTCAAGTGGTGACCTTGTTTGTAATTTATAGGCGTATCGCTTAAATAGTAGTATTTTATATGTATGTTTGCTGGGACTAAAGAGTCCTTCCTGCTTTCAGGCCTGTAAGGAATTAGTTATCCTCCAATAAAACAAAAGGTTTTTAAAATAGTCATCACATTATTATAGAATAGCTTTGACAAACATTACCATTGATATCTGTTCAAGCTTTTATGTTTTGAGCCAATAAAAGGGATGAAATCAAATAAAGAAATCAACGGAGTCAAGGCTCCGTGTTGAAAGCGTAATTGACCTATAAATGGTAACTTTTTATACGTTGTGACTTGATTGGAGACTGTTGTCTCATTGGCAATATACCACATCTTCTTGTTTACAGTAAAAAAATTCTGTCTTCATTTACTTTAGAGGACATATTCCATTTAGATCTTTTCTAAATTAAGCCTAACCCTAAAACTAGACCTAACCGATATGTTACTCAAAAACTCACCCTAAAACCTTAAACCAACCCTAACCATACACCGAACCATTGGCTGTCTCTGAAATACAGGGCCCTGTAGATTGAATTAATAAAAAAACACTGATCATATTCACAATAGAACAACATATTTTATTAAAAAAGGCAATTACTCGACATGCCTAAAACAACTCCATTTCCCTAATTCCCATGCTTGTTAAACAAAATGTCCAAGCTTTATAACAAAAAATAAGAAATCCAAAAATTTTGAGCAGTCATTCATCAAAAAAGAAATTAAATTGGTGTTGTCTAGATAATATTTGTTTTTCTATCTTGTAGTTGTTGATTTGCAAGTAACCAATTTGGATGTACCTAATGATCAAAGAGGAGAAACATACTTCTTAGTTATATGGACCAACCCAAGTACAGTGGGATCCATCAATAAATATGAGTTGATTTTAACATTTAATTGCAACTCTGATGTCATTAGCAACATTTCCATTTCTGAAACCCAACATAATGTGACTTCAAGAATTCCTGGCAGGAAGTACAGTATTTCTTTAATTTCAGTAGAAACACACTCTCGACCTTCTCAGCAAACGACAAATGTAACTATAACAGATGGATGTAGTTAGTCTATTTAAAGACAATTTGAAGTCCAACTATTGCATACCAAAACATATGAAATCAAGTATATTTGATTGAGTCATATATGTGTACATTGTAAGGAAAACAATATCTTTATTACAAATTCTTTCATAATTGTTAACTGAGTCAAATTGCATGGACGTAGCGCCCGATGTTAGTACGAATTCCATTTTGCTACAGATTATCATAAAAATAAATGCGTAGACTAGTTAGCTTGATAGAAAGATAGTGAGTTTAGGTTGAAGGATTGAATAGGCTTGAAATTAAAATAAAGAAAAAAAAGGAACCGAAATTTTAAATACCCAGAATTATAACATCTAATTATCCCATTTTTACGCAAAAACGTTATGTCCAACGTTACATTTTGTATGCATAAAATCAAAGTTCCGTGTTCATCATATCGTTTTGACAGGAATATTGCCTTTGTTACATGTGTTTGCATGTTGAAACAAAAAGAAACCGTAGACCGGAAAATATCATGTTTAAAAACGGTCTGACAAAAGTCTAAGTTTATGCAAGATAAGCACACATTATGCATGTTATATGTTTTTTACAATTGAGGTTTTGACCGGCTGTATGTCAAATAAGCATGATAAGATCATAAATAATAAAAAAAATTGGCAACAGTTTCTTATTTTTGTCCTTTTCAAATTAGATATTTTATGACATTTTTCGTTCGGCAACAAGATTTTTTTTTAGATCGTATCAAAAATTATAATCGTTTTGTCACAACGTCCGCAAATCGTAATTGATGTCAGCCTATTCGAGTAGGTTTGTTCGGTCTTTTTCTTTTGATTTACGGAAAGCTTCTGAAATGTTTTTGTTCTTATAACCTCTTCATTTAAGGTGTTGTCTCAGTTGTCCCAAACGGTGGTTTCAATTTTGATTCCGATGAGCAAATCTGCTTTAACCTGATAGATTCGCTGTACGGAATGCTTCGGGGACAGTGTTTTGGGTGACAACTCTTCGGAGAGATTAATTGGTGTTTGTCAGTTTTTTTGGTGTGAAGGTCGGTTGTTATGACTCAGTTTTCTAAAGTTATGGTGGTGTCGAGAAACGCAAATTTCTCATTTGAAACTTCAGATGTGAACTTTATAGATTGACGAAAGTTACTACAGAAATCTTGAAAATCTTGTAGATGTTCTGCAGTTTCGTTCTATTTGATGTCGATGTCACCAATATAACGGAGCCAAGACAACACATAATTATATCTGAAAGCATTCAAATTAACATTAAATTAGATTTAAAAAAAATCATATATGTTGTTGCCTGATAAATATTCATTGTATTGACGTTAAGTAGTTATAAGGTCATTGACTCAATTTTTTTTTTATATATATATATATATATCAAAGAAGTGTCCTTAGTGTAAAAATACTACAAAATGTTAACAATCAGCATGATCCGTGTAACGTCATCTCATTTTAAAACCATTAAATGTTTTTTCAACATTTTTCTCTTCCCACACGATAACTAATGGTTAATGCATTTAAACAAAGTGGTTGACCCTACGATTGTTTTAAATTAATGAAATGTAAGTTTATAAAACCAACAACATATCAATTTAAAAAAGAAATAAAAGGAAAGTTCTAATAAACTTTCAAAGGGAGTAGTTACTGGTAGACAACAACATATTATTCAAAGGGCCATCATTACAAAATTGTTTGTTTGATGTTGGCTGTTAACTAATAACTGTCTTCTTAAAAACAACTAGTAAATACAAAGTACATTGTATAACATATTATGAAACTTATCTAGATTGATCATACCTCAAAATTTATCAAATGCTTACACAGCTACTTTTGCATAGGTACTATTTCTGTACCAAAAATCTGTAGTACTGGAAATCTTAATATTCAGTACTATGTTGTTACTTTAAAATTATTGTAATATTTAGGTACCTGTATTTTACAGTACATGATTTGTACTTGAAATTTAAGTACTACAGATTTTTGGTTACTACCGTTACATTTTCAGCATTTTGAAAGTTTGGCTATTTGAAATAGTACCTATGCAAACGTAGCAGTGTAGTGTCAAACATGCTATTAATTAATGTCTTTTATCTCAGGCTAACTGCCATTATGTTATAAATGATTTGTGCATTTGAAAACGCATGACAGGAATTTCGAGTTACTTCTCTTGTTTTTTTACAATGTTTTTCAAGTTACTCTCCTAAAAATAATGTATAATGTATAAATTGTTAACTAATAATGGAATACAAATTAAAATAAGCATTTGATTAGAAAGGCAATTATATAATTTTATCCTTTTAAGGATAAATAAGAAAATAATATTTTTTAACTTCTTTTCAATGCTTAAAATTGAAACTGATTTGGAAATTTATTTATTTGTAAGCATGTCCTGTTAAGATGCGACTTCTTAAACTACATGTCATGCACAATAAAGTACAGGTTATGCTCCAATTTGGTGGTTTTTACTCTAATTAACCTGTTAGGTTTGATCAGCTCTTCAATTTATGAACAAGTTTTGGATTTTCAAATATTTTGGCCTTGAGCATCTGTGAAGAGACTTTTATTGTTGAACTGCACATCTAATGCAGTAAAATTTGTACAGTAAATGATATTGTTGTTAGAACAGACATTTTAAAAACCACATTTTAAGATGCTTGCTACCTAGTACGTGTTGCAATAAGTCATCTTTGCATCAAAATCTACACCTCAGTTACTGTGACCTGTAGAATTGGTTAAACTTGTGTATGCATTTTTGTAGATAATAAGGACATATTATGTAGATGTGCATATCCACAAAAAGTGTATCCAATGACTTCGTAGGAGTTATGAGTCTTTAAACTAAGGAATTTGGTGAGAATTTGTGTGCTAAGTGATAATGTGGGGCGTAGAGGTATGTGCTGCTACTCACAAAAGTTCTTTTCTTTGAGAAAGTCATCATCTAGACCTTATACCTTTTGGGACAAAAAAGATTTATTTATATATATTTTTCTTTTTATATTTTTAGAACAGTACTACTATTTTTCCATTGTAACCGTAAATGATGCCTCAAGTGGAACGAGTATAAGGACAGGAATAATAACGTGTAAAACGAAAACAGCATGTAAGTTTAATATCGAAAAATGATATAGTTATATAGGATGAGTTAGCAAAAAAAAAAGAGTCATAGTAACACATTAATTTCAATAATCAATATTGTATGTAAATAAACTCATCATAGATACCAGGATTGAAATTTTGTATTTGCGCTAGACGCGCGTTTCGTCTACAAAAGACATATCAGTGACGCTCGAATAAAAAAAAAGTATTACTTTCAAAGAACCTTTCAGTCTAGTCTAATGTGCTTGTTAGAATGATGCCAGTTAATTATCTAAATGTTTATGAAGTTATTTATTGTCACCAGCGAGACATGTTGTGGGGGACATAGAAATACCGATGATTTTTCCATCTTCCATGACTTGTTAGCCCTCTCACATGAACAACTCTTGCCAGAATTTTATGAAATTTATATATAAATAGGGTTTATAACAGCAATGTCTTGAACATATTCGAAAACCAGTACCAAACAACTATTTTAATGGAATTATTGCCCTTGGAAATATAAATTATGTGGAAAACTGAATTGTTACCGCTCTCTATATAAGAATAGGTAGATGTGGTAGGGTTGCAAATGAGACAACTATCCACAAACATTCAAATGAAGTGCATTCTACAATTATAAGCAAGAGTACAACCTTCAACAATGAGAAAAACCATATAGTCGATAATGAAAAGCAATGGAATGACAAATGTGAAACAAATCAAAAGAGAAAATTAACAGCCTAATTTTAAACAAAACAGTTAATGAAAACCACTATGATAGACATAAACCAATGACAAACACTGAACTACACACTATATAGCTACTGACTAGGGAAAGGCACAATAAAAAATGTGGCGGGATTAAACATATTTATGGGCGCTCAACTTTCCCCCTATCATGGGACAGTGATGTGAAAGCACAATATTAGAAATAACTGTAAACATCAGTTGCAATCAAGTCTACATTCTAAGTAGGGTTGTAATCAAATTTGTATCGAAGGATTTTAACTGGGTTGAGTTTAATAAACAACTCTTGTCAATCATTTTAAGTAACAAAAGCACAGAGGGCGTGGCAGGGTACTTATACATCACAAAAACAAAAAGACACTAAGTAGAGATCTAAGAGTACTCACAATTACTGACAGCTAGTTCAACGCTAATTACAACTAATAAAAAAAATCATACATCTAAGACTCAATAAAGGCAACAGGAGTATAACGCTATATTCATAATTCGATTAAGTAAAAACAAATCCGGGTAACAAACTAAAACCGAGGTAACACATTATCTATATCAGGAAAACAACAGAACAACAGAAACACTGAACTACAACAAAAGCAAATGATGACATACATAGAAACGGACTGTCTGAAAACAACTGCCATATTCCTGACTTGGTACAGACCATTTTAAGAGAAAAATGGTGAGTTGAATATGAATTTATGGCTGTCCAAACCTCCCGCGTATATGGCAATAAAATATCAATCAGTACACATCCAACATCCAATGGATTGAGTGTTAAGATGTCAAAAACAGTCAGAGAAAAATATGACCTTGTGCATTGCCAAGATACAGGTATTGACAGATTGTAGAGCCATGCATATATATAGGTATATAAAAATATTTAGTTTAATCTTAATTTACTGATAACAATAATATTATAATAATAATATTAACACCAATAAAAACCATATTCAAAGATCTAATAACAGGCTTTAAATGTTAACCTTTCGGAATAAATTTATCTAAAAGATCGATAAGTTTATCCGGAGAGTTTCTAAATGCCAATGAGACAACTCTCCACGAGAGACCAAAATGACACAGAAATTAACAAATATAGGTCACCGTATGGCCTTTTTGTATTTTAGTATTCTTGTCTTTCATTTAAAGTGGCAACAAAACCATTGAATGCAGAGATAACTGGTGTTACTAAGGATACTATATCTATCAGATGGGATCCACCAATGTTTCCTGGTGGTCAGATACTTGCATACAGATTGACTGTCAAAAACATTACTGATTCCGCAAATGAAAAATGTGTTCAGGAAATAGTTCTCCAGTGTAATGAATGTGTAACACAGGTATGTCAGGATAAACTATTGTATGGGAGGGACTTTTCTTAGTTTCCTATTAAAAGATTACTTCATTTTACAGGCAATTGTTCTTTACTATTATTAAACAACTTTTACAGTTTATATTCGTAAACAACGATGCGATAACATTTTGTTTTCAAAGCAATTAGATAAAAAAAATGAAAAAAAAACACAAATCACTAAAAAAAGTTTTGTTAAAAATCTCAAAATAAAAATGTGACGTGTCCGTGATTTTTTTTGATAAGAACAGCTGCCCTTTTTTTAATTGATGTATTAATTCCAGAAGTACTTTACTTATATTTCTAATCCAAATCGAGTTTAACCTTTCAAAGCGATATCACATCTAAATGTAACGAAGTTGCGAAGTGTACATTGATTTTGATCCGTCCGTCTGTCCGTCCGTCCGTCATTCATGTTCTTGTCATCGCAACCACACGACATATTTTATTTTTTGAAACTGTTTAGATACTAAGAATATACTTCGTAGATGTGCACATCATCAGAAAATTATGATTTAATTATTTAATTAGGAATAATTTCACTTCGAACTTAGCCATGACGTACTACTTCAACTGTATGTCATTGTAACCCCTCTGAAACTAAACAGCAAAATTTCATAAAACGTAGTAGATAATTGAACCACTTAATTATAGACGCTAGTGTTTAGACATATACCGTTACATGTAAGCATGTAAGTTTAGTGGGTAGGTGTCTCATTGGCAATTGTACAACATTTCGTTATTTTCATATTTACTCAAACCAATCTTACAAAAAGACTTCAGACAGAAAGTACCCATCACAGAGGACTCGAAATAACTGAAAGCTAGGTCAAAGCAATTACAGCTCAAACATTAAATATGTGTTCAAGAATAATCTGCATAGATTGATTTTCTTAAGATATTTTAGGCTTACGTTCAAAAGAATTACTTTTATATTCGAATTGTATTTTTCAGAAACATACAGAAACTTGTAAAATCAACATCCGAATTGTCGATGAATTGAAAACGAAGACAAACCAAACAATTAATTATCTTATTTCCAACATCAGTCCTTATGTAATGTATGAAGTAAGAATACAAGCAGTTAGTGTAAAAGGGGATGGGAATCCTTCAGATTTACAAACGAGAATTTCACAGGATAGTAAGTATTTATCTCGTAATAGATAAATGCAAATTAGTATTAAAGTCAACAGAATATAATAAATACTGCAATTCTTAATCGAAATTGATAATCCAGTACAACATCTTGTCAAAATGCCTTTTTCTGTTCAAAATAGTTTGGCGACAAATAAAAAAAAAATAGATCACAAATATAAATCTTGACCACTAGTTCATCTGTTTGAACCTTCGTATCAAATTAATTTTTTTTATAAAATAAGTTGATGCAGTTCATTCCCTCCCCATTTAACAATGTTTGTAGGATATTTAATTAACCGAACGAACATGAGAGTTTCGTTTATTTTTCATCAGCTGCTGCATAATGGAATAGTTTGATATATGTCCTGGTAATAAGTTGTAAATTTGGTAAAAGGAAGGACCTATCAGGGTATTATGTAGTTAACTAGATATCTCATTTACAACACCCCTCTTATTAACATTAATTATTCGTCAAGTGAAAAAGTTTTTTTTATGTTTAACAAAGTGTTTTACATTAGAAATATATTTGTCACTTGAAATTAAGACTGTATAAATTGGCAGTAACCATTGCGATAGGCTTGATAAAATTGGGCTTCTTCATATTGATCATAATTGGGTCTATAATTGAATTTGTGTGCTCTCTTTAAAATAAACTAGAAATAGACTTATTTGATTTACAGTTTAATAATCATAATTTCATCTAAACATTTGTAACGGCCTTCAATGATATGTAAATTTTGTACTAAAATCAAACTAATTGGGTTTTTTATAAACGAGAACTATTTGGTGAAAGAAAAGAAGAAAAATAACAAGAAGACAATCTAACAGTTAAAACAAAATTTATATAAAAACAAAATAGCTGAATTTCGCCAGCTGCAATATTCGCCGGTTTTGTTTCCTAGTAGTAACTCTGCGATGTTTCAGATGAGTTTTGTTGTTTTCTTCAAGTAAAAACTATATAACTGCCAACATTTCACCAGTTTCATTACTTTTTTCACACATTTCGTTATTGATTTAATGTAATCGTTATAGTTTGATTTGTATTGTGTACCTATTGGTCCTTCATAACTAATCATATCAACACTTTACAACATCTATGTCATCTAGTTCCACAAAGACCGTTGAATGTAACTGGTTCTGTTGTCAATTCAAGTGTTATAACTATAACGTGGAATCAACCTATACCAAGACCTGGAGTTACAACTTATTATATTAAGGCATATGAAGTGATCCTTAATTCTGATCCAGTATTCGTCAAATTTTTAAACATTACTGGTAAGTATTTCAATATTAAAAAGAGGATAAGTATAGTTTTCAATGACATAACTCTTCACAAGAGACCAAATGACACAGAAATTAACATCTATAGGTCACCGTACGGCCTTTATCATTTAAACGTTTCAAGCTGTTTATTCAACGTGCAATGTTGTGGTCGTTATATACTGACGATTGACATAAACATACTATGAACTATACAAAATAATTAAAATACAGCACCCTCACAAAAGGTAACCACAAAGACTGTCTCTGGAATGATGAAAATATTTAAGTAGATATGTGTTCAAATTCAGTTGACACTTTCAATCATTTAGTTAATATATGTTGTTTCGTTGATACTTAATTAGGGTTATACAATGTCATGATTACATGAGTTTATAATTAAGCTGAGCTATAATGTCTTTTTAAAGCCTTTACTACTTTTTCTAAAGTTCTGAAAACGCTAGTAATGGATTTTGAATTCTTGTTGGGAGAGATGTCTTCTCTCATAGAATTGCTTGTAAACAATCAGTGATATTATATTTGTAGGTTTCAACACACAGACTGTACAGATTTCAGAACTAGAGGCATATTGGAACTATACATTTTCAGTAGTGGCTGCTACAAACAAAGGCAACAGTGAACAGTCTGAAATGTCAGCTGTAGTAACAACTAAGGAAGATAGTTAATATGAATTTTAAATCAAAATTAAAAGCTTTGTCTCACTTGTGAATGACTTTGAGTTTTAACTATATTTATTACATCTATCATCTAAAAAGTCATGTGCAGTCTCTCAGGCAATAATCAGACTTATACATCGAGGTAAATTCAGAACTGTTTAAACAGTTCTTTGCATTCAGTTCAGTATTTTAAGTACTGTTCGGTAATGTTTCAGACACATTCGTTTCATTTTGATTTGTATAGATATATAACAACCACTAAACAGTCTGATCGTAGACTGAACAGATCATAACTGACAATCGTTAAGTCTGAGAATTGACCGAAAGACCGAAAATGACAATCATTTTATTGTTTACGCCTCTAAGAGCTGTTCTGTTCAAAATGACCGTTTAAAATTTAAATATGATTACTAGTGCCTTTTGTTCTAATAAGTTACACACAATCTTAATGCTTAAATGAATTTATATTTTTCTATGTTTAAATTTCGTGGTTTTTAATCTTGATTTCTTTTGTAATATGTTTTTGGTATTAATATTTTATGAATTTGCATCCCCTTTTTATAGGCACTGGTAAAGTAACATATTTTGAAATCGTGAGACCAGCAAACATATTTACGACAATGCAAGTTTCATGCCTTTATTACGAGAAAAGAACGGAATCATCAGAGAGTATAAGATAAGCCATAACATTAGTGGGGTATGTGAATTATACTTTTAACACTGTATTGTTTTATATTAAAACCATTGTAAAGAGAGAGCACACTTACAAAGTAAACTGATAAGGGTTCCAGGGTACACAATACCCCCAAATGATGTTTTTGAATATTGAGTTTGAATATATCATTGGTATTTTTCGCCTTTTTTGTGAATCAAAATGCCAAAAATGGGGAAAAAGTATCACACTCAACAAAGGCATACACAGAGCATTCCAATCTCTTAATGATAAACTCTGCCTAGGTAGTTAGCAATTAAGGTATACATGCAGTTTTTCTTCATATTTATGACCACAACATATTTGTTTAACAAACAAAACTTTTTGTTGATTGTCGGATATAAATAATCAAATATTTTCTTTGAAGTTTAAAAAGCTTAAGAACTATGAAATATTAACTAATGGTTGAACTATCCTTTTAAATTAGTGTACGTTATTTTCAACGCAACATTTGTTTCATATGTTGAAATGTTTCCACAATTGATTTAATATTTTTCCAAACAAATGGTAGACAGTATTATTTTATGAATTTTACCATTTTATATTAAGACAACAACAGTTGAAACTATAACTGCAGATTCTGAGATGTTCCGAAAATTATATTTCATTACACCAGATAGATATTATCAGATCGAGGTAAATATATTTCAGAAATATGAGCTACGAAAAAAAAAAAAATTATAATTAAAAAAAAAATCCCTTGTTTTAATTTCTACAAAATTAGTAGGTATATCAAACAGAGACGACAATGTCAAAATCATAAAAATCAAACATTTATCAAAACAAGTCACTGAAAACCAACTGTTAGATACATCAACCGTATTGAAAATCATTGTCAACTTAATTGTTCTGAGAGGCTTTGCAGTTAAATGTCTCATAAAGGTCGACGCGGGGGAAATCAAAGGAAAAGTAGAATTATGCAAGTCGTAAAGATCTACACAAAGACCCAGCAAACAAAGCAAAAATATGACTAAAAACATAATCAACAGTCTACAACACAGTACATGGAAAATTAAGGTTTGAACAACATGAATCACACAGATGTTCAAGTTAAATGATGCGAGGATGTTGCGACACTTTTGTTAATGCCTCTTTACTCGTCAAAAACATTGTACAATCAAGAAGATAACAGACGAAAAAAAAATGACACACAGGAGGCAATTGAAAACTGTCGAACCAATTAAACGAACAACTGATAACAAATGAAAAAGACGAAAGACAAACAATTATATGAAAAACAACAGAGACACTTGAAAATAAAATATCACACAAGATATCTAAAAAAAAAACACGATCTTCGACCAAAATAAAAGATTTAACCCATATTTTTTTCCAAACACTAATACTTTCATCTCAACTCTCTTCAAAGGTCTTTTAAAGGAGTCGACGTATAAATATTCTTTTCCAATCTTTAACAGTTGTATGCAGTGAACACAATGAATCAAGCTGGAGAAAAATTGCGGAAAAGATATTTTGCGTCTTTAAAAAGTGAAAGTAAGAACTTTGAATATTCTAAAATAACAAAAACTTGTATGTGCTACTGGAAAAAAAACGTAGTATACAATATGCATAAAACACTTTAACTTGTACCGACTGTTGGTTCTTCTTGTAGACTTGACATGCATTTAAAGTGGGAAAACCAATTTTACTTCTCCATCATCCGCAGTATAATTCAGAAAATGCTAGACGGAATATACACACATATAACGTTTTAAAGCATATGTTGCATTCAAGGTTGCTATTATGAAATTGCAAGGTATATGTAGGATTTGAAAAAAAAAGATAATTGATGTTTGTTTCAACAATAATAAGGTCATAATGGACGATACGATCTAGGGTTATTTACTACATTTTTAAATAACATGAACAGTACCAATTTGCAGTACACCAGATGCACATTTCGATGACAAATGCCTCTCTAGTGATGCTCGAGGCTAAGGTAGTTGGAAATCAAAAATATAATACAAACTACGAAGGGCTGGAAAACCAAAAAGGACCAAACAGTAAAGTCAAAACTGGACAAGGAATTTGAGCTATGCATGATCAAACTTCAATTTTTATATATACCTAACAACATTACCAAGGTTATACAGCGTTTTCATCAGAAATAATGCCAGAAAAACATATTTTTCTTAATCTGGTTTAAATATTGCTGAGTTATCAACAAGAACACAGCGACATCTTTTTGTTTTTGATAATTTCAAGGATGTTTTTAGTAATTAATTTATATATCACGGCTATTGCACCTTGATATTCAAAATTTATTTTCTTTTTCTGCAAAAAAAATCATATAAATAGCACACTGCTATTCATTTCCTTAATGGTAAGATAATCACATTCAATATATATATATCAGCTTGAATTTTAATGATAAATTCTTTGAAAGGAAAATCATAACGTTTGGAACAATTTCATTGCCCATGAAGTGTTTAAAAAAACTTATATTGTGACTTTACGCATTCATCTTTAAAACTCAAATTCACATGTTTGAAACATTTGCATCACAATTGTCAGGTACAGGATATTCATTAGGAACAGTAGTAGGTGCTGCAGTTGGGTGTGTTTGTTTAATTGTTCTTGTCCTGGTGTTTGTATTTTGCTTAATCCTGAGGCGCAGAAGAAATAAATTTATAAAACAGACAAGTAAGTTTTAGCATTATCATTTTTATGCTTATTTGACTGTTTTGTTGGATTATACAAAATACGTACAATCAACATCAATAAGAAGTTGTAGGTTATGTATACATCACAAAGCAGCTCAGCAACATACAACAGTTAAAAAGGTTTTCTGGTTTGAATTATTTAATCATTTGTGTGTTGGAACCTTTTATGATTGACCTTTCAGTATAGTTTTCGCTTATTATTGAAGATTGAACGTGACATATAGTAAGCCAGAGAACACAGTTATTCTGTAGTGCATGTTTAATACAATATATACCAATAGAAACAAAATCTCCAGAAAAGGGTTATGAATTTGTAGTGCAATACTAACGGGACAAATTCCATCAGAATTATAGAAAAATGTAGCAGTGTAGCTCAACATATGTACATATGTACAATCTTTAGTTAAGAGTGTATATAATTCAGGTTCAGAACTTCAGACATATATTGTACTTATATTTGAACTTTTTCAACTTTGCCAAATTATTCTTTTACATAAAAATTTAGGACCTAAGTAGATTTTATATGCAATTTAACCATTGACAATCATACTACAACTTTTAGATGTGATATGAATATCAATAAAACAACTATCCAACAGAGACAAAAATACGGTAGATGTGAACACCTATAGGTCACCATACGGCTTTCAATTCTGCACAAAAACGAATAGGAAGCTCTGAAAGACCCAGACATTACGTAATGTAAAACACTTCAATCAATTCAAACGAGATAAATGCCTGATTTATGTACAAAACAGCCAATGAAAAACAAATATGATATACATGTACAACAACAGACGACAACCACTGTATTACAGGCCTATGACTTGAGATAGACACATTTGAAATGAAGCGAGGTTAAACATTGTAGAGAATGTTCAACAGCACATAAGAACACACTTTAAACAAGAGTTTTAAAAGGACTTGACCAAATAAATAAATACAAAGCAGAATCGCACTAACAAAAATACTTCAGACACAAAATACCGATACGAGAGTTCTGGTAGATACTAATAGAAAGTTCATAACGAATAAAAACTAATAACAAAATCATGTATATAAGACAAAATATCAAACATCACTTGTCGAACGGATTTCCGGTGACCACCTCATTAACACGAGTTGAAACTAGGACTTTGTGCAATGCAAACATATAAATATTGACATGATAAGCGTAAATGTAAATGACTGTATATCAATACAGATTTAGTTATGTTTTAATTTATTGATAACAAAAACGAATACAATATTCAAAGATCGTATAACAGTGTTAAATTGACAGTTTTATTCATAGGACCATGACATTGAAAATATTTTTCTACATGTTCAGACTAACTTTCAAACCACATTGTTGTATTTTTAAAGAATTTAGAAAAGTAAGTTTTGAAAAAAAATTCCTCGATTCAATACGGTAAAAGTGAAATAATACTACAGGAATTCTATAAACAATGTACTTAAACAATCTGTTACGTGGAAAGGAAGTAACTGCATGCTAACTATATATCACATTAACATATACAAAAGCACAAACAAAAAACTTTTTAACAATCCTTATTAAACTAAATGCCTGAAATCAAACTCAAATGTAAAACAACTATGCCATCTGTATACTTAACTTAACAACTCTTTTAACAGTATAATTAATATGGAAAAGTGTACTTAGAAAATAAAACGCGATTTGTCGTCGTCGTTTTTTATTTTTATATTACAGGAACTAATCTTACACAGGAAAAGCCGCCGAATGAGTATGTTGAAAGTTTTTAATACCCCAATGCTTAATCATTTTATATACACCTGTCACTTTATTCTTATTTCAAAATAGTACTGACTTCATTTATCTTGTTACTATAATATTAACTATTAAGCTTCTTGGACTGAAATTAAGGCAAAACAAAATTTCAGAAACGAAAGATAACAAAGAATATTTTAAGTCATAAGTCGAAAATGAAATGACAATGCCAGATCTAGAGCAAAAAAGAAAAAAGGAAAAATACAAAAATCAATTTACAAATAAAAAAATAGAAAACTATGGACTGAGCAACACGAACTTTATATAAAACCTAGGGGTTATCCCAAGTGTTCCGAAAAGATAAGCATTACACATTGATAATGTAGTTTCATTTAAGATCGATACAGCGCCACTTTGTGACTATTGAAAGTAATAAATGATGACATTATATATCAAATATGTTATGAAAGAATCCAATGATCACGGCTATCAATTATATATATGTATATGTCTGTATTAGTTGATAACCCAATTTGGCGATATAAATTGTCTATAATCAACTGGAAGGTTTCGTTAGCTTTAAAACAATGTTTAATCCACAGTGGGGTTTTTTTCAGAAAATATTTATACCAAGTCCGGGATATGAAAGTTTCCGTTCATTCCTGTTGTTGATATCAACGATCGTTATTTACTTCCCCTCTTTTTTAATTAACCTTTGAGTTGAATTTAGCGGCACACTTTTTTAATGATTACAACCTCATAACCAACAATTGACCAATATTAATCATAAAAGACCAAATATACAAAAAGCACATAATGGAGAGCCGTGGTGAAGTGGTTAGCGCATCGTACTACAAACACAAAGGTTTCTGGTTCGATCCCCGTTGCGGGGAGAAAATTTTAGGGACTAAATTTTCGGCTCTCCCTTAAAACCATTTCCGAGTATGGTCTTGAGAAACGATGATAGTCCGTCGGAAGTGGACGATAAATGGCTGACCCGTGTCACGAGAGAGCAATATCTCTTGCACGTAAAAGACACCCTTGTAGATTTTGAAAAAGAGTAAGCTATTACAAGGCAGGAATCGCACCCGCAAAGTGGAAAGGGATTAATATAAATTGATATAACTTGTTTCTCAATCCACTATGAATAAATATGTTTAAAATAATCAAATAAGACCATGGCTTTGAAACGGTAGTCTAATAGTTACAAATTATTGCATTCAAAGTATGATTTTTTAAGAAATAGCATGTTTGCGCAGAAGAAACCAAATGCATGAAACAAATATGAATGATGATACACATAGTACTTTAACCAGGCATACAAAAGGAGAAAAAAAAAAACACAAACAAAACGTATGACAGACGACTGTCTTTTCAGTCAAGGAACATCGGGAATTAGGAGGCTAGTCATCACATGTTACATCGTCCTGAACCGCATTAATTTTTTTAACACTGCACGTTAAGCAAACATAAAGAAATACACTTTTACACGTATCACATCATTTAGTTGCAACACTTATGATCAAATATCCAAAAGGAACAGCTCTTAAGTTAGTGTTACCCTGGAGAACTTTTCAGACTTTCTTTATGACATCAAAGTATTGTTGGCTATATGGCACTTTATGCAAGAAACCTACTTTTATCTATTTTTGTATTTGGGAAACCTATTCTTCTGTATTAGTGCCTGATACTACATAAAGATAATGCGGAAGGATCAGGCGATAAAATGGTTACAATAACTCTATGCTATTGGTTTTTGTGTTGTAATTATTATGAAAAAGTTGATTCGTAGTACATCGAAAAGAAAAGACAATGAACAATGAAACGATTACCCTTTGCATGCAATGTAATCTATTTTAAAAATGTTATCATTTCAGTAGAGAACTATACGAAGACCTAGGACTGGACAATGTATCCAATTACCAAAAGATAATCCAAATGTTTATGACCAAATTGATAGAATACAAACTTAGATACACAATATGAAAATATTTCCAATCTAAAAATACTTTACCTGTCTTGCTTTGTAATGATCTTGTTTCAGGCGAGGTGCGTTCATGTAACAGACAATTCGTTGTATAATCAAAAGAATTTTTTTTTATATTTGCAAATAGTCCAAACACCAAACCTTTTTCCACTGGTCAAACATACCATTTAAAATGAAAAAAACACTTAAATAATTTCATTCTCCCAAGCGCTTTTCTGGATTTACCGTCATCAGGAACGCTCTAAGACAAATAGTTGAAAGTCAAAGATGTAAAACGGAAACAGTTGAAGAGCTGCAAGACAAACAAAATACAAAAAAATAAATAAATAGCAAAGCCAATCTTAAGTCAACTTTGCCTGATGGAGTTGAAACTTTAGTTGCATAATAATTTCAAAATTTATAAACGGACAATTTTAGAAAGGTCTGAACAAATCATTTCAGTACCGAAGTGATGACTATTACCGAAGTACTGACTAGAACCGAATGAATGACTATTGATCCGAAAATACCCTCGGGGTATGATAATCACTTCGTATTCCGAAACTGCGAATTGAGAGCATCGAAGACGAGTACATTTTATTTTCACGTGATTGTTTCAATCTTGATTTTTTGGTTCATATAGCTCATCACATTTTTGGGTGTAATGCATCCTTGTTTTTCAAATATTTTGGTTTGACCGTTACTAAAGAAGGTTATCAAGAAAACCGCTCCGATAGCACGAAATTTCAAAAGTGTTCTTTTCATTTCTTATATATCAGATGAATTCAGCCATTTCACAAACTATGTTACCCCTATTAATCTTAAATCAAGTAAATAGATAAAATGATATCAGTAAATGTATTTCAAATAATATAATAGTAAACATTATGTGTAAAATATGTTTTTCATTTTTAAATGTCATTCCAAATCAATAATCTAAAAAGATTATATATTCATTTACAAATAAAACCAAAAAAAAAACTTGATTTATAAATATTTAAATAAAACAATAACAAATAAAATGTCATGGGTACAGAGACGAGTATTATGGATACAGAGACAAGTATCATGAGTAAAGAGACAAGTACTATGGGTACAGATACATTAGTGTTTTGAAGATAAAAACTTCGAATGAACTGGAAATCATCGATAGTATTACTTGTAGAAGTTATATTTCGTGATAACCCTCCTCCAAATTGGAGTATCTATTGATGTACACGTCCGTCTGTCCGCCCGTCTGTTTGTTCGTAGGTCATAAGTTTAAGTTCCAGATGATATCAATTGATCACTCGACCGAATCTTCTGTTATTATAACATAATGGCATAGACTATCAAATAAATGTTCTTTTAAAGGTTTATGTCTCTAAATACCTGCATATTTTGGTTTTATACGGTTTTCTGATGATAATATCGCTTTTATAAATCTGTTTAATTTTAAACACAATGTTATGAACTATAACATTCAGGTAAAATTAGTTTTTTAAGGTTTGCCAATAACCGTTTAAGAATTATGCCCTTTGTTACCTTAAAAAATTGTATTGTATTTATTGCCAAATGAAAAAGAAGAACCAATTGATGAGTTATGTTTAAATTTGAACACAATATCAAACATCATAATTACAGTTCAGGTTTGAATTTGATGGTAATAATGGTTGCTTATAACATTCAGTAGTTTAAATTAAAAAAAAAAAAGAAAAGTTTATCAGAAAGACAATATCTTATGTTTCGACTAATCAACTCTCTAAGTCCATCGAGAAATAAGAAGGTTTGTAACAACATTAGTAGTATCTGAGTTTTTTACGAATAGTAGTCTCTGAGTTTTCTTTGAACTGTCTCAGTAGGTCAAGCGTAACATGATTTTATAGTATTACCGTGTAAAGCTAATTTGATTTATTTAGAAATACTGAAAACGGCAAATAGCGAAAATATTGCACGGTTATTTTTAGAACAGCTTACAAAATCCTAACAACCAATAAAATATGAATCAAAGTTCAGACATCGTATACGTATAGATTACTACGTGCCCTTTTCCATTTTGGCCCTGGTATCATCCGGAGCCTCCCATATCGACCCGAGGGATGATACCAGGGCCAATATAGAAAAGACATGTTATAATCTATTTATCACATATTTGAGTTCTGCAGAAAAGAGAAAAACGTTCAATTATAGCTATCTGATTAACCAGAAAAGGTAAAATCTAAAAAGATTTATCAGATTTTACATATTTTTTTTTCATTTGCTGCATACAAATTTAAAATTATTGTAACATTTCTCTTTATTTTGAATATGGTAATACACAAAAGCAATACTTTGGTATGAATAAGGCTCAATCGATAATAGTTAGTTGCACATTGTTACTAGTATCTTTTGTAGAAAAATTCTCATAATTTTCATTACAAACACCGTCATTGTTCGCCGTTGTCGTTAAGAACGCAATGACGTCAGGTCATTTGGTATCAGGGCACAATAATCAATAATCACTATATTTCAACGGGCTGCAATATGAACAGGACAACTTTGAGGTTATTACATATGCAAAACCCAACGTTATGGTAACAAATATGTGATAAGTTCAGTTATTTTACATTCATTCTTTTAGTATATTTCCATGCAAAGCACAATAGTTTCGTCATTCACCTCAAAAGCTCGCTAAATGTAATGTGATTAAGTGAAATTATGCATTTTCTTACACAATTTAATGTTCTTACAAATATTCTTTCGTGTACTATCGATATGGCCAAAAACCTTTTAAACGCTTTAAATCCCCTTAAAACATCTATGACTAATAAATTTAGACAAAATGTATCAGGTTTAATGAACAAAGACAAAGTTATAAAATAATTATGATGAAATATGTTTCAGTTTCACGTATGAATTCAAAGTCAAATAAAACAACTCTCTGCCAGACAGCTCCAAAGAAAAAAAGTATTTCTAAACCAGGCGTTGCATGATACTTTATATTTTTTTGATACTGATAATTTTAGCACTTTACTTCATGCAAATCTGTGAAACTTGTAGGTGGGTATACAAATATGTGAACATAATACTTCAATTTGATTGGCTAAAATACATGACAGATAAATATGCAGACAGGCCGCAGGTGAATTAAAATCAAAAAGGCATTCTTTTAACAACTATCGATTAGTACTGCCCGAGTCCGACTTTATAGTGCATACACTATCTGTTAAGTAGGTTAAATATCTCTAAGCAAACAACCAGGAACCATTTTTCATCAAATGGTGTAATCGCTCTGATTAGAACGAAATTCTTAGTTTACGAGGATTGTTATTGACGATGAGATGATATATTGTTGATCATATTTATGGATAATACAAGGATAAAAACATTCATAGTTGTTGGTTTCCATATTATTAGAATAAAATGAATTGCAAAACTTTCAAGGAGAAAAAAAACACTGGTCGAGGAAGAAACATCAGCATTGTGGATAGGGCTTACATAGGCTATACCTGTTGCCCAATCCAATTCAATTTATTTGAAAAAAATACTGTTTAAACTAAAACACAAGCACACCAGAACATTTCCTTCTGCCTATTTTTACATTTCGCTTGTCGCTTACTACAGCTGAACTAGTACTAATGATTTATGGGGAAATATTATAATATATTGTCAACAAAGATAGCACGGACATAATCACAGCCTAGTAAAGTTTATCTAAAAATGTGCCTTTATTTATGTTTATCATATAATTGTATACGTATGTAAATCAACCTTTTCATGCAGTGGTTGTTGGTTATTAATTATGAAACATTTTGAGGATATATACGTAAACGGTATGATAATCCAACTACGCAATCCTTGTGTTAATTCAATATGAAAATAGTAAAAGCTTTTTCTGAAACAATTTGGAGTAAACGTGTTTTGTCCATAATTATCACTTATCTAGTGGAACACACAACGCAATTAAGACAAAACTTATTATTACCGTACAATATTTATAAAGAAGACTTGTTTTAGAATAAACTGTATGTGATTTTGGTCAGTTTGAAAAACTTGTTATTTCGAGCATTACTGCTAAGTTTTGTCATAATCAGCTCAAGAGTTCAGAGAAATTTTGTATAATGTAAGACAACATCTACAGCAAAATTTATTCGAAAAATCTAAATCATGAAGCATCATAAGGGAATTAATTATGGATCAATAAATGATCAAATATTCCTTTCATCTACATAAAAATAGTAGAACAAGAAACACAAGAATATGGGGAACACCACTAATGTACTTCTTTATCTTTGTTATTAGTATTATGTCCCTTTTGGTTTATTTATACCTAGTATTCCGTTAAAATTTGAACTGTTTATGCTAATAAATCAAAATGTTTGGCTAACTATCACACATTTTTGTAAGAAATGTAATAATAAATGAATGATTAAAGTGTTCAAGCTGCATGAACTATCAATATAAAGGTTTACTGACTCCATGGAGGTTACACTGAGGCATAACGTAAAACTTAAGTTAACGCTGCGTTCCAGAAAGAGATATGGCTTTCTCTAAGTGACAAATTTGTTGTAACTGCTACATAAATCATCTCATTTACTACTTACTGTATACTTATCAAACCAGAAAATAGTATTTTTTTCAGTTTTTTAACCAAATAGAGGCAATAAGTAGAAAAGGTTCCCAAATACACTGAGTATAGCTTACTCTGCCGACTTATATTCAGCATATCCCTATTCCAAGGCTAATCTTCTCAAATGTGTTTTTGAAATAGTGAAATCAACATTTGATTAGTTGGGAAGACCCCACATACCAATGAACAAACTTTCAATTTCCCTCTGAAGATCAGAATCACTTCATGTGACGTTAAGCGCGGATTATGTGCATAACGTTTTGAACATTGTTTTTTATTAAAAGTGATAGAATAGTCATTACTGTTCTCAAAATTATTTGCGACATAAAAACATTTCAGAGAAAAACTAGTGATACTAGATTAAATGATTAACTTTTAATCGGTATAGGTCATCAATATCTATGTGATTTTAGTTAAGAAAAGGTAACGGAAAAAAATATTGTATTCAAATTAATATTGTGTGTTCAAATGGTTAAAAAAAGTGAAGGCTTTAGAATTAAAAATTCATTTCTCTTGTTCTCTTGGCTTATGATGATTTGTTAACTCTCGAAAAGTATACCTTACCCTTCGCGACGTATCGACACATATCGATTTTCTTGGGAGAATAAATCTTTTTATCTCTCCCTGGCAAAGAAAATCAATATATAGAATTTAGTATATTATGATTCGGCAAGGTCTTAGCAAAGTACTTTATTTGCTTTCTCTAACACTACAGAACCAGTACAAGCTATGTTCTGATCCGGTTGAAGACACTGACACAGTGAACATGGTGAGATATTTGATTTTAATCCAAACTCCAAACTGTTAAATAGAAAAATATACAAGATTAAATTGTCACCCTCAGGGTAGATGTCATTGCAAAAGATTCAATCTCAGCCAATACATCATGTGTGCACAGCACAAGAGAAAATAGAAGTCATATAGAAGTAAAACATTACGTATGAAATAGACAAGTTATTACACAATACATAATTTGACGTGTGGATAAATGCGATAAATGCAGATGGTGATGGAAACAGGAGTGAACCATTAGTTAAAACAGATTCAGAAAGTATATATAATGGTGACTGTCATCCTTGTCATTATAAACACTGATTACAGCATGCATAATACATTTATGAAACTAAATAAAAATAAACCTAATGTCGTCCAATACATTTCTGATCCCACGGTGATTTTTTTACCAATATGTGCATGTGCTTATAACATATTTTGCACCTAGTCTATCGATAAAATATGTTATCGAAACATTCCCCCACTTACTACTTTAAGGGGGGATTGAGAGAGAGGTTTTCGACATTCACTACAATTTTGGTTTGTGGACTATTCTATTTTTTTGACAGAAACAGCTTACTTTTTTGTTTTAAAAGTTAAGTATTAGCGATTTTTTTCCAAAAACAAGCCCAGACACGCCATATGTCACCGATGCCACCTGGAAGTTCGAGTGAATGTAAGTCCCCTAAACTTTTTAGATGTACTCCTCATTCTAAAGACTAACAACTAGATCCAGATGAACATGTGCATAAATGTATCTTTTGTGATAAAGAGTCGCCTTTATCCGCTTTTAAGACAATGACAATGAACAAAAAGTGGATAACAGGTTAAATAGCTGTTGGCAAAGCTGAGTAGTGTAGATGTAATAGCATAAGAAATGAAGTGTCACCCGTCTTGTCTCGCATGTATGCAATAGAGAGAGAGATAGAAAGCAAAGAAGAGACAAACAGAGGCCGACAGCAGTAACACACAGGAGGAAAATATGATGAAAGAAACTGCATTAGCTGAGCTGGTTACATACATCTTTGAAACTCAAAGAAATTCTGAAGAGCTATTGGTGTTTCAATAAGCAGACCTGGCAAACCTATACGAAGAAAGATTGATACAACTTGGTTCTTCGTCTGCACAGGTACATTTTACTCGCCTGAAGGACAAGCTTTTGTAGAAGATGCCAGAACTAGAAGTACACACAAAGAGCAGATATATTCTTTTGATGTTTGAAAAAGATATAGGACCAGCAATCCCGTTTGCTTGTGATTACAATGACACAATGCTTATGGTAAAGACGGCAGAAATGGTTCGCTACCAGTTAGCTTCTAAGAAGACAACATTTTCTGGATCCTTGGTCTCTGAAGATATCGGTGATAGCATACCCCCTCCTTTGTTACAGTTGGTGAAAATGATTGAGCATGGACCTGATATTCAATCGCAGTTAGACAAAGTCTTACTTAGCTCTGGCCCAACTAATAATGTTTAATTACCATCCAAACACCCGGAAGGTTACAGTACGACAAAGATATTCAATTGATCGTGAACAGCCTTCTGTGTATATCTTGGACTGTTACTCTTTGCAAATGCCAGGAAGAGAAGCTAATAGAAGCATTGTTTCAACGATCGGGTAATGGAAATATAAACGCAGCTAGGTGAAGCTGTTGTTGAACGTTATTTGAATGCAGGTGTGATATGCCCGCCTTTATTAAAGTCCAAAGTGTTTACCACAGCTGCAATTGACAACTTAAACCACAACCCCAGCTCAACAACATCAAAATCATCTTTTCATGGGACCGAAATCTCTTTTTTTTAACATCCAATGAAAGAAAATATTGGCCTTACATAATATAACCTAAAAGTTAACCAAAATCTAAAAGGTACCTGAGCTCCCTGTTGCTTACATGAATATGAAATCTGCATATCTTAGAACAAAACCAGAACCATTTATTCTGCCCTACGATGTAACTTATATTCGTAACCACGACTATATGATTACAAGGACCGATAAGAATTTGTGATAACATGCTCGCCTTTTGTTACAAAATTCATTTTGTCAGATGGAATCAGCAAATTTTATCGGCAAAGAAATGAAACAATTCCGTCTTGTTCTCTTCCACTATAAGGAAGCTCGACCAAACTTTCGGAGTCTTACTGTTGACCATGATGATATAAGTCCTTGTAATCACGAGGAAGCAGACACAAGGATATTTGTTCATCAAAAGTGCTGCTGAAAGAGGGTGTTAGTCTACACAGATAATCAGCTCAGACGCTGTTGTAGTGGTTTTGGCAGTGTCTCTTTTCAAAATACTACAAGTAGAAAATCTTTGGGTTGCATTTGGCCAAGGAAAAAACCTGCGATGGCTTCCGATTCATGAAATTGATCATGCTCTTGGTCCTAAATCAGAGGCTTTGTTATTTTTTCATGCTTTCACTGGATGTGACACTGTCTTCGCTTTTCATGAAAAGGGAAAGAAATCGTCATGGCAGACGTGGAACATATTTGATGATGTAACCGAGCCTCTACTGGGCGATTCAGTAAGAAACCTGTATTGGTCAGTGAAGCTGATATGTAGTTCATAGAGGCATTTGACATCAACGAATCCAGGCTTGAATTGTTTGCATTCAAACAAAGACAGTATGACACAATTCCACCCACCAGAGCTGCACTCCTTGAGCATACTAAACGAGCTGCTTACCAAGGTGGTCTTGTATGGGGACAGGCAGTCACACATGAACTACATCTACCTAGTCCGGCTGATTGGGAATGGATTAAGGAGAAGGCAGATGGGTTGTGGGTTCCTTATTGGACACAATTAGCAGCAATTGAAGCATTTTGTCAGGAGTTACACAAATGTGGATGCAAAAAAACCTGTTCTGGTAGAAGTATGTGTTACAAAGCTGGTTTGACATGTACAATATTGTGTTCCTGTAGCTGTTAGAACAAAATACATCGGAAAGTATGATAGATAAATACATTGATCGGTTTTCCAACATGTCTTACATAATTACCGATATAGCAAACGGACATTTTTATCGTATATCCTTACCCCTATTATTTCACTCGAGTGTATGATCTTGTACCACCCAAACGGAAGTGGCGATTTTTTTTTACAATTGCTGTATGTTTGACATATTTTCAAGTCATTTTATTGTATTTCAAATACTAGTAGTTGTCATGACCCATATCACGTTGAAGAGGGTGAGGATGTGTTTTCAACCTCCACTATTGAGAATGTGATGTAAATTTTAAATTCAAGAAGGTCGCCGTGAAAAACAATCAAAAATGTGTTGGCTACCCCTTTTATATGTTAAAGTACACCCGAAAGGACGTATGTGCCAAATCCTATGCTTGTATCACCATTTGCATGATTTTGTAAATTTTCGGTACTTACTCGATCCACTAATTGAAAGATTTTAAGTACTGCGACTGAATGGTTAGATTAACATCGGCTCTAACGTAGAATCGCGCGTTTGACGTCAGAATGTAAACGTCACACAGGTAGAGATATAAAATAATTTTTGTCGTTCAAAGTATGAAAATAATATAGTCTATAATTCCTTAGGCATATCAACTGCAGAATGTAAATTAGAAGTTTACCTTTCCTTCTTGTCGTTTGTCTATATTCGTATTGTGTATTTTTTCCGAAAAAAGAGCCATGTCATTTTGTATAAAACAAACACAAAAGGGCATAGAGGCAAAGTATTAGCAAATATGAAAGACAAGTATACACAAATTATAAAAGAACAATAACACGATAGCGGGATGTTTGAGTACAGAGCCACGTCATATGTTTCAAAGAAACCTAAAAAGTCACACGGACAAAGCAAATATGAAAGATAATGCAAACAACACAATGACGGGATGCATAAGTACACAGCCACGTCAAATGGATATCAACAAAAACAGACCAAACAGTAAAAGTAATATTAATGAAGACAAGTTAAAGAACACTATAACACGTATTAAGATGATAAACAACGTCAGTACGCAGAATCTATACTTCAAGACCATCGTGTATTATGAAGTTGATACGGAATATTTATCAACAATGACTTGATACCTTCCGATGAACTTTTTTTAGAAAAAGGACGAGACGTTCTTTGACATACCCCTGGTTTATCAACTTTCTGTTTAGACACTGGAAAGGATAGAAAGACACTAACAACAGTATCCATCAAGGATCTATGAATTTCAATGACTGAGAGTAAATTTAAGCATTTATTGATAATTTTAACATGTCTAATTAGAAATATGAATATATTATGAATGTACTTTGCATACAGGGCTTAAGGTGGTTAAGTATGCATACTTTTAACCATGAATTTATGCTGAGTCATCATAGTTAAGGCTAAATATTTTCTCAATCTTCATGAAACATATATAAAGCTTCATGTTTTAATAAAAAATCCGTACAAATAGAAAAGATTTTGGTTAAATTCTACATGTTCACTTTTTTACTCATTATAAGTAGCACTTCTGCAAATATAGAAAATGCAATTTCACATAGTATCTTTATTTACAGCTATTACTGTGCCACTTTTGCTATGAAGTTGTGTAAAGCATTATATCCTAGAATGCGAAATTCGTATGCATCAATTTTTTTTAAAAGTCAACTTCTAAGAGTTTAAACTGATACGGAAAAGTATATATGCAAAAATTAAATGTTTGAGAGCAATTAGATTTTACTTTTTCCGGGAGAAAGTACCAATACGTTTTTATATGATTGATGATATACTATGTGATTGTAGCTTACGATGTTTATATATTGCAAATCGATAACAAAATCTACTACTTTTTGGTAATTTTGACTTAAAAAATAACATATTTACCATCTTACTTTGTTGTTACCACATATCAGAATATAATGGTGCCTTTTTCTATAGCTGCAACTACAGAAAAATGTAGAGTTCGACTCAAGAGAAATGTGTGGTCTGTGTACAGAACCTTACAAAACACAAATGTAAAAGTACTTACTCATATTACTTTTATATTTAAACTTCTCAAATAATAAACTATAGATTCATCAATATCTTCATGCATACAACTTTTGTAAATATGGCTTTGTTTGAACACTACTAGTTCATATATAAACGAACTTATATTTGATATATGATAGGAAATGATATAATTGTGACAATATTTTCATACTGACCATTTGAGGCAGCAGTTGTGAGCATTTATAGATAAATAAGCATACAGTATGATGTGGACTGGAGACATATGATTGTATACCTTATATAATCTGGAATGTTGTAATGATTTACTACAAAATTTTACATTTATTTGATAGTATTCTGAAATGCTTTCAATTTGTTATCAAAATAGTTTCATACAGATTCTACGCATTTCAGAAAACATGCACATAGGTAAAGCAGACATTAATTTCACGTTCTTTAATATTTGAACCGGTGGAGGTTATAAAATGTATTGTAAAAGAAGTTAGAGAATATGCAATGTTTTCTTTAAGGTTTTGATTCTGATATATAAGTATTGCTGTGGGAAAAAGCGTTGTCAAAGATTTCTCTATTTGAACACATATTAGTATAAGTTACACTTTCTAAATACAACTGCTTTACAAACCACGCTCCTGTTGGGGAAATACATCGTTTTCATATAATTTTTGTTTTGTTTACGTACTCATTCCAAGATATGATCACTTTGTTTAATCTCATAAAGGTATAACTTCGGAAATTTACCAGTATAAATACACATGAATACACATGGATGCCTAAATGTAGTTAGAATGATGTACATTTTTCACCACAACGATCAGTGTTTTAACTACGCAACGACGTCATGGATGACTGCAACAGGTTTAAAACGAAACTTAGTATGATCCAAAATGACACGAAATTGAAGTTGAACATATTTGATGAAGATTTTAACTAACTAAAAAAAGAGGACAAAATGGACAAGACGAATAGCGTCTAAAACATCGATGGATATATGTACGAAAATAAAGAGATGTAGCAACGTTAAATTCGTAATCCTCTTCAGCTAAAGGATGAAGAAGCACCACTGACCGTTGGTTGGTATGCAAAGAAATGTCAAAAACTGTTCGTAATACGCAAAAAATACTACACTGGCGTAACTCTAAATAGGAAACAAAAAGACGTTTGACTGTGTAACGGGTAATTTTACTGATACAAGATCAGAGGACCAGACCAACGATTCAACCAATGACAAGATAAAAATTGAAGGCACCAAGGGCCATAATTTGTAAGAAGCACATTCCAACAATCTGTCCAGATTTGGCTAATCGTCAATAAGATATATTGATTAGGATTGTCACTGCATATCCGATTTTTTTATCTCAGATGAATATCGAGGTTTGTTCTTTTATTTGACGCCGTGAGACTTATTATTCGTTTTCTAAATATCCATGCGGAAATGACCTGATCAAGTATCTGTCGGACGATGGTGCAAATAAGTGTAGTATATCGTTAATTTCTAATTCACTCAATATCGAAGAAATAAAGATATACAAAAACAAACAGCTTGAACAACTTTCTTATTATACTCAAAATATTAAAATCAGTGAAGTCAAAAATTATTAGAGAGAACATGGCATTTTATTTGTGCGTTTTGAGGGATAAATAAACCCGATGAAAATAGAGCAATAAAGACAAAGATCATATCAGACTTGTTTAAGCAGACATTAATTTTCTGCTTACAGGACTTAGAAAACTTCAATCCTTTATTGGTTGATTTAACATACATAATTAAAATACAAAAATAAGAATCTTAATTATGTGTGTCTTTCTATGTTGTGATGTTACACTATTGTTTCAGATGAGAATGAAGGTTTGGTACCATTAAAACGTTTAAACCCGCTGCAATTGTTTGCACCTGTCCTAAGTCAGGAATCTGTTGTTCAGTAGTTGTCGTTTGTTGATGTGGTTCATACGTGTTTCTTGTTTCTCGTTTTTATATAGATTAGACCGTTGGTTTTCCCGTTTGAATGGTTTTACACTAGTAATTTTTGGGGCCCTTTATAGCTTGCTGTTCGGTGTGAGACAAGGCTCCATGTTGAAGACCGTACTTTGACCTATAATGGTTTACTTTTATAAGTTTTGACTTGGATGGAGAGTTGTCTCATTGGCACTCATACCACATCTTCCTATATTTAAGCAATGAACGTGGTTGTTCAATTTGATATATGATTTTTGTGTGTTTCTTTGTTTAATATTTGTTTGTTTTTGTTCTGATTGAGATTGTGACAATGTGATGACTGCTGTATCCCTATTTTGACAATTTTAATAATTATGTCTGTTTTGTTCACGCATCGTTGTCAATATAATGGAATTTGATGCGACTGTCATACAAGTGAGAGGTTTAGCGCTATAAAACCAGATTCAATCCACCATTTTCTACATTTGAATATGCCTGTACCAAGACAGGAATATTGCAGTTGTTGTCCATTCGTTTGATGTGTGTTATCATATGATTTTGCCATTTGATTAGGGACTTTCCGTTTTGAATTTTCCTCGGAGTTCAGTATTTTTGTGATTTTACTTTTTACATTTGTCAGGAATTTTATTTTACATAATATGCAGCACATCGATACACGATTCAGTTGTAATGAAGCTCCTTGAGAAGAAAGCTTATGGATTGAACGGTTGATCAATTATTTCAATTGAGTCTTTTTTTAATGAAATTTATTTATACCCTGTTTATGTCAAAAGTTAGATAACAAAATAACCGAACTCCGACGAAAATTCTAAACGAAAGTCCATAAGCAAACGAGCCTATATCAGTCAACCTTTGACTTTGACTGTTAAATATACCCTTTCTTTTCAATATTTTGGTGTTGGTTTGGTAATAATTTGTGTTGATATTTTAAATTTAGATATTATGCTTAAGGAAGTTAGTTGATTCTTTACATTTTCACATGAATGGTGGCTTCGGCGACTAGACAGTAGGGCAGGTGTATCATACAAAGTAATATGATTCAAACTATATTTCATTAATTGCAATGCCTTCAACGTCCATCATTTTAATGTCTGCCAGTTCTATTCATCGTCTTACACAGAAATCTTATCTTTGTAGTTCAGAATTTATATTGCCAAATTAGCATAGAAATTGAATTTAGAAAATCATATAAACTAACTGTCGATGTGAACACATGAATATTAAGTTGGTAGTTATTGTAATTTGAAGTCACTTAACATACTCGATTTAATCTAAAATCGTTTAAAGAATTGTGAAAAGAATTTCTGAATGATAAACTTTTACAAGTCACTTCATATGTATTCATACATGTATATGATTACACGAGTCTCGATGATGATTTACAATATGATCTATTTATACATTATTTTCAGTAGTAGTACTTCCTAATTCTTCAATACACCAATGCGCAAAATGTCGAATGATTTTTGTTTTCATACGGTGAGTACAGTAATGTTTGAGTGACTAAAATATTGTGAAAAATATTGTGACTGATTTTCATGTTTAACAATTGATTGGTTTCTACGGGATTGTTTATCAACGTATTGTATTTTTGATATTTCTGTTTGATTGTGTTTTGTTTCAGATTTTACTAGTCTGTTTACTGTATATACCATGTGAAGCAGCAGTAGAAGATAACTCATGTAATGCCATTAATGTTGACAATTGTACGACATATGGTAATGCAAATTGTAATGCAAACAAATGTCGTTGTATGCATAATTTCTATGATAACGGCTTTACCTGTACGACAAGTAAGTTTAAATATATATGTTTTATTTACTGTAACATTGGTTGCATGGAATTACATTGATTTCCCAGTGAAATAAAACCGATAATTTCACTCCACTGACGTCATACAACAATAGGCGTTGTCAAGACGTCGATAACGTCGGATCAAAACAAATTGAGAATGCATTGAAAAAGATATAATTTCTTACTTTTTTTTACTTTTAATTTCATAAAAAAGCCAATGTATCAAAGAATTCAAATATCGAAAAATATTCAACTCTTGACCGAACACCACTGATAACTAACTCATGAGCTACGCGTATTCGTGAATTTATGCGTTGTTCGGTCACTCGTTGCATATTGTTCTCTATTTTAATCTTCGATGAGTTATTCTATAAATAAATAGATCTAATACCATAAACGGTAAAATAATTGCGCACCAAATGTGATACTCGAGGCCAATATATTTGGAATCAAAATTCATTCAAAGATTGATGAGCTGATAAACCAAAAAGATCTAAATATATAACCAAAGCCGGGCAATGAATAAGAACTTTGCATTAGGGAGATATATTCCTTGGTTTCATTTGCAAAATTTCATGACACCTAATTTCAATACAAAATTATTCGTATTTGCATGCCGGTATCAAACTAATGGCAAGTGGCTTGGTGAATCCCTCTTTACTAAAAGCCTACAAGCCGAGGTATCAACTCAGTGGTAGAAATAATATATATATATATACTGTATAAATTTGATTACACCAGATGCGACAATTAATGTCTTTTCAGTGATTATTTGAAAATTCAAACATTATGCAAAGATTGAATTAAAAGAAACAAATATTAACTGTTGTTAATTAATAACATTACCTAATACTGAAGAAAGTACTGAACTATTTATTTGATAGTATTCTGAAATGCTTTCAATTTGTTATCAAAATAGTTTCATACAGATTCTACGCATTTCAGAAAACATGCACATAGGTAAAGCAGACATTAATTTCACGTTCTTTAATATTTGAACCGGTGGAGGTTATAAAATGTATTGTAAAAGAAGTTAGAGAATATGCAATGTTTTCTTTAAGGTTTTGATTCTGATATATAAGTATTGCTGTGGGAAAAAGCGTTGTCAAAGATTTCTCTATTTGAACACATATTAGTATAAGTTACACTTTCTAAATACAACTGCTTTACAAACCACGCTCCTGTTGGGGAAATACATCGTTTTCATATAATTTTTGTTTTGTTTACGTACTCATTCCAAGATATGATCACTTTGTTTAATCTCATAAAGGTATAACTTCGGAAATTTACCAGTATAAATACACATGAATACACATGGATGCCTAAATGTAGTTAGAATGATGTACATTTTTCACCACAACGATCAGTGTTTTAACTACGCAACGACGTCATGGATGACTGCAACAGGTTTAAAACGAAACTTAGTATGATCCAAAATGACACGAAATTGAAGTTGAACATATTTGATGAAGATTTTAACTAACTAAAAAAAGAGGACAAAATGGACAAGACGAATAGCGTCTAAAACATCGATGGATATATGTACGAAAATAAAGAGATGTAGCAACGTTAAATTCGTAATCCTCTTCAGCTAAAGGATGAAGAAGCACCACTGACCGTTGGTTGGTATGCAAAGAAATGTCAAAAACTGTTCGTAATACGCAAAAAATACTACACTGGCGTAACTCTAAATAGGAAACAAAAAGACGTTTGACTGTGTAACGGGTAATTTTACTGATACAAGATCAGAGGACCAGACCAACGATTCAACCAATGACAAGATAAAGATTGAAGGCACCAAGGGCCATAATTTGTAAGAAGCACATTCCAACAATCTGTCCAGATTTGGCTAATCGTCAATAAGATATATTGATTAGGATTGTCACTGCATATCCGATTTTTTTATCTCAGATGAATATCGAGGTTTGTTCTTTTATTTGACGCCGTGAGACTTATTATTCGTTTTCTAAATATCCATGCGGAAATGACCTGATCAAGTATCTGTCGGACGATGGTGCAAATAAGTGTAGTATATCGTTAATTTCTAATTCACTCAATATCGAAGAAATAAAGATATACAAAAACAAACAGCTTGAACAACTTTCTTATTATACTCAAAATATTAAAATCAGTGAAGTCAAAAATTATTAGAGAGAACATGGCATTTTATTTGTGCGTTTTGAGGGATAAATAAACCCGATGAAAATAGAGCAATAAAGACAAAGATCATATCAGACTTGTTTAAGCAGACATTAATTTTCTGCTTACAGGACTTAGAAAACTTCAATCCTTTATTGGTTGATTTAACATACATAATTAAAATACAAAAATAAGAATCTTAATTATGTGTGTCTTTCTATGTTGTGATGTTACACTATTGTTTCAGATGAGAATGAAGGTTTGGTACCATTAAAACGTTTAAACCCGCTGCAATTGTTTGCACCTGTCCTAAGTCAGGAATCTGTTGTTCAGTAGTTGTCGTTTGTTGATGTGGTTCATACGTGTTTCTTGTTTCTCGTTTTTATATAGATTAGACCGTTGGTTTTCCCGTTTGAATGGTTTTACACTAGTAATTTTTGGGGCCCTTTATAGCTTGCTGTTCGGTGTGAGACAAGGCTCCATGTTGAAGACCGTACTTTGACCTATAATGGTTTACTTTTATAAGTTTTGACTTGGATGGAGAGTTGTCTCATTGGCACTCATACCACATCTTCCTATATTTAAGCAATGAACGTGGTTGTTCAATTTGATATATGATTTTTGTGTGTTTCTTTGTTTAATATTTGTTTGTTTTTGTTCTGATTGAGATTGTGACAATGTGATGACTGCTGTATCCCTATTTTGACAATTTTAATAATTATGTCTGTTTTGTTCACGCATCGTTGTCAATATAATGGAATTTGATGCGACTGTCATACAAGTGAGAGGTTTAGCGCTATAAAACCAGATTCAATCCACCATTTTCTACATTTGAATATGCCTGTACCAAGACAGGAATATTGCAGTTGTTGTCCATTCGTTTGATGTGTGTTATCATATGATTTTGCCATTTGATTAGGGACTTTCCGTTTTGAATTTTCCTCGGAGTTCAGTATTTTTGTGATTTTACTTTTTACATTTGTCAGGAATTTTATTTTACATAATATGCAGCACATCGATACACGATTCAGTTGTAATGAAGCTCCTTGAGAAGAAAGCTTATGGATTGAACGGTTGATCAATTATTTCAATTGAGTCTTTTTTTAATGAAATTTATTTATACCCTGTTTATGTCAAAAGTTAGATAACAAAATAACCGAACTCCGACGAAAATTCTAAACGAAAGTCCATAAGCAAACGAGCCTATATCAGTCAACCTTTGACTTTGACTGTTAAATATACCCTTTCTTTTCAATATTTTGGTGTTGGTTTGGTAATAATTTGTGTTGATATTTTAAATTTAGATATTATGCTTAAGGAAGTTAGTTGATTCTTTACATTTTCACATGAATGGTGGCTTCGGCGACTAGACAGTAGGGCAGGTGTATCATACAAAGTAATATGATTCAAACTATATTTCATTAATTGCAATGCCTTCAACGTCCATCATTTTAATGTCTGCCAGTTCTATTCATCGTCTTACACAGAAATCTTATCTTTGTAGTTCAGAATTTATATTGCCAAATTAGCATAGAAATTGAATTTAGAAAATCATATAAACTAACTGTCGATGTGAACACATGAATATTAAGTTGGTAGTTATTGTAATTTGAAGTCACTTAACATACTCGATTTAATCTAAAATCGTTTAAAGAATTGTGAAAAGAATTTCTGAATGATAAACTTTTACAAGTCACTTCATATGTATTCATACATGTATATGATTACACGAGTCTCGATGATGATTTACAATATGATCTATTTATACATTATTTTCAGTAGTAGTACTTCCTAATTCTTCAATACACCAATGCGCAAAATGTCGAATGATTTTTGTTTTCATACGGTGAGTACAGTAATGTTTGAGTGACTAAAATATTGTGAAAAATATTGTGACTGATTTTCATGTTTAACAATTGATTGGTTTCTACGGGATTGTTTATCAACGTATTGTATTTTTGATATTTCTGTTTGATTGTGTTTTGTTTCAGATTTTACTAGTCTGTTTACTGTATATACCATGTGAAGCAGCAGTAGAAGATAACTCATGTAATGCCATTAATGTTGACAATTGTACGACATATGGTAATGCAAATTGTAATGCAAACAAATGTCGTTGTATGCATAATTTCTATGATAACGGCTTTACCTGTACGACAAGTAAGTTTAAATATATATGTTTTATTTACTGTAACATTGGTTGCATGGAATTACATTGATTTCCCAGTGAAATAAAACCGATAATTTCACTCCACTGACGTCATACAACAATAGGCGTTGTCAAGACGTCGATAACGTCGGATCAAAACAAATTGAGAATGCATTGAAAAAGATATAATTTCTTACTTTTTTTTACTTTTAATTTCATAAAAAAGCCAATGTATCAAAGAATTCAAATATCGAAAAATATTCAACTCTTGACCGAACACCACTGATAACTAACTCATGAGCTACGCGTATTCGTGAATTTATGCGTTGTTCGGTCACTCGTTGCATATTGTTCTCTATTTTAATCTTCGATGAGTTATTCTATAAATAAATAGATCTAATACCATAAACGGTAAAATAATTGCGCACCAAATGTGATACTCGAGGCCAATATATTTGGAATCAAAATTCATTCAAAGATTGATGAGCTGATAAACCAAAAAGATCTAAATATATAACCAAAGCCGGGCAATGAATAAGAACTTTGCATTAGGGAGATATATTCCTTGGTTTCATTTGCAAAATTTCATGACACCTAATTTCAATACAAAATTATTCGTATTTGCATGCCGGTATCAAACTAATGGCAAGTGGCTTGGTGAATCCCTCTTTACTAAAAGCCTACAAGCCGAGGTATCAACTCAGTGGTAGAAATAATATATATATATATACTGTATAAATTTGATTACACCAGATGCGACAATTAATGTCTTTTCAGTGATTATTTGAAAATTCAAACATTATGCAAAGATTGAATTAAAAGAAACAAATATTAACTGTTGTTAATTAATAACATTACCTAATACTGAAGAAAGTACTGAACTATTTATTTGATAGTATTCTGAAATGCTTTCAATTTGTTATCAAAATAGTTTCATACAGATTCTACGCATTTCAGAAAACATGCACATAGGTAAAGCAGACATTAATTTCACGTTCTTTAATATTTGAACCGGTGGAGGTTATAAAATGTATTGTAAAAGAAGTTAGAGAATATGCAATGTTTTCTTTAAGGTTTTGATTCTGATATATAAGTATTGCTGTGGGAAAAAGCGTTGTCAAAGATTTCTCTATTTGAACACATATTAGTATAAGTTACACTTTCTAAATACAACTGCTTTACAAACCACGCTCCTGTTGGGGAAATACATCGTTTTCATATAATTTTTGTTTTGTTTACGTACTCATTCCAAGATATGATCACTTTGTTTAATCTCATAAAGGTATAACTTCGGAAATTTACCAGTATAAATACACATGAATACACATGGATGCCTAAATGTAGTTAGAATGATGTACATTTTTCACCACAACGATCAGTGTTTTAACTACGCAACGACGTCATGGATGACTGCAACAGGTTTAAAACGAAACTTAGTATGATCCAAAATGACACGAAATTGAAGTTGAACATATTTGATGAAGATTTTAACTAACTAAAAAAAGAGGACAAAATGGACAAGACGAATAGCGTCTAAAACATCGATGGATATATGTACGAAAATAAAGAGATGTAGCAACGTTAAATTCGTAATCCTCTTCAGCTAAAGGATGAAGAAGCACCACTGACCGTTGGTTGGTATGCAAAGAAATGTCAAAAACTGTTCGTAATACGCAAAAAATACTACACTGGCGTAACTCTAAATAGGAAACAAAAAGACGTTTGACTGTGTAACGGGTAATTTTACTGATACAAGATCAGAGGACCAGACCAACGATTCAACCAATGACAAGATAAAGATTGAAGGCACCAAGGGCCATAATTTGTAAGAAGCACATTCCAACAATCTGTCCAGATTTGGCTAATCGTCAATAAGATATATTGATTAGGATTGTCACTGCATATCCGATTTTTTTTATCTCAGATGAATATCGAGGTTTGTTCTTTTATTTGACGCCGTGAGACTTATTATTCGTTTTCTAAATATCCATGCGGAAATGACCTGATCAAGTATCTGTCGGACGATGGTGCAAATAAGTGTAGTATATCGTTAATTTCTAATTCACTCAATATCGAAGAAATAAAGATATACAAAAACAAACAGCTTGAACAACTTTCTTATTATACTCAAAATATTAAAATCAGTGAAGTCAAAAATTATTAGAGAGAACATGGCATTTTATTTGTGCGTTTTGAGGGATAAATAAACCCGATGAAAATAGAGCAATAAAGACAAAGATCATATCAGACTTGTTTAAGCAGACATTAATTTTCTGCTTACAGGACTTAGAAAACTTCAATCCTTTATTGGTTGATTTAACATACATAATTAAAATACAAAAATAAGAATCTTAATTATGTGTGTCTTTCTATGTTGTGATGTTACACTATTGTTTCAGATGAGAATGAAGGTTTGGTACCATTAAAACGTTTAAACCCGCTGCAATTGTTTGCACCTGTCCTAAGTCAGGAATCTGTTGTTCAGTAGTTGTCGTTTGTTGATGTGGTTCATACGTGTTTCTTGTTTCTCGTTTTTATATAGATTAGACCGTTGGTTTTCCCGTTTGAATGGTTTTACACTAGTAATTTTTGGGGCCCTTTATAGCTTGCTGTTCGGTGTGAGACAAGGCTCCATGTTGAAGACCGTACTTTGACCTATAATGGTTTACTTTTATAAGTTTTGACTTGGATGGAGAGTTGTCTCATTGGCACTCATACCACATCTTCCTATATTTAAGCAATGAACGTGGTTGTTCAATTTGATATATGATTTTTGTGTGTTTCTTTGTTTAATATTTGTTTGTTTTTGTTCTGATTGAGATTGTGACAATGTGATGACTGCTGTATCCCTATTTTGACAATTTTAATAATTATGTCTGTTTTGTTCACGCATCGTTGTCAATATAATGGAATTTGATGCGACTGTCATACAAGTGAGAGGTTTAGCGCTATAAAACCAGATTCAATCCACCATTTTCTACATTTGAATATGCCTGTACCAAGACAGGAATATTGCAGTTGTTGTCCATTCGTTTGATGTGTGTTATCATATGATTTTGCCATTTGATTAGGGACTTTCCGTTTTGAATTTTCCTCGGAGTTCAGTATTTTTGTGATTTTACTTTTTACATTTGTCAGGAATTTTATTTTACATAATATGCAGCACATCGATACACGATTCAGTTGTAATGAAGCTCCTTGAGAAGAAAGCTTATGGATTGAACGGTTGATCAATTATTTCAATTGAGTCTTTTTTTAATGAAATTTATTTATACCCTGTTTATGTCAAAAGTTAGATAACAAAATAACCGAACTCCGACGAAAATTCTAAACGAAAGTCCATAAGCAAACGAGCCTATATCAGTCAACCTTTGACTTTGACTGTTAAATATACCCTTTCTTTTCAATATTTTGGTGTTGGTTTGGTAATAATTTGTGTTGATATTTTAAATTTAGATATTATGCTTAAGGAAGTTAGTTGATTCTTTACATTTTCACATGAATGGTGGCTTCGGCGACTAGACAGTAGGGCAGGTGTATCATACAAAGTAATATGATTCAAACTATATTTCATTAATTGCAATGCCTTCAACGTCCATCATTTTAATGTCTGCCAGTTCTATTCATCGTCTTACACAGAAATCTTATCTTTGTAGTTCAGAATTTATATTGCCAAATTAGCATAGAAATTGAATTTAGAAAATCATATAAACTAACTGTCGATGTGAACACATGAATATTAAGTTGGTAGTTATTGTAATTTGAAGTCACTTAACATACTCGATTTAATCTAAAATCGTTTAAAGAATTGTGAAAAGAATTTCTGAATGATAAACTTTTACAAGTCACTTCATATGTATTCATACATGTATATGATTACACGAGTCTCGATGATGATTTACAATATGATCTATTTATACATTATTTTCAGTAGTAGTACTTCCTAATTCTTCAATACACCAATGCGCAAAATGTCGAATGATTTTTGTTTTCATACGGTGAGTACAGTAATGTTTGAGTGACTAAAATATTGTGAAAAATATTGTGACTGATTTTCATGTTTAACAATTGATTGGTTTCTACGGGATTGTTTATCAACGTATTGTATTTTTGATATTTCTGTTTGATTGTGTTTTGTTTCAGATTTTACTAGTCTGTTTACTGTATATACCATGTGAAGCAGCAGTAGAAGATAACTCATGTAATGCCATTAATGTTGACAATTGTACGACATATGGTAATGCAAATTGTAATGCAAACAAATGTCGTTGTATGCATAATTTCTATGATAACGGCTTTACCTGTACGACAAGTAAGTTTAAATATATATGTTTTATTTACTGTAACATTGGTTGCATGGAATTACATTGATTTCCCAGTGAAATAAAACCGATAATTTCACTCCACTGACGTCATACAACAATAGGCGTTGTCAAGACGTCGATAACGTCGGATCAAAACAAATTGAGAATGCATTGAAAAAGATATAATTTCTTACTTTTTTTTACTTTTAATTTCATAAAAAAGCCAATGTATCAAAGAATTCAAATATCGAAAAATATTCAACTCTTGACCGAACACCACTGATAACTAACTCATGAGCTACGCGTATTCGTGAATTTATGCGTTGTTCGGTCACTCGTTGCATATTGTTCTCTATTTTAATCTTCGATGAGTTATTCTATAAATAAATAGATCTAATACCATAAACGGTAAAATAATTGCGCACCAAATGTGATACTCGAGGCCAATATATTTGGAATCAAAATTCATTCAAAGATTGATGAGCTGATAAACCAAAAAGATCTAAATATATAACCAAAGCCGGGCAATGAATAAGAACTTTGCATTAGGGAGATATATTCCTTGGTTTCATTTGCAAAATTTCATGACACCTAATTTCAATACAAAATTATTCGTATTTGCATGCCGGTATCAAACTAATGGCAAGTGGCTTGGTGAATCCCTCTTTACTAAAAGCCTACAAGCCGAGGTATCAACTCAGTGGTAGAAATAATATATATATATATACTGTATAAATTTGATTACACCAGATGCGACAATTAATGTCTTTTCAGTGATTATTTGAAAATTCAAACATTATGCAAAGATTGAATTAAAAGAAACAAATATTAACTGTTGTTAATTAATAACATTACCTAATACTGAAGAAAGTACTGAACTATTTATTTGATAGTATTCTGAAATGCTTTCAATTTGTTATCAAAATAGTTTCATACAGATTCTACGCATTTCAGAAAACATGCACATAGGTAAAGCAGACATTAATTTCACGTTCTTTAATATTTGAACCGGTGGAGGTTATAAAATGTATTGTAAAAGAAGTTAGAGAATATGCAATGTTTTCTTTAAGGTTTTGATTCTGATATATAAGTATTGCTGTGGGAAAAAGCGTTGTCAAAGATTTCTCTATTTGAACACATATTAGTATAAGTTACACTTTCTAAATACAACTGCTTTACAAACCACGCTCCTGTTGGGGAAATACATCGTTTTCATATAATTTTTGTTTTGTTTACGTACTCATTCCAAGATATGATCACTTTGTTTAATCTCATAAAGGTATAACTTCGGAAATTTACCAGTATAAATACACATGAATACACATGGATGCCTAAATGTAGTTAGAATGATGTACATTTTTCACCACAACGATCAGTGTTTTAACTACGCAACGACGTCATGGATGACTGCAACAGGTTTAAAACGAAACTTAGTATGATCCAAAATGACACGAAATTGAAGTTGAACATATTTGATGAAGATTTTAACTAACTAAAAAAAGAGGACAAAATGGACAAGACGAATAGCGTCTAAAACATCGATGGATATATGTACGAAAATAAAGAGATGTAGCAACGTTAAATTCGTAATCCTCTTCAGCTAAAGGATGAAGAAGCACCACTGACCGTTGGTTGGTATGCAAAGAAATGTCAAAAACTGTTCGTAATACGCAAAAAATACTACACTGGCGTAACTCTAAATAGGAAACAAAAAGACGTTTGACTGTGTAACGGGTAATTTTACTGATACAAGATCAGAGGACCAGACCAACGATTCAACCAATGACAAGATAAAGATTGAAGGCACCAAGGGCCATAATTTGTAAGAAGCACATTCCAACAATCTGTCCAGATTTGGCTAATCGTCAATAAGATATATTGATTAGGATTGTCACTGCATATCCGATTTTTTTATCTCAGATGAATATCGAGGTTTGTTCTTTTATTTGACGCCGTGAGACTTATTATTCGTTTTCTAAATATCCATGCGGAAATGACCTGATCAAGTATCTGTCGGACGATGGTGCAAATAAGTGTAGTATATCGTTAATTTCTAATTCACTCAATATCGAAGAAATAAAGATATACAAAAACAAACAGCTTGAACAACTTTCTTATTATACTCAAAATATTAAAATCAGTGAAGTCAAAAATTATTAGAGAGAACATGGCATTTTATTTGTGCGTTTTGAGGGATAAATAAACCCGATGAAAATAGAGCAATAAAGACAAAGATCATATCAGACTTGTTTAAGCAGACATTAATTTTCTGCTTACAGGACTTAGAAAACTTCAATCCTTTATTGGTTGATTTAACATACATAATTAAAATACAAAAATAAGAATCTTAATTATGTGTGTCTTTCTATGTTGTGATGTTACACTATTGTTTCAGATGAGAATGAAGGTTTGGTACCATTAAAACGTTTAAACCCGCTGCAATTGTTTGCACCTGTCCTAAGTCAGGAATCTGTTGTTCAGTAGTTGTCGTTTGTTGATGTGGTTCATACGTGTTTCTTGTTTCTCGTTTTTATATAGATTAGACCGTTGGTTTTCCCGTTTGAATGGTTTTACACTAGTAATTTTTGGGGCCCTTTATAGCTTGCTGTTCGGTGTGAGACAAGGCTCCATGTTGAAGACCGTACTTTGACCTATAATGGTTTACTTTTATAAGTTTTGACTTGGATGGAGAGTTGTCTCATTGGCACTCATACCACATCTTCCTATATTTAAGCAATGAACGTGGTTGTTCAATTTGATATATGATTTTTGTGTGTTTCTTTGTTTAATATTTGTTTGTTTTTGTTCTGATTGAGATTGTGACAATGTGATGACTGCTGTATCCCTATTTTGACAATTTTAATAATTATGTCTGTTTTGTTCACGCATCGTTGTCAATATAATGGAATTTGATGCGACTGTCATACAAGTGAGAGGTTTAGCGCTATAAAACCAGATTCAATCCACCATTTTCTACATTTGAATATGCCTGTACCAAGACAGGAATATTGCAGTTGTTGTCCATTCGTTTGATGTGTGTTATCATATGATTTTGCCATTTGATTAGGGACTTTCCGTTTTGAATTTTCCTCGGAGTTCAGTATTTTTGTGATTTTACTTTTTACATTTGTCAGGAATTTTATTTTACATAATATGCAGCACATCGATACACGATTCAGTTGTAATGAAGCTCCTTGAGAAGAAAGCTTATGGATTGAACGGTTGATCAATTATTTCAATTGAGTCTTTTTTTAATGAAATTTATTTATACCCTGTTTATGTCAAAAGTTAGATAACAAAATAACCGAACTCCGACGAAAATTCTAAACGAAAGTCCATAAGCAAACGAGCCTATATCAGTCAACCTTTGACTTTGACTGTTAAATATACCCTTTCTTTTCAATATTTTGGTGTTGGTTTGGTAATAATTTGTGTTGATATTTTAAATTTAGATATTATGCTTAAGGAAGTTAGTTGATTCTTTACATTTTCACATGAATGGTGGCTTCGGCGACTAGACAGTAGGGCAGGTGTATCATACAAAGTAATATGATTCAAACTATATTTCATTAATTGCAATGCCTTCAACGTCCATCATTTTAATGTCTGCCAGTTCTATTCATCGTCTTACACAGAAATCTTATCTTTGTAGTTCAGAATTTATATTGCCAAATTAGCATAGAAATTGAATTTAGAAAATCATATAAACTAACTGTCGATGTGAACACATGAATATTAAGTTGGTAGTTATTGTAATTTGAAGTCACTTAACATACTCGATTTAATCTAAAATCGTTTAAAGAATTGTGAAAAGAATTTCTGAATGATAAACTTTTACAAGTCACTTCATATGTATTCATACATGTATATGATTACACGAGTCTCGATGATGATTTACAATATGATCTATTTATACATTATTTTCAGTAGTAGTACTTCCTAATTCTTCAATACACCAATGCGCAAAATGTCGAATGATTTTTGTTTTCATACGGTGAGTACAGTAATGTTTGAGTGACTAAAATATTGTGAAAAATATTGTGACTGATTTTCATGTTTAACAATTGATTGGTTTCTACGGGATTGTTTATCAACGTATTGTATTTTTGATATTTCTGTTTGATTGTGTTTTGTTTCAGATTTTACTAGTCTGTTTACTGTATATACCATGTGAAGCAGCAGTAGAAGATAACTCATGTAATGCCATTAATGTTGACAATTGTACGACATATGGTAATGCAAATTGTAATGCAAACAAATGTCGTTGTATGCATAATTTCTATGATAACGGCTTTACCTGTACGACAAGTAAGTTTAAATATATATGTTTTATTTACTGTAACATTGGTTGCATGGAATTACATTGATTTCCCAGTGAAATAAAACCGATAATTTCACTCCACTGACGTCATACAACAATAGGCGTTGTCAAGACGTCGATAACGTCGGATCAAAACAAATTGAGAATGCATTGAAAAAGATATAATTTCTTACTTTTTTTTACTTTTAATTTCATAAAAAAGCCAATGTATCAAAGAATTCAAATATCGAAAAATATTCAACTCTTGACCGAACACCACTGATAACTAACTCATGAGCTACGCGTATTCGTGAATTTATGCGTTGTTCGGTCACTCGTTGCATATTGTTCTCTATTTTAATCTTCGATGAGTTATTCTATAAATAAATAGATCTAATACCATAAACGGTAAAATAATTGCGCACCAAATGTGATACTCGAGGCCAATATATTTGGAATCAAAATTCATTCAAAGATTGATGAGCTGATAAACCAAAAAGATCTAAATATATAACCAAAGCCGGGCAATGAATAAGAACTTTGCATTAGGGAGATATATTCCTTGGTTTCATTTGCAAAATTTCATGACACCTAATTTCAATACAAAATTATTCGTATTTGCATGCCGGTATCAAACTAATGGCAAGTGGCTTGGTGAATCCCTCTTTACTAAAAGCCTACAAGCCGAGGTATCAACTCAGTGGTAGAAATAATATATATATATATACTGTATAAATTTGATTACACCAGATGCGACAATTAATGTCTTTTCAGTGATTATTTGAAAATTCAAACATTATGCAAAGATTGAATTAAAAGAAACAAATATTAACTGTTGTTAATTAATAACATTACCTAATACTGAAGAAAGTACTGAACTAATTTGTATAATGGTGAGTTTTATCATGCAACTGATTGCCATTTTTTAGTGGAGCTACTTCCCATTTTATGCGACTGTCAAACAATGAGGGTTTAATCCATTAGTTCCTACATTAAAAAAATGCAAGTCAGGAATATAACAGTTGTTATATATTCGTTAGTTGTGTTTTGAATTTTTTTTCGGAGTTCAGTATTTTTTATTTTAATCCTGACGGTACTATTTATTTTCATATATTCTACAGGTAGTAGCAAATTTGTCTTTGTTAACCAGTTGCTCATTTTATGTTTGATTTGATAAAAAAAAAATTGTATTTGCGCAAGATGCGCGTTTCGTCTACACAAGACTCATCAGTGACGCTCGAATAAAAACAAGTTAAAAGGGTCAAATAAAGTACAATTTTGAAGAGCATTGAGGACCAAATATTCCTAAACGTTTTGCCAAATATAGCTTAAGTAATCTATTTCTGAGGTAGAAAAGACTTAGAATTTCAAACATTCAAAGTTTTGTAAACAGTTAATTCATAGTTATGACCATAGCAATGCTAATTCTTGTAAACACAGAAGTGCTGACTACTGGGCTGGTGATACCCTCGGGGAATGAAACTCCACCAGCATGCATTGACCCATTTATTGTAAAAAAACTCATCATAAATACCAAGATTGAAATTTTGTATATGCGCCAAACACGCGATTTTACTGCACCAAATGCGCATTTTGAAAGTTAAAGTGTTCCTGGCCATGTTCAATTCCAAGATACAAGAATGTAAAAATATCAAATGGTATGTGACACAAGGATAGGTAATCAGAGTGATGCTGGTTTGATATGCATTTCTTAATTTCATAAATTATCTTTCAAAATAATAAACACGAAATTTTTAATGAACTTATCTGTACTTAATTCATAGTGCTGAATCAGTGGCTATTAGGCTGGTAATACTCTTAGTGATATACAGCAATTACACTTGAGTTGGTCTTTGGTATGACATATTTTACAGTCTACCAAGAGAGGTATCGACCCAAAACTAGTAATTTTTAACTTAAGATTCAAATGTTATTGCATATATCTAAAACAAATATTTAAGGTATTTCATGTAGGCTGGAAGTTTTTGCAGAAAATTATGATCATATAGTCATGTTAAATGTTAGTTTTAGAAAATTGATAGAATCTCGGTATTGAACAATTATCTCACTGAAAGTAACCCTATAAGATATATTTTGACTAACAATATGATATTGATTTTGACGTAGTACGTGATTTTGAAATAACCTTCATCTAGTACGCTGGAGATTCCAATTTCCCCCCAAAAGAGTAAAAATGTATGAATACATTACTACCAGAACAGATTGATCAAGATGTACCAGCATCATATCCCCTATGATGTTAGTTTGAAAAATTGACAATGTTTTTGTTATTTTATGCCAACATCGAATTCCAAATGAAAAGCATGTACAACAAGAATGTTTTCTTCTAAAGTAATGTCTTTCACAGTTTATGAAATATCTGCAACAAATCCAATGGAAACACATCGGTTGTATAATGCGCTCTTTCATCTTTTGTACTTTAATAATAATGTTAATGTATCACTGATGTCTATGGGTATCAATACTTACAAAAATGTTTTTTCAGACAACAAATAAAGGTCATTTATGCCTGTATTGTATATTGTACAGGATCATACTATTTCATACATAAGCTGTGATTTTGCTATATCCTCTATCTATATGAATTAGGATGAACATTTAATAAACATGTACACTCCTTATATGTGTATTTTGATTAAAGAGTTACAATCAATTTTTATTAAGATCAACTTGCCTATCAAATATTTATTGAAATATTAAGTTGATATGCAATGCAATCTTTTGTTTTGTCTTTTGCCTTTTTCATCTATACTCACAATGATTTGGTTACAGAGAAAAGTCGAGGTGAAAAATGTAGTGGTGGAAATTCATGTCTGAGTCCCTTAGCTTGTAAAGGTGGGACTTGTCAATGTGCTACGATTTCGTATTTGTCAGAATCAACTTGTCGTCCAAGTATGTATTCATTTCATATATATATAAAATATGGGTCATATGATTACAATTTAAGAAATCTTGGCCATAAACAAAAATGTGTACTAGCTCTGTTAAAATTGACGTCACTCTAAACTCCAAGTTGTTAAATGATTCTTGACATGTGGTAGTCAAACCGAATTTACGATCTTGATAATTACAAAGATTATCACGAATCAATACGCTGGTAAATTTTATTAAGTATTTAAGTTTGGAAGGAAGAATAATTCCTCAAACTGTTACTGTCCTGTACTAAAATCTAAATTAATAGAAATAAGTGATGGTAGAGACTCATTCTAAGTGTTTTCATTAATGCCCTCTGAGGAACCTGTCCTTAAATTTCTTATTCAAAACCTTTCTCAATTAAGTCTATCGGCCCTTGACCAATCCCCGTTGTGGTCTATCATAGTGATGCTCAGGTTTTTTAAATCAGCTTGAACGTGCCCAAATGATCTCAAATGACGACCTACAGGGAGGTCAGGCTTGCAGATGTTGTCACTTCGATGACCCTTCATGCGTTTTTTGAATGACTGTTCTGTCTCGCCAACATATTGCATGTCACATCAACACTGAATAAGGTTTACAACATTCTGGATTTAACAAGTTACATTGCAAATTATATAGTGTACACAGACCCAGAACTGGAATGACAAGTGAATGTTTGAGTATTCAGTATTTTTTTGGCAAGTCAGGCATCGTCTGTTATCACACAATTGCACCATCCTGTAGATTAAGAGCCGTTATTAGATGGAACACAAGTTCTCACAAATATGTCTTTCAGATTTGCTAATCTCCGAATAGCAAGACAGGAGGTTTGAAAAAGATCTTGGTTAATTTTAGGTGTTAGGTTAGGCAATGAACTGTAAATGTTCAAGGACCAAACGTGAAAGGTTAGTAAACGCAGGATAGTATGTTAAAACAAACGGAACTCTTTCGCTTTGCCTCTTCTTCTTGTACTGTAATGGGTCATTATAGCTTTAAATTTTATCGCTAGCACGCACAAACACTTTATCTATGTCTATTTTCTCATAACAATGTTTGGCAAAACATTGCGAAGTATTATATTTCATGCTTTTCACTATTAGAGATTTCCAATAAAGTGACATAATTCTTAACGTCAGTAATTGATTTTTCACACATACATATATTACATGTGTTACAAATGTATGTTGCTTTTAGTTTAATTGAAAATTACTTTTCGTAAAGTGGAGGAAATACAGTAGGAATCATGTTCGAGCCTTCGTTACCTAAATTATATACACTTGATGCTTTCTACAAGTATAGCTATGCAAACTTCAAAATGGTTTTGTTTTTATTAGATGAAAATATGAGCAAAGCATTTACTCCGTTTTGATTACAGAAAGAAGTGTTGTAGTAATGTGTAATGCTGCTAATGAATGTCCGAGTCCAATGAATTGTTCACATGAAATTTGTCAATGTGGTCAATCTCAATATTGGACAGGGTCTGATTGCGCTAAAGGTAAGTTGTATTTATATTTTCCTATTATGAATACAAGTTTAGATAAACTACAAAACTTGAAAGCAATAATACTGTACTATAATTGTTTACACCTAGCGTGATTCGGTTTTTTAGTCTTTGATGTCTCATTTAAATTTGCAGAGGATTTTCTGTCATTCATAGATCTGTAAACGTCAGTTGTAAATACGCAATATATATCTCTGAAAATATCAAATAACGCAACTTTAGTTTTTTTTTGTCTTACAGCTGTGATCTATTTGTTTGTATTGCACGTTGTGTAAAGGTTTTTACAAATACAATTAATTTTCAATCTAATACACACTTTCTTCTTATTTGGATACAAACATACAGGTTTTTGATTGAAGCTGTTACTTCTATCTAAATATTCAGGACAAGTTATCAAAATGAGCCTTTTGGGCAGTTTGCAATCAATTCTAGTATTTGAAGAGCAAATTCAAAAATGTAAGACAAAATTAGAAAAAAATAAGCACTGTTGTCCGACAGACTAATGTCTTTTGAAAATCTGAAGTTTCAAACTTGCTAGATTTGTTTTGTTTACAATTTATTCAAAATTGCTAGATTTAAAATATCTATTGCATACCTTACTACAAAATATTTTTATTAAACCATGTACGTTATTTTCTTTAGCAGCATATTGTCTAAGGTTATGGTTGTCTTTCTGATATTGTTTCATATCTAATCCCCTTCTTTCATCAATTTTGTATTAACAGTGTGTCATAGATCAAATGTATTTGTTCAGTTTATGTTTGCTTGGTTTTTTTTATATTTCTTTATGATCGAGTTAAGACTGTCAATTACTATTTTAAAATGTCTTTCTAAGTTGTAATTATATATATGCTATATAATTGTATGAGTTTATGGTAAAGGTTTGCGCGTGTTAAAACGTTTATACCCGCTGCATTTATTTGAACCTGTCCTAAATCAGGAAGTGTTTCTCGTTCTTCATTTAGCCTTGACCTTTTGTTTCTGTTTAAATTGTGAAAATTATCAAAGGTACCGGGCTTATAATTTAATACGCCAGTCGCCCGTTTTGTCTATACAAGACTCATCAGTAACGCTCAAATCAAAATAGTTATAAAGCCAAACAAGTACAAAGTTGAAGAGCATTGAGGACCCAAAATTCCAAAAAGTGGTGCCAAATACGGCTAAGGTAATTTATGCCTGTAAGAGAATATCCTTTGTCTTTTGAAAAATTTATACTTTTGAAAACAGGAAATTTATAAAAATGACCATATAATTGATATTCAGGTTAACACCGAAGTGCAGACTGGGCTGGTGATACAATCGTCATTTAGGGCCCTTTATAGCTTGCTGTTTCGTAAGCCATGGTCCGTGCTGAATACCGCACTTTGAGTTAGTTTGATTGTCCCTCTGGTATCGTTCGCCCCTCTTAGACATATAATGGTTTACCTTTTACAAATTGTGATTTGATTGAAGAATTGTCTCATTAGCACTCATATCAGATCTTCATATTTATAACGATGTTATCATGGTAAAAAGTATACAGCAGTTGTAATAACGTCTTGTCTAAATAAATAAATTTAAAAAAAAAAACACACAAAAAACGTCGTACCAGATACGGTTATGGCAACAAATTCCATATTCTTTTATTTTGTATGTTAATGTTACTTACAGGATCGAGTGTTAATGAGGCCTGTGAACAAAGTATACAATGCTTTAGTTATATGACGTGTACAAATGGAAGATGTCAATGTGAAATAAATCAGTATTGGACAGGATTATATTGTGATGAAAGTAAATTGTTTGTATATCAGTATGGGTAATGAATACAATGGAAAACAAAATTCCTAATAGATAATTTTTGTTTTAAAGATATTTTATTCATTCATTCATTAATAGTTAAAGAAAAATAGTTTTTTGTATCTATACGTATCGATATAAATGTGTAAATGAGACAGTAAATCAAAAACATAGAACAAAAGACGTCAATGAATCAAAGTGTGTGCAAACAATAGATATTATTGTAAACTATGTCCGTCTTTATATGGTATATGTTCATAAAAAACTTTGATATATAGATTTTCAAAGGTGTTTTGTATACCTTATCAAAAATACAATAAAATCGACCAAAAGGTGTGGTGGGATTAAAAGAATTTGTATCATAACACTTTCCTAAAACAGTTTTTAATCTATACCAGTCATATTACATAACAAAGGGGCTACAAAAATTCGTGTAATCGAAATAGATACACAAAATAATGTATTTAGCCTTGTACAATGTTTATGAGAGAAGAAATACAAATATTGGAAAACAAGAAAAATGTTTTGTTTACAGAAAAAAGGGCTGGTGTTAATTGTAATGTTGATAATGAATGTCTGAGCCCAATGAATTGTACAGATGGATCTTGTCAATGTGGTACAAAAAAGTACTGGAAATTGTATACCTGTGCTGCACGTTAGTTGAATTTTTATATATCAGTGTGAATAAAATCTTTGATAAACTTGCTTATCTTAAAAAAAACACAATGATGTCACACTTAATGTTTACAAATAACTATACTTATCATTCTTATTTTATTAACAGATTTTCATTCAACATGTGAGTTAACATTCGATATTCTATGATTAAAACCTACCATACAATAAAATGTGAAATTACAAAGGCCTTACATATTTGATACTTTTTATCCAAATTCTGAGAAAAACTAAACTGATTCATTAGGAGAGTTTTATCAATCTCTTATCCCTCGTGTTATTATATACTCCCCTTTTTGAAATTGTCTCGCAGTTCTGTGCTGTGTCCATGCTGTTTCATATATTCATGTAATGGTAACTGTCAACCGTCAATCATTATTATATTTGAATCCTTGAAATGCATTTATTGAAGCTGCCATCAAATAGTGGATTAAAACCTTATCACATTTGCAAACAGTTGGAAATTAAAAAGGATAACAAGTTTTCGATCTTTGAAAATCAGATTTGTTGAACTGATAAAATCAAAAGCAACAAAGTGTTCAAACATGAAGCAAACACATTTATAAGATAATTGCTAGGACTTATATGCAACCATCTTGTTTTAGAAATGTTGAAAATATCGTAATTAGTTTCTAACAAATGCTATTCAAAAAACTATTTGGCAAAAAAACATCTTACTTTCATTGACATAATAGCGCATAATGTACTTAAAAACGTTTAATAAAATATTTTGTTCACAGAAAAGAGTCTAGATGTAAACTGTAAGGCTGATAAAGAATGTCTAAGTCCATTGCTTTGTACAGACGGAACTTGCCAATGTGCTACACATCAGTTTTGGGTAGGGTCTTCCTGTGTTGCACGTAAGCTGATTTCCAACTAATAAGGTTGCATCAATATTCTTGGACAATGCATACTCAATAAATAATATAAAATGTAAAAGAAATTGATGACATATAGATGTTTTTGGTTATTTGTGTATAGTGTATTGTTTATATCTGTATTAGCCTTATAATGGGTTGATTGCAGGATTAAAAAAAACATTTATATGACTCTGGTATTAATAAACAGGGATCCTTCGTATCAATGCTGGACTAGTGAAGAATATTGTAAATAGCAAACATAAAATTTGTTGTTATACTTTTTTAATCAAAAACAAACTATTTCATAATTTACTTTGTTTAGTATTTGGTTTGTGTATTTATCGTTTTCATTAGCATGAAGATTGTATGCTTTTACGGAACAACTTTTTGATTTATAAATTTTTCGTCCCTAGTGACAAGTGTTCCAACACATATCTTAGTACGACAGGCAGAATTGTTTAGATATCTTGAGTCGATGAATTTAAAGGTCAAACAACCGGAGCCGTCGCAGAGTCCTATTAATGAATTAGTTTGATTATAAAGTTGCTATGTACCCATGGCACAGTTATTACCTAAAAATCAGGCCAGTTGAATATTTGGACCATACCAGTTTGGTCATGGTCATAACCATATCTGTACATTCGTATACGTATAGTCTTGATAATTACTTTCGTTCATACAATCGCTGAACAGTTACTTTTACTTTAAAAGCGAAAAGTTTGACTCATCAAGGTGTCAAAAATAAACGATTTTAGAAATAAGTTTGGTTCATATTTAAACAAATATTTGTCAATAACAAACGAAATACTGAGAATCTAACTTAGACGTGAAGTTATAGTATAAGGATTTAACATAGTCATTGTCGATTTTTCTTACGAAACAAAATATGTAAACATTGATTAAGCAACATTACTTCAAGAATTGTCTATGCTAACTGTTAATCGATGAGCTATTTGTTATTCACAAGATTTTGGGTTATTTAACATTTTTTTTAATTTGTTCTCTATTTTTGGTGTTTAAGTAAATAAAAATATCTTAAATATTTCAAATTATTTTTTAGTTATTAAATGTATTCAAATGTATGCATACTCCTGTATCTACAATAACTGTATACTTGCTGTCTCAATATGTTAATGTGAAAATTGATGCTATTGAACAATCGTATGAATAAGAGTAAGAACAAGTCAATAAAGTCAAAATACGAGTAATTGATTAAATCATATGAAATATAAACAAAAAAAATCTAAATAAAGGCAACAGTAGTATACCGCAGTTCGAAATTCATAAATCGATTGAGAAAAAAACAAATCCGGGTTACAAACTAAAACTGAGGGAAACACATCAATTATAAAAGGAGAACTACGACACAACAGACACCCAGCATTAAATTCTAATGCATTTTTTATGTAACAATTTTTTCATTTTGGCTAAAGATAACCGTCAAATCCACAGTTGACCAGGCGTAACTAGGAGGGACCCGCCATTTTGAATTATTGGATCAACAATTGTTCGATTACTACAATATTTCCGCAAACTAAACAACACCTACCTCGAATTCGCCGTTTTGATGTGATTTTATCCGAATTTAATTCGTAGAGGTAACGTAATAACCTCCAGTTTGTAAGTTTTCATTTGTATGACGTCACGTTTAGCAATGACGTCTTTGCGCCAAAATTATTCATGAAGTTTCGCGGAAGTATTTTGTATGTCAAATTTATACCTTTTTTCAAGCCCTAACGTATTTATACTTTTTGTAATGCATTAGAATCGGAATAACAGTACTGAAGTTGAAGAGTTGCCACCGTCAATTTTGATTTGATGGTCGCAAATTTAAGTTTTACTGTCTCCGCTACGCGTCGCCAATAAAACTGCATTTGCGACTGTCAAATCGACAATTGACGATGGCAACTCTTCAACTACTGTACTGTTATTCCTTAAATGTAACACACACAGAAACGAACTATAATATAGCAATGGCCATTTTCTTGCCTTGGTACAGGACATTTTAAGAAAATTTTAAATCATTTTAAATCAGGGAAAAAGCAAGAAAAACAAATTCCTATAATTCGATAGTACACGTATGTTCGAAAAGTTCATATGATCCAGAACATTTATATTTTAATTGCCTACAGTGACCCGTGTTCCAAAAAGTGTAATTATCAGGACGACAAGCAGAAGTATTCAAATGTCATGGAGTGAGCCAGAAGAATCAAAAAGTAGCATAACAGGATACCGTGTAAGAGTCAAATCAAATAATGATTGTGTGGTGGAATTATTATTTGTTTGCAGTTGTACCAATGTGGCAAGTATTTAGTTATCAACAAATTATTTGAGGACAAATTCTTAATCACCATCGTTTCATAGATTGTAATCGCTAATCATAAGATACTCATGCAGAAACTTAAAATAAACTCACCGTTATTACAATCGTCCATTTTATTTTATCATACTTCACGTTAAAATGCCATATTTGATTGGCTTATACGAGGGTGTTAATTAACTCTATCACATGGCTGAGCGGGTGACAATTTTTTTGAATGTCATCCTCTCGTCCAGACCAATCAAAAATCGATAATTTAAAGGACAATGAATTGAATTTACATCAAGTTATTAAAGACAATGCTTAAGTTCTGCGTTTTGGCTCAGATTCTATTATTTGAAATAAAACATCTTGCTTCACTTCTGTTGATTTTTCTAATACCCGTAACGTTGTTATGTACGTGACGCCATAGAAAATACTTTTAAATAAAATTCATCTGTAAAAGACAATAATGATAGGACATTCAGTATAATAAATTAATTAACACACAGCTGAGAGGGTGAAAGAGCAGATTGGTACCCCTCGAAAAAGCATTGTTTTTCTCGGGGTAACAATCTGCTCTATCACCCTCTCAGCTATGTGTTATTTATATATTATTCCATTGTCAAACATCATGGACCTTTCGACATTTACGTGTGTCTCCTGCAGATGAACAAATGTCAACCTTAACAGATAATGTTAGGTATGGTTATATATTTTCGGGTCTTGTTAAAGGGTCACTTTAACTGCTTTCATAATTTCATAGTCAAAACATTTACCTTTATTACTAATTCACATTGCTTGTATTGGTATTTAACACATGCTGAAATATTACTATTTAATAGTCTTTTACTCGAACAAATCATTGGCTACTTTTGTACTTATAGGTGATACAACATATGTGCACATCGGCCAAAAGACAGATACGAGAAAATAAAAGTGATAAAGAACTAGTGTCAACAATGTCGAGTTTTATAGACCAGTTATTACCCTATACATATTATGATGTGTGGATAAATGCGATAAATGCAGCTGGTGATGGAAACCGGAGTGAAACATCAGTTCAAACCGATTCAGAAGGTATATATTTTATCCGCCTTGTCAAATGATAACTTGGCGTAAGAAATTTCTGAACCCGAAACTAACTAACCTGAACTTAAGTGTTTTGCTGATATCATTTAAAGTATTTTGGTTTACATATACATTTATCATTAGAAGGAATATGCAAGATGCGATTTGTTTTGCTTTTCGTTTGAAACTCATTATATTATGCTAACATTCGTTTTTTATGTTTCATTATCATCGCATATTGTAAGGGTTATGATTGTTTATCTACGACTAATGGTTTTGATTGTCACCTCGAATAGGTACTTATTATATATTATATAGAGTCCTGTGTCGAGTAAAGAGTTTCGTTCTTCTTATTTTCTTGTTTTTTTTCGATTTTGTACACAATTAATGCATCAACGAGAACTGAAAATCGGTTTACTACGTCTATGAGTACTATAACCTCAAAGTTTGAAATATTTTTGTTTTAGAAAATAAACCACTCGATTTCTTGCAACGTAATTATTTCTAGCCCGGAATAAGCCCATATGAACTTGCCAGATACTCCGAAAACTATTCTTGGTAGTAAGAATTTCTCAATAGTTCATTCAAAGCAGTGGCTGTTAGATTTGATGTCAGCGAGGTAACGGTGGAATATTATGTCGTTCGTCCGTTTTGCGGCCGAACCGTCACCAAAATCTCTGCAATTAATTTTAACCAGGCTAGGAGAAGGTATGTAAATAGGCCTTCTCCTGATGGCGACGTGCCTCTACTTTACACCTTAAGGGATTAAAACAGGCACGACAAATGCAGGTTGTAGTGTAATCAAGACAAACATCAGAGGGCTTTGAGGGGCGTTGAGGGCGGGTTGTAATATTTGCAATGCAACTTGGGAGACGATGATCGGTTATTCTTTCCATCTCTTAATAACTGGTCAACTAGAGATACAAAGTATTTAATACCAAACTTTTAGGAGTATCTTCTGTTTAATCCTCTGACTATTTTTTCAAAGATCAGGGCCTCTGTAGAGAATGAGTACAGATATTCAAATAAGAAAGTTTTGCTTGCCGTTATATGACTGTGGGTGTCATGTTAACATATGAAGACTTTATCCTTTTAAGTGCTTCATTTATAGTTCTAGGATTTTCCTATCTGACTGTCCAGACTACCTCTTCCTGACATTATTTGGATCAATTTGTTTGATGATCTCATCATTGGTTTGGTAATACATGTCCTTTGTAGCACAAAAACGTGCTCTGCAAATTCCTTTATAGTCTCTGAGTCTATCTGTCTGATGTTTTTTTGTGTTTTTTCTTAAACATATGGTTTCTCCTTTTTTTTAATTGTTTATGATTGCCAAATTTGGATATATGCAATATTCGGGTATATTTTAGTGCAACCTTGAATATGCAATCTAAAATCCGACATGTTCTCTTTTTGTCCCCCTCATTATGCTGACATGCAGTTCTTTCGAACTGGTAAATGAAGGCTTGCCAAGATAGATTTTATAAGCCGGTGAATATTAGCATCTTTTGCAGTTTCTGAACAGTTGATCCAACATAAAACTGGACTTCTGATGGTGGAACAGTGTAAGACCCAGATGTTGGCGAGTTTGGTCTGATTGAATCATGAATTAAGATGGGGTTATACGATGATGATCGGGCCAAATTCCCTTGTCGTTTGGGACCCTGGGAAACACAGATTTTTTTTAATGATCTCCAGTAAAGTATTCAGCCTCAATATGTGATGGTACTGGCTTTCCAACTGTCCTTAGTCTGAGACGGTTGCTTTTGACTGCACTTCCATATTTGACTCAGCGGGCTCAATTTTAGAAAATTAGCAAAGGAGGAACCGAGGGACACTGTCCAACGGAACTTATGGGTAGGATTTCTCATATTTTATTACAGTGTCTTTTTTAGAATCAAACACACAAGGTTGTTCCTCTATTTTTTATCCTGTTTAGGATGTTTGTTCTGCAGTAATGGTAGCGGGTTTTTAAACTGGATGGTTGACTTAATTAAATTGGTTTGCTCTATTTTAGTCGTGTCTTGAACCGTCTCTTTCCTTTTGCCAATTTTTGAAATTGTTTCTTTTACTTGTGGTCCTGTTGTAACATTTGAAATATGCCGTTTGCATTACTGTCGTAACTTCATTATATCATAGTGCATCCTTAGGTACACGATTGGCAAACCAGGTTCTACAAGATGTTTTTTTCTTTAATGTTGATTTTGGCACAAAAGTAACACCAAAAACTACATTAAATTCTTATGAAGTTTGAGGACTCATTAGCCTCAAGTATATGTATGTCCATTTTATTGCATGTACCCTCAATGGATTTAAGTTGTTCAAACGTGGCCTTCGTTAGTATCACAGGTTTTGCCATCCTTGATTTTGATGTTTGGAAGTTATATTATCAAACTATACCTGTAAGAGATGCGAATATGTTCTTTTAAACAGTTCTGTATTTCCTTCCGAAGATAAGTGTTTTAAAATCGCCCATACTGCCCGTACTGTATTTTAACAGTTGACATTGTATTGTGAATGTTGACACTCTGTCAGTACTTTATTTCTACCCAATGCAAGCGAAAAAAATAATTTTGGACAAGATGTTGCATATTGCGATTCAAAATCGCGACCCACTAAATCGAGAAACTAGGCAAGAATATAAATTTAAACAGCAAATGTAATATACAGTACTTCCTTATAAAATACTGAAACTTTTCAAATCTAATGAAGATTTGTGATTTTAATGTAACCTCCGCTGAAAATTGCAATAATTTTAAGTCAATGGTGTGAAACGTACAGTGCAGAAGCCGATGAAATTTCAAAGTATACAGATTTGAGCTGTGGCCAATGGCGTGGACTTCGAGTATAAAAGTACAATATATGAAAAATATATAATAACTCGCCATTTATTATAACCAAATGTTGATTATTGTACCCCTCTTTTTGACATGTTTCAACTATTATGTCTGCTTGTTTTGTTCACGCATCGTCGTCATGATAATGGAATTTGATGCAACTGTCATACAATTGAGAGCTTTAGCTTTCTATCAAACCAGGTTCAATCAACCTATTTCTATAAGAAAATGCCTGCACCGAGTCAGAAATATGAGAGTTGTTACCAATTTATTTGATGTGTTTGAGCTTTTGATTTTGGCATTTGATTAGGGCCGTTCCGTTTTGAATTTTCTTCGGACTTTAGTATTTTTGTGATTTTACTTTTTACCACGGTTTATTCCGGTGATAAAAATTTATACACAAACTGCAGCAAATGTATAAGAAATCAATACAATTAATAAACGGTTAATTCATGTGGTTAAATGTTAAAAGAATAATGCATCATTATACGCACTACGTCATTGGTTTATGACGAGGTCCAAACAAAACGTAGACTGGGCATACACTGGTATACAGCACCACAAATCCATGAACGCATTTCCTTTGACATTTGCATTGTATAAAAATTGTAAGAATAAACAGAACGTTTCTTAGAAAAAAGTAATGCAGGGTTAACAAAAATACATATTTACCTTCTTTGTATATAAAGTTTTAGCAAATTTTTTCACATTTTACAAGAGAGGAAGTCTGTGTGTTTACATTATTATTCGACAAAACGTGATCACACTCGAAAACAATTTGATCGGATCACTCGAAAAACCACGATCCCAGTCGGTCATTATAACTACCGTGAACATATAATCGATCTTTCGAAATCGTATACCCAATACCAATTAGCTTTTTATGAACAAATACGTTACTTTCTAAATTGATATGGTTATTGTTGTGAAAGTATTAGCCACTTGAACTCGAATTTCTTTTTTCTCCGCCCACATGAGTGTAGGCCAGAATTCTTTTTAAAAAAGGTCATGCTACCATGAAATTCATGTGTTTGCTTTCTTGATGTAATGATTCTTTGTTGTTTATTTTCTTGCAGTTCCACAAAAGCCGTTAGGTGTAGCTGCTTCTGTCGTGAGCTCAAGTGAAATAACAATAACATGGAAGATGCCATTACCAAGACCAGGGAATACAACTTATTATATTGAAGCTTATGAAGTTGTTCTAAATGCTCAACCTGCATTTCTGAAAATAACAAACGTAACTGGTATGTGTTTCTATATAAAGTATGCTACTAATTTTGCTGCATTTGTCGCTGTTTCTGTAATTACCTTAATCATTCATTTAAGAATTATACAATACTCGTGAGTATACCAAAGGTAAGGCATAAACAGAACATGGAAAAAACTGTCTAAACTCAAATTTGCACAATGAAGAACTATAATAATGATGGTCACCGAATGCAACTTTTGACCAGATATTGTTGTTTCGTTGTTTTCCTCTCATAGTTTATATGTTTCCCTCTGTGTTTCTAACCCGGATTTGTTTTCTCTCAATTGATGTATGACTTTTGAAAAGCAGTATACTACTGTTGCCTTCAGTTAATATGTATAAGCCATCGCTTGATTTTACATTTGCTATTTGTAGGTTTTCATACGAAGACAGCACATTTGTTTGGATTAGAGGCATATTGGAACTATACGTTTTCAGTAGTTGCTGCCACAGACAAAGGCAATAGTGAACAGTCTGAAATGTCAACTTTTGTAACAACAAAGCAAGATAGTAAATATAGTGTGTTTCACTTATGGCCCAAAACGGCCTAAAATATCAACTTTATCATAAAACTCCAAAAAGTTCACAATTTGGTTCGTAAATGGGTCTATTTCAAAAGACTTAATACTGAATAAATCAGTTCTTTTCATAAAAGTACATACTATTCTCCAAATTAGGCCCATTTTGGACATTTTGTCAAAATATGATGATTTTGTGCAATTTTCAGACATAAAAGCTTGAGGAAAACCGTGGCCGAACTACGATCCAAAATGTTTTGTAACCAGAAGTTTCCAATTTTGATATTATAATTCATCGATATAAATACGTTTTGGATCGTGGATGGCGGCCAAAGCTAATTATGCCAAACACGATTAAAATTAAAGAACATTTTTACCAAAATTGACCTAAAATACAAATAATACGGTCAAAGCTTCAAAAATTATATAGGAAGGTGCAAAAAAGGTTATTTTAGTCTTAATAGTATTATCACAAGTATTTCTATATGAAATTTGTAATTTGTTGGCCCTTTTTTCGTGAACCTTCTCCTTTAGTAGGTGTGTGTTATTTCTATTTTGGGAAGATATCTTCAACGGCTACTAAAAATAAAACTTATTTTGCATCCGGCCGTCTTCGTCCTGAAATGATTGCTTACGTAATGCACTGAAACCTTCATTCGTTTCTTATATACTGTAATCTTACTATAACTGCATCATCTTTACTACCTATGTTTGCTTATTACATACAAGATGCCAGTTATATAAAGAAAACATATTGTGATAAATAGTCACGTCATTCCATAATGAAAATAGTGGAACTAAGGATTAAGTAGCCAAATTTCTGAATATTTTAAAGTTTATATTTCTGTTGAATTTAATTAAAAAAAATCATTTGTCGACATACCGCATTTGTCGAAGTTTTCGTTTTTATTGTATAGACTTAGCACATTTGAGTAAACTATTTTAGTGTTTTCTTTGTATTTCTTTATTTGTGAATATGTATAAAGATTGGTTCCTTGTTCATTGTTGTAAAGAAAAAAAAGGTTAAAATGAAATACTCATGACTCACATATCGAACTTCAAGGTAAATTCACTAAGCGACAAAATAAATCGTTGTTAACCAACTGAACTAGTGATAAAAAACAACTGGCATCATCGATATGGTGGGTTAAACATAGTTATAATGCTAGATGAACCTCTCACGGGTATTGAAGTTGTTTATAGATCCGTTATACAGTATTGGCAACATTGAACGAGCAACTCAAAAGTTAATTGGTTATGGTGATAATAAGTGTGATCCAGCAGCCATATGTAAAGATACATTACAGACATGCAACACAACTAGATATTTAATCAAATAAAAAACATAAATTCAAACAAAAGCCAACAATATTAGAGGGATCCGATCAGAAATATTCGGATTGGTGTAGTGCTTTTACGAGGTAGATGGAGTAAAACGATCATATGACATTTTGATGTCCAAAAATTGGCAATATTTTGACTTTATCTGTTGACTACTTTGATTGGGTTATTCTTATCATAACATTATAATGAAACTGAACACACTTATCTTACATAAGATGTATTTTTCAAATTAGCACAGTAAAATGTATTTCGATATTTCCCGTCGAAAATGACGTGTTTAACAGAATAAAGCGTCTGATTTGTAATTTTTCTCTATTTCTGGTGAACATTGAGAATGGAAACGGCGGATGCGATAAAAAGAACGTCACACTAAACTCCTATAAATATAAAAGAACCACAAATTAAAATAAAACAACAAAAACATACAAGTCTAACAAAGGCCAGGGTGATACTTACTTGGGACAGCCATAAATTTGCGGCGAGGTTAAACATGTTTTGTGAAATCTCAATCCTCCCGATTAGTTATCGTAAGATTTGTATGAACATTTATTCAACATACGAAACAAATTAATTTGTGTTCCTGCATTGCTTAACAAAGTACTGTCTGAGCAAGCATTATTATCAATGTGAGTATACAGACGATTTGTCAGTGTAGTTGCAATGTAACAAAATGCAATTTTACAGCTCCTGGCAAAGTAACGAATTTTGAAATCAAAAGACCGACTGTGATACTAACGACAATGGAAGTTTCCTAGAGTATACCTTTATTTAGAGAAAGAAATGGTATCATTAAGGAGTATAAAATAAGCCATAACATTAGTGGGGTTAGTGTCATATATTTTTTACATATTATATTTTTAAGTTCTAATAATGAAATTCTATCAGCAAAATGTTCCGAATGATTTTACTATAAATGAAGATATGAGAACAGTATGTGCGTTATATACAAATCAAATGTTTGAAAAGTCACATTTATGATGTAGTTATTACCGTCATACATCAAGTACACATAAATATAATCCAATGGTCAGTTTTACATGTCGGAGCTTTCGCTACAACTATATCGTGTATAGAATAAAAAGTTATTAGAAAATGTCTCACGTAAGTACTAGCATGCTGGTGTATAAATAAAGGCAACAGTAGTATACTGCTGTTCAAAAGTCATAAATCGATTGAGGGAAAATAAATCCGGGTTACAAACTAAAACCAGGAGAAACATATCAACTATGAGAGGACAAAAACGAAACAACAGAGACACTGATGTGCAACAAAAACCAAATAACAATGCAACACACACAGAAACGAACTATAAAATAACAACTGCCATTTTCCTAACTTGGTACAGGACATTATAAGATAAATATGGTTGGTTGAAGCTGGTTTTGTTTCTAGCTAAACATCGCACTTTTATTGCAATGTTAAATATACTGGTAAAATGATAACATTACATGACAGGAATACAGTACAAATAATTGCAAGAACATTCATATACACCATATAAAACCGTCGACCTGTTATTCGTTACATGTTGTCGAAACAAAAAAAATATGTTATAGATAATGCATATTATAAGGTTTTTCTTGTCGTAGAACACACCGAGGGGTGTCAGAATTGATCAAATGAAAGACCGACCGTAGGGAGGTCTTTCTTTGGGCAATCATGACACCCCGAGGTGTGTTCTACGACAAGAAAAACCTTAAAATATGCATTATCTGACTTATATACCGTCAAAAAATATTGTTTTTAATAAAGATTTGCAAAATTTAGCATTCTATTTTACCGACCACACTAAAGTGGGATATTCCTTTCTAATGCGTTCAGGTTTTAATACGCCCTACGGCTCATTTAGAATGTGAAATACAACTCACTAATTAATCTAGATATAAACCTTAGAAATTATTATCCATACACAATAAAAATATTACTGTAACTGCATGAAGTAAGACACAAATGAATGGTTACCATCTGATAACGGTGTATGAAAATAACAAGACACTTTGTAAGTAATTTATTGTACCAACTTAGTTTATGGTAAAGGTGGGGAGGGGGGGGGGGGGGGGGGGTGTTATGTTGTTGGTTTTTTTTTTCTATTTGTAATGACATTTCTATCGCGGAAAAGTTTTTATTTTTTCAACAATTCTAATTGAATCGAATGAAATATTCAGAATGATTTTCTTTTGAATAGCAATACATTTTTTTAACAGATAATCAGGATATAATTATATACCCTCCCAAACCCAACCCCATTGTGAGGTACATAAATGTAAGAATATTCTATTAGTTGATCATTTGATAGAGTAAAAGGTATACATAAATGTAAAAAAGTTCAGAAGTGACATGAACGGGGCACGAAATCGTGATACATGTACATGTTACACGAAAACGAATATAAATACATGTAGGTCACAGTATGATTTCCTATTCAGTGTGTATTGTCCTGAACACGCATGCCATATTTGCCACTGGACGTTAAGCAACCATCAATCAATCAACCTATTCAGTGGGAATCAATAAGATTTTCAAAATTTTACACATGAATATGTTAAATCTGGTTTTATTTTAAAGTGTTATGAAAGTTTTACATTCAAATTCATCTCACATATATGATATTGTCTTTGTATTGTAGCGATAAATTAACAAAAGTTCACATTATTTGTTTCTATTATTAAACTGCGGGCAATGACGATTTTGTTACACCTATCATAGATTGAACTTTAAAAAATAAATTCCCCAATCGGCAACAAAAAACTATAAGAGGATTATAATTTTGAAGTAAATTATAGTTTGCATTTTTATCAACGAAAATAATGACCTCACACAGGTCATTATTTTATGCCTTGGAGCATATTTCATTGAAACATGGTATCGTCCGGGTTGATTCTTCGAAAGAATGACCTATCGTTCTGAAAGAAAATAACTCCATATAGGTATATAAGTATATTTATCTTCACTGTATAAAGTGAAAGTAAAAAAAAATGCTGTGATGAAACTCAGTACCTCAATTATGCTTATCGCCTAAACGATGAATATGCTGCAATGCAACTTAGGATTACAATTCGCACGACTTTAAAGATGTGCATATGTAAATGTTTTATGAACAATAGTCAGAATTTACCAAACTATTTTAATTGGTAAAAAATTTATAATTTAATGGAGAAGACTTCATAAGTATGATTTACTTATGTCTAATCCATTTCGCATTATTTCAGCAAATAAAATATGTTTAACCTAATTTATAATTCTAGAATGATCTTTAGCATACACGCTTGATAACATAAGCGAAAGAAAGCCAAATACATGATCCTGAAATTATTTTGGGAACATCAACTGTTTCGGTTCTTTTGTTGCTCAGTTGTTTTACTCTTATAGAATATGTTTCTTATCAGTTTTTTGTTTGTAACCCGGTTGCTTAATTGATTTATTACTATTGAACAGCAGTATACTACTGTTGCTTTAACTTACACACCCTTTGCTGTAGATATTCTTTGATTTTACCCCACCGCATGTTTGCGCCTGTCTCAAGTCAGGCGCTTCTGGCCTTTGTTATATTTAGTCTTGTATGTTATTCAATTTTAGTTCATTTATATGTTTTGGAGTTTAGTGTGACGTCTATTCTCACTGAACTAGTACACAGTTTTATTTGAGGGCTAGCTGAGGACCACCTCCGGGTGCGGGACATTCTCGCTGCGTGAAAAACTCATTGGTGGCCGTCGGCTGTTGTCCGCCCTTTGATCGGGTTGTTGTCTTTTTTGGCATATTCCTCATTTCAATTCGTAATTTTATTTGAGTTTATTTATGACGCATGAAATGTATAACGTTTTGTTTTCATTCTTCAATGTGCAAATATTTCTCAACACTACTTCCAAAACTGCACAAAGGTCAACCTTAAATCCTGTTCAATTTTAATAAAATTCATTTTTAATTCATTTGCAAACTAGTTAATAAATGGCGCTTTATTCATCATATGTCCCTAAATACCAAATAAGGGAAGCATATCTATAGAAAATCAACGTACTTATTTTAAAGATACGCACAAAAAGTCTTTCATGAAAATATTGTTCACACTTATGTCACTGATATCACATTGATTTATAAATAGTTTGATACACTATTCAATTTTTATCCAGACAACACAAAAGGAAGTTATTGTTGCAGATTCCGATGTTTTCCAAAAATTGTATTACATTACACCAGGTAGACATTATCAGGTTGAGGTGAGTATTATTCAATCACACTTATAGTCAAATGACATCTACCAACGTTGTTAAAACATACCAAACGCAAATTATTGACAAACCAATTCCAATAGTAAAAGATTGAACAATTCAAACGAACCAACTGAACCCGATAATATTCATATGTGTTACCCGTCCACGTCCACTCTGTGTTTTCGTTAAATGGATTTATATTTGTATCCATCTGATGAAATGAGCCTTTTTCAATTGATTGTGATAGTTTGTTCTTATGTTTTACGCTTACACAACTCGTCCATATTAGGAGCGGGTTGGCGCACTCACACAAGTATAACTCAGACACATTTTGTATGTGTCTATCCCAAGCTAGGAGCCTTAATAAAGTGGTTATCGTTTGTTGTTGTGTTACATATTTGTTTTTCATGTATTATTTTGTACACAAATTAGACCGTTAGTTTTCTCGTGTGACTCGTTTTACATTAGTCATTTCGTAGCCTTTTATAGCTGACTATGTGGTATGGGCTTTGCTCATTGTTGAATGACGTACAGTTACCTATAGTTGTTAATTGGTGTGTCATTTGGTTGCTATTGGAGAGTCATACCATTGGTAATTATACCATATCATGTTTTTTATATTGATTGGAAGGCAGTTTATCTCGAAAAACAATAAAGGAACCACAAATCAGATTTCAACTACATATCTCAAAAGGAGAGTAAAGCCAACAAATGAAGATATAGTATTGTCCTCTCATTTGCATGGTTTTTTTCAGCTTCTCAAGGACACTGGTCTTTTATTTTCACAGATAATTTTTTGTATATGTTGACATCACTTTCTTTTTGAAAACTTCTCTTTTCAAGATATATGCTGTAAATTCACTTAACCAAGAAGGAGAAAAACAGCTGACGATATATTACGCGTCATCAAAACTTGAATGTAAGTTTATTGTAATGTGAATGTACCTGTGATGTTATTTTCAGATGTCTTACATTACTTTGAATTGTTCGCAAAATTATTTTTTACTCGGAGAATATATAACCTTAGTTGTAAGTTATAAGGTGAACTTAAGTCATACAAAATACAATAACATACGATCATAGAAGGAAACAAAACAACTTTGAAATGGAATATATTTATTTTACCTATACTTAATAATATTTTCATTAACTTTAAAACGAATAAAGGTACATTTTGTAATTCCTTTATATTAACAAATGATAGTAATCCTTTCATTTCTGCTGCATTGGGATATTTAACATAGTATTCTGGAATATGAATATATTCAATGTTTATTTGGCATGCCACCTCGGCAGAAACATTTTTTTTTTAGTATCATTTGAATTGTACTTGGTTGTTGTTTTTGACGAAACAGTAGAAACTGTATGTATGAGGTTTTTTAGTATATCTATTTATATTTTTATATACGTTTTTTTAGTAAGAAACAGTCTTGCTTTGCAGATTTACCTTATCGTATCAATTATTATCTTTTTTGAATAGTTTCAAAATTGTCTATGACATATATATAGAGGTGTCATAAATAAAGGCAACAGTAGTATACCGCTGTTCGAAACTCATAAATCGATAGAGATAAAAACAAATCCGGGTTACAAACTAGAACTGAGGGAACGCATCAAATATAAGAGGAGAACAACGACACAACAAAAACACAACATTAAAATGCAACACACCCAGAAACGAACAATAATATAACAATGGCCATTTTCCTGACTTGGTACAGGACATTCTAAGAAAACAATGGTGGGTTGAACCTGGTTTTGTGTTTCATAACCACTTTTTTATCATTTAGTATCTTGATTGAAGCACCATCTGGTTCTAATTCATAAAATTTCTGCACATTACTAGTGGTTCGTGATATGATTCTATAATTTGATGCATGCATAAATATTTCAAGAATATTTTCAACGCATCAATGAACATTTGTTTAATTTTTAGCACAATCAGAATTATTACTTAAAGGATATACAATAGAAACAGTAGTAGGAGCTGCAGTTGGTTGTGTTGTATTTAGTGGTATTGTCGTTGGCCTTGTATTTTGCCTAATCCGGAAGCGCAGACGAAATATGAATTCCAAACAAGCAGGTTAGTTTTCGTGGTTGCTGCTGCATTGTAACACTGTATACTAGTATATGTTTGTAATATAATAGTCATAAGAACTTTCTGTAGAAAATGATAATCGAATCATTTATATTTGTTTTATGAGAATATATGTATGTTTTTTGGAGTTTTTGACATTAGCAGTTTTGAATCAAAACGTATAAATAAAGGGATACCAATTGTTTAAAACATATGGCAAAGAATCGAAATAATTGTGACAAAACACGTGCAAAAAAAAAACTAGGATAAAAATTAGGACGTATATACATAGCCACAAAAAAATCATAGTATAATATGCAACGTCTTAAAATGTTGATTCCTAATCCCCATGTGACGAGACCCAGATGAACTCAAGGCATTAACTCCGTCCGTCAGCCTGTTATATCTAAGTTTCTTTACTATTTTTTGTTACAGTAAGTTACATATCAAGTTCCGTTCCGTTTGAGCATTTTCTTTTTGTAATGTGACATAAGAAATTGTTGTAGACTATCTACAAGCGTTTTCTGTATTGTCAATAACTGTATTGTCAATAATTAGAATAAATATATTAATTATTAAAAGTTGTTGAAATATTCGCATTTCCACAAAGATATTCTTGCCTAACAGACCGCGAAAATCCACAAATTAATCGGCAACATTTTTTATCAATTTGAATTGTAATCTTATTAAACATTCCTCACAAAAGAATACTTGTCCCATTTGATATAAGTAAAACTCCTGCAATGTCTAACCGGTAAAGGACCTTGTAATGCATGAATGTTACCTGGTTAAGCTGTTTTTTTTCTTTTCAATCTTTTGTAGTGCGTGGATTTTTGTTTATCTTAGTGAAGGAATCCTTGTCTTAACCAGTGTTAATACTTTAACTAAAATTAGAAATATTTAACGGTCTTATATAGTGTAGATGTGATTCTTCTAAATTGAGTTGATATTATTGTTTTTGTAGAAACACAGCATATCCAAGAAGAGTCAAATATGTATGTAGAATTTATACACCTAACTTGTACCTAGTATATGCATACTTAAACAGGTTTAATAAATATATAAAAAATAAACTTTCAAAACAATAATGGCCTATTATAATAATATGCACTTATGCAGATTTAAAGGACAGACATTCTCGTTTAACATCTAGTAGAGTTACAACTACTTATGGTATTATTTACGATGGAAATTAATAAAGACAAAAAAAAAGAAGCCACTTATCAATTGTAAGTCGGGTATAAACAGACAACTCCTTGGTCAAATATAAAAATCAATAAACAGCAGTTCACAAAACACTTCAAAGAAACAAAAGATTGAGTAATACGATCTCCAGCAAAAAACAAGTTTCAACAATTTCCTGCCAACACCATTTTTCCGGATTGGTCTAAAAATGGGACGAATGATACCAGAGGGACATTCAAACTCATATGTCAAAAATAAACAGACAACGCCATGGCTAAAAGAGAGAAGACCAATTGACAAACAATAGTACACAAAAAACAACATAGAAACTAAAGACTGAGCAATACGAACCCTACCATAAACTGGGGTTGATCTCAGGTGCTCAGGAAGGGTAAGCAGATCCTGCTCCACATGTGGCACCTGTCGTGTTGCTCATGTTATTACAAACCCGGTAATAAGTTTAATTCGGTAGGTCACAATCTGGAAAAGGGTACAGGATTGTAGTTACTACATAAGTAACATACCCGTTATCATCTGTGATACGGTCAACCAACTTGTGATGGCGTCCGTATAACTTACGAAGGGATGAATTCAACTTCACAACTTGAAACTCTTGGTTTAATAGCTTCCTTGTGAGAAGCAATCTGCTATCAAGGAAATCATGATAGGAATTATAAGCCCTGGAATATCGTATCAACTGGGAGATATGTACTCCGTATGCAGGCGCTGCTGGAATGTTGCTACATAGAAATGGAAAGTTCAAAATTGGGAAGCTAAAATCATCTCTTTTGTCGTATAGTTTTGTTTTCAACTGACCCTCATTGTCAATTTGTAGATGTAAGTCAAGATATGAGGCAGATTTAACTGTATCTGTTGTATCCTTTATCTTTAGTTGATGGGATAGGTGCGTTCAACATAGTCACCAAATTTTGAATTATTTAGTGAGAGAACATCATCTTTATAGCGAAAAGTAAAGTTAAAGGATACTGTTAACTTCGTTACTTTCTTCCTAAGAAGTTCTCCTGTATGAAGTCAGCCTTATATGAATAAAGGAACAAGTCGGTAAGAAGGTGGACACAGTTTGTTCCCATGGGAATGCCGATTGTTTGTTGAAAAACACGTCCTCCAAACGTAACAATATGCTATCAATAAAAAAATCAAGCATCTTGATAATAGATATAGGAAGATGTGGTATGAGTGCCAATGAGACAACTCTCTATCCAAGTCAAAATTTATAAAAGTAAACCATTATAGGTCAAAGTAATGATAATGTCAGTTTCAGAAAATTTGTTGTTTGAAACAGAGTGATTTTTTCCAAAGTGGGATTTATCCCTTCCTGAGACAAGATACTTGTATCAACGTTGGCCATTCTTTTTTTCGAAAACAAAGAAGGACCAACTTTTTCAATTTTTCTGTCAGTTTGGAATGAGGAATATTTGTGTAAAGTGTAGAAAAGTCAAATGTTTAAATACTATTGTAAGATGAAATACTAAAGATTGTACAATTAGTAACTCCTTTTGTTTTATTTTCTCTCTTTTTTTCATATCTCTAAAACATTAATGTGACGAATTAACTCATTAGCGATACCAGCCTTGCTATTTTATATATCATACGTACGTTTTGTATACATAAATCAGTAGTGCAAGAATTAGACATATAACAATGTTAAAGTTTACCAATTATGGCTGACCCAATCAATGCATTTGGTAAACAATTCTTTGTATTTTGAATGAACAAAATTTGAAAGTTGCAAGATGACCACAGCAACGTTATTTACTCCAGTAAGAAATAAAAACGGGTTAGAATTAAATAATGATCCATGTACAGAGTACATTGCTCAGCCAATATATTTCAAAACTGATTAATATATTTTGCAGTGGAGGCCAATACGAAGAAGTTGGAATGGACAATGTATCTGCTAAACTAGAACTTGGAACAAAAGATACTCAAAATGTTTATGACCAGATTGAACGAATGCCTACAGTAGATAAACAATATGAAAACATGATGTGTAAATGATTATCTGATCTATGTTTCTATTTTATCAACGTATGATTTAAACTTAACGTGTAAAACACGTGTCCATTGAATAACCTTTTTGAAACCTTATTAGACAAAGAAGAGAGCACACACACTACGGCTCATTCAAAATCCATTAGTAAAAAAAAAAAACAAAGACATTTTTGTCTTTTCCTCAGTTTAGCTTTTGTCTCTCAGTTTTTAACTTTGTTGTGTTTTCTTTTCTGTCAAGTTAATCACCTAAATGCACACTGTATGTTAATCTTTCAAATATCTGTATATAATTTGCTTAACTTTAATAATAATAATAAATTGTAGTTTTACCATTTATGAAAATGTGTTAGTTTTTTTTGTAATATGCACAAAATCGGAGATGAAATTTTGCAAAAGAAAGAAAAAACATGTGTTGGCTTCTGTTTTAAAGTCTTAGTTTTATGTCCACATTGATGAAAGTTTCATGTAGTTTCAGAGCAAATTAAATGAGATTAATGTTTTAGCTCTTTCAAATATACACTGAGGAAAGTAATTTCAATAAACTATATTTTACAGTTGAAGTTTCATTTGTCAAAAGCAGGACTTTTTCAGCATACGTTGAATCTCAGTAACAACTTGTACAACTATGAATAAATATACAAGCATTCCATATTAGCAATCTCTGATAAGAAGTAATCAAATTTCGACTTTAAAACAAAGGAATAGGGGCATTAAGGTCCAGTTTTGGCCTTAGAAAATAAAACGTTTGACAACTATTCCAAATTGGCACATAATGTTTGGAAATGCATGGAGTCAAGAAAAATAAATTGAAAACATAAGATGTTTTATCTGATGACGTTACAATTAAGTCAACATATGTACCGTTATCATGAAGACAATGAAAAATACAGAATTTATGCAGATATCCATCATTATTTCCATTGTGGAAACATGGTGCGCAGCCAAGAAACAACAAAATTATTTTAGAGAATCTTTATAAACACTATTGACATAATCTCACCAAAAATAAAGTTGTTTCTTGGGTGTGCACATACTTTTCCTATCTAAAATATACTTAAAAATTGACATAAAACAAGGAAAATCAAGAAATTTTACAAAATATATAAATTTCAGGATGGTTTGTTGCCATGGTAACTTGTTAAATGTAAGATTTGTTTTTATTTTCTGAATACCTTATACCTTAGTCTAGTTGAGACAATTTTAAGAATGTATATGATAACTTTGAAGGCATTTGGTAGTGTCGGTTTGGATATGTATTTTGTCCTAACCGGTTCCTCGTATTGCCTTAGACGTATTTTGCCAAGGCATTTGTGGGGTATCCGGGGTGACCTTTTTCCATTTTATGTAATAGTTTTGGACTTTTTTATACTTTGAGGACTGAGCGAATCAGGTGAGTGTGCGAGTTAGTATGTTTTATTTTATTGCATTGCATTATGTTTGGGGAAGGTTAACTTTCTGGTAGTAAGACCCGTCACGGCTTGGCTGGGGAACTGGGTAGGCAAATGCTCGCATTAATCTGTACCGATACAGACTCCAAATGTCCTCCTTTATACGCCATAACTCATGGTGGAGCTCCTAATAAAAGGGGGCTCTTACGGAGGCAAGACAAGACACTTCCAAAACTCACCAATATATAAAGCGTGAACCCCAAGGGGTTCACGCAAAAAAAAAACCCAAAAAACTGGCAGACCTTGTCAATTAAGATTGGAGTCGAAAACATATTGCAGACTCTGACAGACAGAAAGTCCGGTTTGTATGTGCAAGTCCCAAGCTAGGAGGCTGTAATTCAAGGGATGTCGTTTGTTGCCGAATATCGGCATATATGTTTTTTGTTTGTTGATGTGTACATAAATCAGGCCGTTAGTTTTTTTTTCGTTTGAATTGTTTTACATTTTTACATTAGTCATTTCTGGGCTTTTGAAGTTCTCTTTGGTTGAATACCAATTATGAGAAATAGAGACTTAACACCATTAAAACATACATCTGTACACACGAAGCGGTATATGGATGATTCGTTCCAACTCCGATTCGTTCCAACCAATTCGTGACAAGTTACTTGGTCAATTTGTTCCAACTTTTCAAAGAACAGTGTTTAACCATGTAAACTATTAAAATAACCTTATTACGTTTGTGCTGTACGTATACATGATATATAAAATGTATATAAATATTTATTTGAAATCTGTTTCGATGGTTAATTCTGGAAATGATATTGACCGAGTATACTATTTATTTAAGTGAATAATACATGACAATTTAATATAAAAAAAAATGCTAAGACACCTGCCAACTGTCACTATTTGCGGGGGATTTCCCCCATGAAAGCTTCCAAATGGAAATTTTGAAAGAGCAATTTTGTCCATAATTTTAAACAAAACAACCAATTGGCCCGAGAACACAGTTATTTCGTAGTGCATTTCTTTTAGACAGTAAATTCAAATTAAAAAAATCGCACCTGCTCTATCTCAAAAAGATTTTTACAGTGTAGTGTACTACTATTGATACAAATAATATCAAAATTATAGAAACTTCTACCAGCTCTAACTCAAAATATTGACAATGCTGTGTTAAGGGGGGCTAAAATTCAGTTTGACAGCTTCAGACATTCTAATTTTTGACCTTTTTTAACTGGACCAAATCACTACTTAACATAAAGATTCAGCACCCAAATTTTTTTAACATGTAATTTCATCCCCTTACTTAATATTTCATGCATAAAATATCAAGAAATAAATTGGGAAAGTGTATCAAAAAAAAATGCAAGTTATACACTGTTCACACTAGGGACTATATTCGTAGACAACGAAAACCAAAGGACGATAACTGTGTCCTTGGACCTAATAGGATAGAAAGACTTGACCAATTTTAATAAAACTTTGCATGACCTAAGCTTAGGCAATTATAGGATAGTTGGCCAAGTTTCATGGCCATAGGATATATATTATAGAAACTAGGGCCATTTTAATATTGAAATTTGGATGTTTATTTTTGACGTTTAAATCAAATATTTTCAACTGTCAAGATTTTGGCCTAAAAAATTTAAATATTGCAAAAATTTGCTTTTTAAATACTCTTGAATTTAATATAATAAGTCTTAAAAGCAACGGAACACTCATTTGATTTATCAGATTTATTTCAGTTATTCAAAAGTCAAATTTATATGAGCCTGGGCCTGAAAATAGAGATTTTCGAATTAAGGGAAGCCTTACATAAACATGCATTTTTTCAACCAATTTGAAGTTTTTGAAGTTTTTTAACCATACATTATTCTTCCATATATATTAAATGTACTTTATATGTAAAGAAAAGTTACAAAAAGCATACCACATGAGTATAAAATGGTCTTAGGCCATGTAAGACTGAGAATTATTTAGAGTCGATTTAGGCCGTAGCCCATATTTACATATAAAAATGCACACAGAGGCTATAAGAAATTGAAATTTGTTACTTTTTGCTCATTTCTATGCTAAGATGTCATGATACAAGAAGTCTAATTGCAAAAGGACTCTTGAATTCAACTTTTTTTTGCAGACAGTATGGTTTGATGACCAGTTTTTCACTTTTCAATGGAAAACTTGCATGTAGTTTTAGTCTCATTTGGCATATATTTGAACCACTTACTATCCTAAAGAAGAAAACTATGGTAGCATATGAAATGAATAGGGTGTACTGATCATTGTAAAGTGGTTTTTTTTACAGATTTAGTGAAATATTTGTGATGGACTACAGATTTTATGTACAAAGCTCTTCACATTTCACATACATCAAACAGGCCGTTTAACCAGGGACATAAATACAAATATTCTGCACATTTTTTCTGTGATAATCTACTTTTCTCTAGATTCCGAGTTCACAAATGGTTAATTAAATTTGATTTAAGCATAGTAACACAAATATCAGGAACATAAAAAGCTGTCAGATAGAAAGTCAGCATGGCTCTTAGGCATAAAATGGAAACTGCTTTAAAATGCTTATTTTAGCCGTATAAGCCGTTGACAAATTGAAACCAGCAAACCATTCAGGAAAGTTGCCAAAGTACAGAATCTACATTTACGGAATTCATCTCTTAGGCCCGAGAACACAGTTATTTCGTAGTGCATTTCTTTTAGACAGTAAATTCAAATTAAAAAAATCGCACCTGCTCTATCTCAAAAATATTTTTACAGTGTAGTGTACTACTATTGATACAAATAATATCAAAATTATAGAAACTTCTACCAGCTCTAACTCAAAATATTGACAATTCTGTGTTAAGGGGGGCTAAAATTCAGTTTGACAGCTTCAGACATTCTAATTTTTGACCTTTTTTAACTGGACCAAATCACTACTTAACATAAAGATTCAGCACCCAAATTTTTTTAACATGTAATTTCATCCCCTTACTTAATATTTCATGCATAAAATATCAAGAAATAAATTGGGAAAGTGTATCAAAAAAAAATGCAAGTTATACACTGTTCACACTAGGGACTATATTCGTAGACAACGAAAACCAAAGGACGATAACTGTGTCCTTGGACCTAATAGGATAGAAAGACTTGACCAATTTTAATAAAACTTTGCATGACCTAAGCTTAGGCAATTATAGGATAGTTGGCCAAGTTTCATGGCCATAGGATATATATTATAGAAACTAGGGCCATTTTAATATTGAAATTTGGATGTTTATTTTTGACGTTTAAATCAAATATTTTCAACTGTCAAGATTTTGGCCTAAAAAATTTAAATATTGCAAAAATTTGCTTTTTAAATACTCTTGAATTTAATATAATAAGTCTTAAAAGCAACGGAACACTCATTTGATTTATCAGATTTATTTCAGTTATTCAAAAGTCAAATTTATATGAGCCTGGGCCTGAAAATAGAGATTTTCGAATTAAGGGAAGCCTTACATAAACATGCATTTTTTCAACCAATTTGAAGTTTTTGAAGTTTTTTAACCATACATTATTCTTCCATATATATTAAATGTACTTTATATGTAAAGAAAAGTTACAAAAAGCATACCACATGAGTATAAAATGGTCTTAGGCCATGTAAGACTGAGAATTATTTAGAGTCGATTTAGGCCGTAGCCCATATTTACATATAAAAATGCACACAGAGGCTATAAGAAATTGAAATTTGTTACTTTTTGCTCATTTCTATGCTAAGATGTCATGATACAAGAAGTCTAATTGCAAAAGGACTCTTGAATTCAACTTTTTTTTGCAGACAGTATGGTTTGATGACCAGTTTTTCACTTTTCAATGGAAAACTTGCATGTAGTTTTAGTCTCATTTGGCATATATTTGAACCACTTACTATCCTAAAGAAGAAAACTATGGTAGCATATGAAATGAATAGGGTGTACTGATCATTGTAAAGTGGTTTTTTTTACAGATTTAGTGAAATATTTGTGATGGACTACAGATTTTATGTACAAAGCTCTTCACATTTCACATACATCAAACAGGCCGTTTAACCAGGGACATAAATACAAATATTCTGCACATTTTTTCTGTGATAATCTACTTTTCTCTAGATTCCGAGTTCACAAATGGTTAATTAAATTTGATTTAAGCATAGTAACACAAATATCAGGAACATAAAAAGCTGTCAGATAGAAAGTCAGCATGGCTCTTAGGCATAAAATGGAAACTGCTTTAAAATGCTTATTTTAGCCGTATAATGCCAAAATGCTTATTTTAACAGAATTTTTGTCAAACAAAGATGTAAATCCTTTACTTTTATTGAGTTTGACAAATTGAAACCAGCAAACCATTCAGGAAAGTTGCCAAAGTACAGAATCTACATTTACGGAATTCATCTCTTAATAGGATAGAAAGACTTGACCAATTTTAATAAAACTTTGCATGACCTAAGCTTAGGCAATTATAGGATAGTTGGCCAAGTTTCATGGCCATAGGATATATATTATAGAAACTAGGGCCATTTTAATATTGAAATTTGGATGTTTATTTTTGACGTTTAAATCAAATATTTTCAACTGTCAAGATTTTGGCCTAAAAAATTTAAATATTGCAAAAATTTGCTTTTTAAATACTCTTGAATTTAATATAATAAGTCTTAAAAGCAACGGAACACTCATTTGATTTATCAGATTTATTTCAGTTATTCAAAAGTCAAATTTATATGAGCCTGGGCCTGAAAATAGAGATTTTCGAATTAAGGGAAGCCTTACATAAACATGCATTTTTTCAACCAATTTGAAGTTTTTGAAGTTTTTTAACCATACATTATTCTTCCATATATATTAAATGTACTTTATATGTAAAGAAAAGTTACAAAAAGCATACCACATGAGTATAAAATGGTCTTAGGCCATGTAAGACTGAGAATTATTTAGAGTCGATTTAGGCCGTAGCCCATATTTACATATAAAAATGCACACAGAGGCTATAAGAAATTGAAATTTGTTACTTTTTGCTCATTTCTATGCTAAGATGTCATGATACAAGAAGTCTAATTGCAAAAGGACTCTTGAATTCAACTTTTTTTTGCAGACAGTATGGTTTGATGACCAGTTTTTCACTTTTCAATGGAAAACTTGCATGTAGTTTTAGTCTCATTTGGCATATATTTGAACCACTTACTATCCTAAAGAAGAAAACTATGGTAGCATATGAAATGAATAGGGTGTACTGATCATTGTAAAGTGGTTTTTTTACAGATTTAGTGAAATATTTGTGATGGACTACAGATTTTATGTACAAAGCTCTTCACATTTCACATACATCAAACAGGCCGTTTAACCAGGGACATAAATACAAATATTCTGCACATTTTTTCTGTGATAATCTACTTTTCTCTAGATTCCGAGTTCACAAATGGTTAATTAAATTTGATTTAAGCATAGTAACACAAATATCAGGAACATAAAAAGCTGTCAGATAGAAAGTCAGCATGGCTCTTAGGCATAAAATGGAAACTGCTTTAAAATGCTTATTTTAGCCGTATAATGCCAAAATGCTTATTTTAACAGTATTTCTGTCAAACAAAGATGTAAACCCTTTACTTTTATTGAGTTTGACAAATTGAAACCAGCAAACCATTCAGGAAAGTTGCCAAAGTACAGAATCTACATTTACGGAATTCATCTCTTATAGGATAGAAAGACTTGACCAATTTTAATAAAACTTTGCATGACCTAAGCTTAGGCAATTATAGGATAGTTGGCCAAGTTTCATGGCCATAGGATATATATTATAGAAACTAGGGCCATTTTAATATTGAAATTTGGATGTTTATTTTTGACGTTTTAATCAAATATTTTCAACTGTCAAGATTTTGGCCTAAAAAATTTAAATATTGCAAAAATTTGCTTTTTAAATACTCTTGAATTTAATATAATAAGTCTTAAAAGCAACGGAACACTCATTTGATTTATCAGATTTATTTCAGTTATTCAAAAGTCAAATTTATATGAGCCTGGGCCTGAAAATAGAGATTTTCGAATTAAGGAACGCCTTACATAAACATGCATTTTTTCAACCAATTTGAAGTTTTTGAAGTTTTTTAACCATACATTATTCTTCCATATATATTAAATGTACTTTATATGTAAAGAAAAGTTACAAAAAGCATACCACATGAGTATAAAATGGTCTTAGGCCATGTAAGACTGAGAATTATTTAGAGTCGATTTAGGCCGTAGCCCATATTTACATATAAAAATGCACACAGAGGCTATAAGAAATTGAAATTTGTTACTTTTTGCTCATTTCTATGCTAAGATGTCATGATACAAGAAGTCTAATTGCAAAAGGACTCTTGAATTCAACTTTTTTTTGCAGACAGTATGGTTTGATGACCAGTTTTTCACTTTTCAATGGAAAACTTGCATGTAGTTTTAGTCTCATTTGGCATATATTTGAACCACTTACTATCCTAAAGAAGAAAACTATGGTAGCATATGAAATGAATAGGGTGTACTGATCATTGTAAAGTGGTTTTTTTACAGATTTAGTGAAATATTTGTGATGGACTACAGATTTTATGTACAAAGCTCTTCACATTTCACATACATCAAACAGGCCGTTTAACCAGGGACATAAATACAAATATTCTGCACATTTTTTCTGTGATAATCTACTTTTCTCTAGATTCCGAGTTCACAAATGGTTAATTAAATTTGATTTAAGCATAGTAACACAAATATCAGGAACATAAAAAGCTGTCAGATAGAAAGTCAGCATGGCTCTTAGGCATAAAATGGAAACTGCTTTAAAATGCTTATTTTAGCCGTATAATGCCAAAATGCTTATTTTAACAGAATTTCTGTCAAACAAAGATGTAAATCCTTTACTTTTATTGAGTTTGACAAATTGAAACCAGCAAACCATTCAGGAAAGTTGCCAAAGTACAGAATCTACATTTACGGAATTCATCTCTTAGGCCCGAGAACACAGTTATTTCGTAGTGCATTTCTTTTAGACAGTAAATTCAAATTAAAAAAATCGCACCTGCTCTATCTCAAAAAGATTTGTACAGTGTAGTGTACTACTATTGATACAAATAATATCAAAATTATAGAAACTTCTACCAGCTCTAACTCAAAATATTGACAATTCTGTGTTAAGGGGGGCTAAAATTCAGTTTGACAGCTTCAGACATTCTAATTTTTGACCTTTTTTAACTGGACCAAATCACTACTTAACATAAAGATTCAGCACCCAATTTTTTTTAACATGTAATTTCATCCCCTTACTTAATATTTCATGCATAAAATATCAAGAAATAAATTGGGAAAGTGTATCAAAAAAAAATGCAAGTTATACACTGTTCACACTAGGGACTATATTCGTAGACAACGAAAACCAAAGGACGATAACTGTGTCCTTGGACCTAATAGGATAGAAAGACTTGACCAATTTTAATAAAACTTTGCATGACCTAAGCTTAGGCAATTATAGGATAGTTGGCCAAGTTTCATGGCCATAGGATATATATTATAGAAACTAGGGCTATTTTAATATTGAAATTTGGATGTTTATTTTTGACGTTTAAATCAAATATTTTCAACTGTCAAGATTTTGGCCTAAAAAATTTAAATATTGCAAAAATTTGCTTTTTAAATACTCTTGAATTTAATATAATAAGTCTTAAAAGCAACGGAACACTCATTTGATTTATCAGATTTATTTCAGTTATTCAAAAGTCAAATTTATATGAGCCTGGGCCTGAAAATAGAGATTTTCGAATTAAGGGAAGCCTTACATAAACATGCATTTTTTCAACCAATTTGAAGTTTTTGAAGGTTTTTTAACCATACATTATTCTTCCATATATATTAAATGTACTTTATATGTAAAGAAAAGTTACAAAAAGCATACCACATGAGTATAAAATGGTCTTAGGCCATGTAAGACTGAGAATTATTTAGAGTCGATTTAGGCCGTAGCCCATATTTACATATAAAAATGCACACAGAGGCTATAAGAAATTGAAATTTGTTACTTTTTGCTCATTTCTATGCTAAGATGTCATGATACAAGAAGTCTAATTGCAAAAGGACTCTTGAATTCAACTTTTTTTTGCAGACAGTATGGTTTGATGACCAGTTTTTCACTTTTCAATGGAAAACTTGCATGTAGTTTTAGTCTCATTTGGCATATATTTGAACCACTTACTATCCTAAAGAAGAAAACTATGGTAGCATATGAAATGAATAGGGTGTACTGATCATTGTAAAGTGTTTTTTTTACAGATTTAGTGAAATATTTGTGATGGACTACAGATTTTATGTACAAAGCTCTTCACATTTCACATACATCAAACAGGCCGTTTAACCAGGGACATAAATACAAATATTCTGCACATTTTTTCTGTGATAATCTACTTTTCTCTAGATTCCGAGTTCACAAATGGTTAATTAAATTTGATTTAAGCATAGTAACACAAATATCAGGAACATAAAAAGCTGTCAGATAGAAAGTCAGCATGGCTCTTAGGCATAAAATGGAAACTGCTTTAAAATGCTTATTTTAGCCGTATAATGCCAAAATGCTTATTTTAACAGAATTTCTGTCAAACAAAGATGTAAATCCTTTACTTTTATTGAGTTTGACAAATTGAAACCAACAAACCATTCAGGAAAGTTGCCAAAGTACAGAATCTACATTTACGGAATTCATCTCTTAATAGGATAGAAAGACTTGACCAATTTTAATAAAACTTTGCATGACCTAAGCTTAGGCAATTATAGGATAGTTGGCCAAGTTTCATGGCCATAGGATATATATTATAGAAACTAGGGCTATTTTAATATTGAAATTTGGATGTTTATTTTTGACGTTTAAATCAAATATTTTCAACTGTCAAGATTTTGGCCTAAAAAATTTAAATATTGCAAAAATTTGCTTTTTAAATACTCTTGAATTTAATATAATAAGTCTTAAAAGCAACGGAACACTCATTTGATTTATCAGATTTATTTCAGTTATTCAAAAGTCAAATTTATATGAGCCTGGGCCTGAAAATAGAGATTTTCGAATTAAGGGAAGCCTTACATAAACATGCATTTTTTCAACCAATTTGAAGTTTTTGAAGGTTTTTTAACCATACATTATTCTTCCATATATATTAAATGTACTTTATATGTAAAGAAAAGTTACAAAAAGCATACCACATGAGTATAAAATGGTCTTAGGCCATGTAAGACTGAGAATTATTTAGAGTCGATTTAGGCCGTAGCCCATATTTACATATAAAAATGCACACAGAGGCTATAAAAAATTGAAATTTGTTACTTTTTGCTCATTTCTATGCTAAGATGTCATGATACAAGAAGTCTAATTGCAAAAGGACTCTTGAATTCAACTTTTTTTTGCAGACAGTATGGTTTGATGACCAGTTTTTCACTTTTCAATGGAAAACTTGCATGTAGTTTTAGTCTCATTTGGCATATATTTGAACCACTTACTATCCTAAAGAAGAAAACTATGGTAGCATATGAAATGAATAGGGTGTACTGATCATTGTAAAGTGTTTTTTTTACAGATTTAGTGAAATATTTGTGATGGACTACAGATTTTATGTACAAAGCTCTTCACATTTCACATACATCAAACAGGCCGTTTAACCAGGGACATAAATACAAATATTCTGCACATTTTTTCTGTGATAATCTACTTTTCTCTAGATTCCGAGTTCACAAATGGTTAATTAAATTTGATTTAAGCATAGTAACACAAATATCAGGAACATAAAAAGCTGTCAGATAGAAAGTCAGCATGGCTCTTAGGCATAAAATGGAAACTGCTTTAAAATGCTTATTTTAGCCGTATAATGCCAAAATGCTTATTTTAACAGAATTTCTGTCAAACAAAGATGTAAATCCTTTACTTTTATTGAGTTTGACAAATTGAAACCAACAAACCATTCAGGAAAGTTGCCAAAGTACAGAATCTACATTTACGGAATTCATCTCTTAATAGGATAGAAAGACTTGACCAATTTTAATAAAACTTTGCATGACCTAAGCTTAGGCAATTATAGGATAGTTGGCCAAGTTTCATGGCCATAGGATATATATTATAGAAACTAGGGCCATTTTAATATTGAAATTTGGATGTTTATTTTTGACGTTTAAATCAAATATTTTCAACTGTCAAGATTTTGGCCTAAAAAATTTAAATATTGCAAAAATTTGCTTTTTAAATACTCTTGAATTTAATATAATAAGTCTTAAAAGCAACGGAACACTCATTTGATTTATCAGATTTATTTCAGTTATTCAAAAGTCAAATTTATATGAGCCTGGGCCTGAAAATAGAGATTTTCGAATTAAGGGAAGCCTTACATAAACATGCATTTTTTCAACCAATTTGAAGTTTTTGAAGTTTTTTAACCATACATTATTCTTCCATATATATTAAATGTACTTTATATGTAAAGAAAAGTTACAAAAAGCATACCACATGAGTATAAAATGGTCTTAGGCCATGTAAGACTGAGAATTATTTAGAGTCGATTTAGGCCGTAGCCCATATTTACATATAAAAATGCACACAGAGGCTATAAGAAATTGAAATTTGTTACTTTTTGCTCATTTCTATGCTAAGATGTCATGATACAAGAAGTCTAATTGCAAAAGGACTCTTGAATTCAACTTTTTTTTGCAGACAGTATGGTTTGATGACCAGTTTTTCACTTTTCAATGGAAAACTTGCATGTAGTTTTAGTCTCATTTGGCATATATTTGAACCACTTACTATCCTAAAGAAGAAAACTATGGTAGCATATGAAATGAATAGGGTGTACTGATCATTGTAAAGTGGTTTTTTTACAGATTTAGTGAAATATTTGTGATGGACTACAGATTTTATGTACAAAGCTCTTCACATTTCACATACATCAAACAGGCCGTTTAACCAGGGACATAAATACAAATATTCTGCACATTTTTTCTGTGATAATCTACTTTTCTCTAGATTCCGAGTTCACAAATGGTTAATTAAATTTGATTTAAGCATAGTAACACAAATATCAGGAACATAAAAAGCTGTCAGATAGAAAGTCAGCATGGCTCTTAGGCATAAAATGGAAACTGCTTTAAAATGCTTATTTTAGCCGTATAATGCCAAAATGCTTATTTTAACAGAATTTCTGTCAAACAAAGATGTAAATCCTTTACTTTTATTGAGTTTGACAAATTGAAACCAGCAAACCATTCAGGAAAGTTGCCAAAGTACAGAATCTACATTTACGGAATTCATCTCTTAGGATAGAAAGACTTGACTTATTTTAATAAAACTTTGCATGACCTAAGCTTAGGCAATTATAGGATAGTTGGCCAAGTTTCATGGCCATAGGATATATATTATAGAAACTAGGGCCATTTTAATATTGAAATTTGGATGTTTATTTTTGACGTTTAAATCAAATATTTTCAACTGTCAAGATTTTGGCCTAAAAAATTTAAATATTGCAAAAATTTGCTTTTTAAATACTCTTGAATTTAATATAATAAGTCTTAAAAGCAACGGAACACTCATTTGATTTATCAGATTTATTTCAGTTATTCAAAAGTCAAATTTATATGAGCCTGGGCCTGAAAATAGAGATTTTCGAATTAAGGGAAGCCTTACATAAACATGCATTTTTTCAACCAATTTGAAGTTTTTGAAGTTTTTTAACCATACATTATTCTTCCATATATATTAAATGTACTTTATATGTAAAGAAAAGTTACAAAAAGCATACCACATGAGTATAAAATGGTCTTAGGCCATGTAAGACTGAGAATTATTTAGAGTCGATTTAGGCCATAGCCCATATTTACATATAAAAATGCACACAGAGGCTATAAGAAATGGAAATTTGTTACTTTTTGCTAATTTCTATGCTAAGATGTCATGATACAAGAAGTCTAATTGCAAAAGGACTCTTGAATTCAACTTTTTTTTGCAGACAGTATGGTTTGATGACCAGTTTTTCACTTTTCAATGGAAAACTTGCATGTAGTTTTAGTCTCATTTGGCATATATTTGAACCACTTACTATCCTAAAGAAGAAAACTATGGTAGCATATGAAATGAATAGGGTGTACTGATCATTGTAAAGTGTTTTTTTTACAGATTTAGTGAAATATTTGTGATGGACTACAGATTTTATGTACAAAGCTCTTCACATTTCACATACATCAAACAGGCCGTTTAACCAGGGACATAAATACAAATATTCTGCACATTTTTTCTGTGATAATCTACTTTTCTCTAGATTCCGAGTTCACAAATGGTTAATTAAATTTGATTTAAGCATAGTAACACAAATATCAGGAACATAAAAAGCTGTCAGATAGAAAGTCACATGGCTCTTAGGCATAAAATGGAAACTGCTTTAAAATGCTTATTTTAGCCGTATAATGCCAAAATGCTTATTTAAACAGAATTTCTGTCAAACAAAGATGTAAATCCTTTACTTTTATTGAGTTTGACAAATTGAAACCAGCAAACCATTCAGGAAAGTTGCCAAAGTACAGAATCTACATTTACGGAATTCATCTCTTAGGCCCGAGAACACAGTTATTTCGTAGTGCATTTCTTTTAGACAGTAAATTCAAATTAAAAAAATCGCACCTGCTCTATCTCAAAAAGATTTTTACAGTGTAGTGTACTACTATTGATACAAATAATATCAAAATTATAGAAACTTCTACCAGCTCTAACTTAAAATATTGACAATTCTGTGTTAAGGGGGGCTAAAATTCAGTTTGACAGCTTCAGACATTCTAATTTTTGACCTTTTTTAACTGGACCAAATCACTACTTAACATAAAGATTCAGCACCCAAATTTTTTTAACATGTAATTTCATCCCCTTACTTAATATTTCATGCATAAAATATCAAGAAATAAATTGGGAAAGTGTATCAAAAAAAAATGCAAGTTATACACTGTTCACACTAGGGACTATATTCGTAGACAACGAAAACCAAAGGACGATAACTGTGTCCTTGGACCTAATAGGATAGAAAGACTTGACCAATTTTAATAAAACTTTGCATGACCTAAGCTTAGGCAATTATAGGATAGTTGGCCAAGTTTCATGGCCATAGGATATATATTATAGAAACTAGGGCCATTTTAATATTGAAATTTGGATGTTTATTTTTGACGTTTAAATCAAATATTTTCAACTGTCAAGATTTTGGCCTAAAAAATTTAAATATTGCAAAAATTTGCTTTTTAAATACTCTTGAATTTAATATAATAAGTCTTAAAAGCAACGGAACACTCATTTGATTTATCAGATTTATTTCAGTTATTCAAAAGTCAAATTTATATGAGCCTGGGCCTGAAAATAGAGATTTTCGAATTAAGGGAAGCCTTACATAAACATGCATTTTTTCAACCAATTTGAAGTTTTTGAAGTTTTTTAACCATACATTATTCTTCCATATATATTAAATGTACTTTATATGTAAAGAAAAGTTACAAAAAGCATACCACATGAGTATAAAATGGTCTTAGGCCATGTAAGACTGAGAATTATTTAGAGTCGATTTAGGCCGTAGCCCATATTTACATATAAAAATGCACACAGAGGCTATAAGAAATTGAAATTTGTTACTTTTTGCTCATTTCTATGCTAAGATGTCATGATACAAGAAGTCTAATTGCAAAAGGACTCTTGAATTCAACTTTTTTTTGAAGACAGTATGGTTTGATGACCAGTTTTTCACTTTTCAATGGAAAACTTGCATGTAGTTTTAGTCTCATTTGGCATATATTTGAACCACTTACTATCCTAAAGAAGAAAACTATGGTAGCATATGAAATGAATAGGGTGTACTGATCATTGTAAAGTGGTTTTTTAACAGATTTAGTGAAATATTTGTGATGGACTACAGATTTTATGTACAAAGCTCTTCACATTTCACATACATCAAACAGGTCGTTTAACCAGGGACATAAATACAAATATTCTGCACATTTTTTCTGTGATAATCTACTTTTCTCTTGATTCCGAGTTCACAAATGGTTAATTAAATTTGATTTAAGCATAGTAACACAAATATCAGGAACATAAAAAGCTGTCAGATAGAAAGTCAGCATGGCTCTTAGGCATAAAATGGAAACTGCTTTAAAATGCTTATTTTAGCCGTATAATGCCAAAATGCTTATTTTAACAGAATTTCTGTCAAACAAAGATGTAAATCCTTTACTTTTATTGAGTTTGACAAATTGAAACCAGCAAACCATTCAGGAAAGTTGCCAAAGTACAGAATCTACATTTACGGAATTCATCTAATAGGATAGAAAGACTTGACCAATTTTAATAAAACTTTGCATGACCTAAGCTTAGGCAATTATAGGATAGTTGGCCAAGTTTCATGGCCATAGGATATATATTATAGAAACTAGGGCCATTTTAATATTGAAATTTGGATGTTTATTTTTGACGTTTAAATCAAATATTTTCAACTGTCAAGATTTTGGCCTAAAAAATTTAAATATTGCAAAAATTTGCTTTTTAAATACTCTTGAATTTAATATAATAAGTCTTAAAAGCAACGGAACACTCATTTGATTTATCAGATTTATTTCAGTTATTCAAAAGTCAAATTTATATGAGCCTGGGCCTGAAAATAGAGATTTTCGAATTAAGGGAAGCCTTACATAAACATGCATTTTTTCAACCAATTTGAAGTTTTTGAAGTTTTTTAACCATACATTATTCTTCCATATATAATAAATGTACTTGATATTTTAAGAAAAGTTACAAAAAGCATACCACATGAGTATAAAATGGTCTTAGGCCATGTAAGACTGAGAATTATTTAGAGTCGATTTAGGCCGTAGCCCATATTTACATATAAAAATGCACACAGAGGCTATAAGAAATTGAAATTTGTTACTTTTTGCTCATTTCTATGCTAAGATGTCATGATACAAGAAGTCTAATTGCAAAAGGACTCTTGAATTCAACTTTTTTTTGCAGACAGTATGGTTTGATGACCAGTTTTTCACTTTTCAATGGAAAACTTGCATGTAGTTTTAGTCTCATTTGGCATATATTTGAACCACTTACTATCCTAAAGAAGAAAACTATGGTAGCATATGAAATGAATAGGGTGTACTGATCATTGTAAAGTGGTTTTTTTACAGATTTAGTGAAATATTTGTGATGGACTACAGATTTTATGTACAAAGCTCTTCACATTTCACATACATCAAACAGGCCGTTTAACCAGGGACATAAATACAAATATTCTGCACATTTTTTCTGTGATAATCTACTTTTCTCTAGATTCCGAGTTCACAAATGGTTAATTAAATTTGATTTAAGCATAGTAACACAAATATCAGGAACATAAAAAGCTGTCAGATAGAAAGTCAGCATGGCTCTTAGGCATAAAATGGAAACTGCTTTAAAATGCTTATTTTAGCCGTATAATGCCAAAATGCTTATTTTAACAGAATTTCTGTCAAACAAAGATGTAAATCCTTTACTTTTATTGAGTTTGACAAATTGAAACCAGCAAACCATTCAGGAAAGTTGCCAAAGTACAGAATCTACATTTACGGAATTCATCTAATAGGATAGAAAGACTTGACCAATTTTAATAAAACTTTGCATGACCTAAGCTTAGGCAATTATAGGATAGTTGGCCAAGTTTCATGGCCATAGGATATATATTATAGAAACTAGGGCCATTTTAATATTGAAATTTGGATGTTTATTTTTGACGTTTAAATCAAATATTTTCAACTGTCAAGATTTTGGCCTAAAAAATTTAAATATTGCAAAAATTTGCTTTTTAAATACTCTTGAATTTAATATAATAAGTCTTAAAAGCAACGGAACACTCATTTGATTTATCAGATTTATTTCAGTTATTCAAAAGTCAAATTTATATGAGCCTGGGCCTGAAAATAGAGATTTTCGAATTAAGGGAAGCCTTACATAAACATGCATTTTTTCAACCAATTTGAAGTTTTTGAAGTTTTTTAACCATACATTATTCTTCCATATATATTAAATGTACTTTATATGTAAAGAAAAATTACAAAAAGCATACCACATGAGTATAAAATGGTCTTAGGCCATGTAAGACTGAGAATTATTTAGAGTCGATTTAGGCCGTAGCCCATATTTACATATAAAAATGCACACAGAGGCTATAAGAAATTGAAATTTGTTACTTTTTGCTCATTTCTATGCTAAGATGTCATGATACAAGAAGTCTAATTGCAAAAGGACTCTTGAATTCAACTTTTTTTTGCAGACAGTATGGTTTGATGACCAGTTTTTCACTTTTCAATGGAAAACTTGCATGTAGTTTTAGTCTCATTTGGCATATATTTGAACCACTTACTATCCTAAAGAAGAAAACTATGGTAGCATATGAAATGAATAGGGTGTACTGATCATTGTAAAGTGGTTTTTTTACAGATTTAGTGAAATATTTGTGATGGACTACAGATTTTATGTACAAAGCTCTTCACATTTCACATACATCAAACAGGCCGTTTAACCAGGGACATAAATACAAATATTCTGCACATTTTTTCTGTGATAATCTACTTTTCTCTAGATTCCGAGTTCACAAATGGTTAATTAAATTTGATTTTAAGCATAGTAACACAAATATCAGGAACATAAAAAGCTGTCAGATAGAAAGTCAGCATGGCTCTTAGGCATAAAATGGAAACTGCTTTAAAATGCTTATTTTAGCCGTATAATGCCAAAATGCTTATTTTAACAGAATTTCTGTCAAACAAAGATGTAAATCCTTTACTTTTATTGAGTTTGACAAATTGAAACCAGCAAACCATTCAGGAAAGTTGCCAAAGTACAGAATCTACATTTACGGAATTCATCTCTTAATAGGATAGAAAGACTTGACCAATTTTAATAAAACTTTGTATGACCTAAGCTTAGGCAATTATAGGATAGTTGGCCAAGTTTCATGGCCATAGGATATATATTATAGAAACTAGGGCCATTTTAATATTGAAATTTGGATGTTTATTTTTGACGTTTAAATCAAATATTTTCAACTGTCAAGATTTTGGCCTAAAAAATTTAAATATTGCAAAAATTTGCTTTTTAAATACTCTTGAATTTAATATAATAAGTCTTAAAAGCAACGGAACACTCATTTGATTTATCAGATTTATTTCAGTTATTCAAAAGTCAAATTTATATGAGCCTGGGCCTGAAAATAGAGATTTTCGAATTAAGGGAAGCCTTACATAAACATGCATTTTTTCAACCAATTTGAAGTTTTTGAAGTTTTTTAACCATACATTATTCTTCCATATATATTAAATGTACTTTATATGTAAAGAAAAGTTACAAAAAGCATACCACATGAGTATAAAATGGTCTTAGGCTATGTAAGACTGAGAATTATTTAGAGTCGATTTAGGCCGTAGCCCATATTTACATATAAAAATGCACACAGAGGCTATAAGAAATTGAAATTTGTTACTTTTTGCTCATTTCTATGCTAAGATGTCATGATACAAGAAGTCTAATTGCAAAAGGACTCTTGAATTCAACTTTTTTTTGCAGACAGTATGGTTTGATGACCAGTTTTTCACTTTTCAATGGAAAACTTGCATGTAGTTTTAGTCTCATTTGGCATATATTTGAACCACTTACTATCCTAAAGAAGAAAACTATGGTAGCATATGAAATGAATAGGGTGTACTGATCATTGTACAGTGGTTTTTTAACAGATTTAGTGAAATATTTGTGATGGACTACAGATTTTATGTACAAAGCTCTTCACATTTCACATACATCAAACAGGTCGTTTAACCAGGGACATAAATACAAATATTCTGCACATTTTTTCTGTGATAATCTACTTTTCTCTTGATTCCGAGTTCACAAATGGTTAATTAAATTTGATTTAAGCATAGTAACACAAATATCAGGAACATAAAAAGCTGTCAGATAGAAAGTCAGCATGGCTCTTAGGCATAAAATGGAAACTGCTTTAAAATGCTTATTTTAGCCGTATAATGCCAAAATGCTTATTTTAACAGAATTTCTGTCAAACAAAGATGTAAATCCTTTACTTTTATTGAGTTTGACAAATTGAAACCAGCAAACCATTCAGGAAAGTTGCCAAAGTACAGAATCTACATTTACGGAATTCATCTCTTAGGCCCGAGAACACAGTTATTTCGTAGTGCATTTCTTTTAGACAGTAAATTCAAATTAAAAAAATCGCACCTGCTCTATCTCAAAAAGATTTTTACAGTGTAGTGTACTACTATTGATACAAATAATATCAAAATTATAGAAACTTCTACCAGCTCTAACTCAAAATATTGACAATTCTGTGTTAAGGGGGGCTAAAATTCAGTTTGACAGCTTCAGACATTCTAATTTTTGACCTTTTTTAACTGGACCAAATCACTACTTAGCATAAAGATTCAGCACCCAAATTTTTTTAACATGTAATTTCATCCCCTTACTTTATATTTCATGCATAAAATATCAAGAAATAAATTGGGAAAGTGTATCAAAAAAAAATGCAAGTTATACACTGTTCACACTAGGGACTATATTCGTAGACAACAAAAACCAAAGGACAATAACTGTGTCCTTGGACCTAATAGGATAGAAAGACTTGACCAATTTTAATAAAACTTTGCATGACCTAAGCTTAGGCAATTATAGGATAGTTGGCCAAGTTTCATGGCCATAGGATATATATTATAGAAACTAGGGCCATTTTAATATTGAAATTTGGATGTTTATTTTTGACGTTTAAATCAAATATTTTCAACTGTCAAGATTTTGGCCTAAAAAATTTAAATATTGCAAAAATTTGCTTTTTAAATACTCTTGAATTTAATATAATAAGTCTTAAAAGCAACGGAACACTCATTTGATTTATCAGATTTATTTCAGTTATTCAAAAGTCAAATTTATATGAGCCTGGGCCTGAAAATAGAGATTTTCGAATTAAGGGAAGCCTTACATAAACATGCATTTTTTCAACCAATTTGAAGTTTTTGAAGTTTTTTAACCATACATTATTCTTCCATATATATTAAATTGTACTTTATATGTAAAGAAAAGTTACAAAAAGCATACCACATGAGTATAAAATGGTCTTAGGCCATGTAAGACTGAGAATTATTTAGAGTCGATTTAGGCCGTAGCCCATATTTACATATAAAAATGCACACAGAGGCTATAAGAAATTGAAATTTGTTACTTTTTGCTCATTTCTATGCTAAGATGTCATGATACAAGAAGTCTAATTGCAAAAGGACTCTTGAATTCAACTTTTTTTTGCAGACAGTATGGTTTGATGACCAGTTTTTCACTTTTCAATGGAAAACTTGCATGTAGTTTTAGTCTCATTTGGCATATATTTGAACCACTTACTATCCTAAAGAAGAAAACTATGGTAGCATATGAAATGAATAGGGTGTACTGATCATTGTAAAGTGGTTTTTTTACAGATTTAGTGAAATATTTGTGATGGACTACAGATTTTATGTACAAAGCTCTTCACATTTCACATACATCAAACAGGCCGTTTAACCAGGGACATAAATACAAATATTCTGCACATTTTTTCTGTGATAATCTACTTTTCTCTAGATTCCGAGTTCACAAATGGTTAATTAAATTTGATTTAAGCATAGTAACACAAATATCAGGAACATAAAAAGCTGTCAGATAGACAGTCAGCATGGCTCTTAGGCATAAAATGGAAACTGCTTTAAAATGCTTATTTTAGCCGTATAATGCCAAAATGCTTATTTTAACAGAATTTCTGTCAAACAAAGATGTAAATCCTTTACTTTTATTGAGTTTGACAAATTGAAACCAGCAAACCATTCAGGAAAGTTGCCAAAGTACAGAATCTACATTTACGGAATTCATCTCTTAATAGGATAGAAAGACTTGACCAATTTTAATAAAACTTTGCATGACCTAAGCTTAGGCAATTATAGGATAGTTGGCCAAGTTTCATGGCCATAGGATATATATTATAGAAACTAGGGCCATTTTAATATTGAAATTTGGATGTTTATTTTTGACGTTTAAATCAAATATTTTCAACTGTCAAGATTTTGGCCTAAAAAATTTAAATATTGCAAAAATTTGCTTTTTAAATACTCTTGAATTTAATATAATAAGTCTTAAAAGCAACGGAACACTCATTTGATTTATCAGATTTATTTCAGTTATTCAAAAGTCAAATTTATATGAGCCTGGGCCTGAAAATAGAGATTTTCGAATTAAGGGAAGCCTTACATAAACATGCATTTTTTCAACCAATTTGAAGTTTTTGAAGTTTTTTAACCATACATTATTCTTCCATATATATTAAATGTACTTTATATGTAAAGAAAAGTTACAAAAAGCATACCACATGAGTATAAAATGGTCTTAGGCCATGTAAGACTGAGAATTATTTAGAGTCGATTTAGGCCGTAGCCCATATTTACATATAAAAATGCACACAGAGGCTATAAGAAATTGAAATTTGTTACTTTTTGCTCATTTCTATGCTAAGATGTCATGATACAAGAAGTCTAATTGCAAAAGGACTCTTGAATTCAACTTTTTTTTGCAGACAGTATGGTTTGATGACCAGTTTTTCACTTTTCAATGGAAAACTTGCATGTAGTTTTAGTCTCATTTGGCATATATTTGAACCACTTACTATCCTAAAGAAGAAAACTATGGTAGCATATGAAATGAATAGGGTGTACTGATCATTGTAAAGTGGTTTTTTTACAGATTTAGTGAAATATTTGTGATGGACTACAGATTTTATGTACAAAGCTCTTCACATTTCACATACATCAAACAGGCCGTTTAACCAGGGACATAAATACAAATATTCTGCACATTTTTTCTGTGATAATCTACTTTTCTCTAGATTCCGAGTTCACAAATGGTTAATTAAATTTGATTTAAGCATAGTAACACAAATATCAGGAACATAAAAAGCTGTCAGATAGAAAGTCAGCATGGCTCTTAGGCATAAAATGGAAACTGCTTTAAAATGCTTATTTTAGCCGTATAATGCCAAAATGCTTATTTTAACAGAATTTCTGTCAAACAAAGATGTAAATCCTTTACTTTTATTGAGTTTGACAAATTGAAACCAGCAAACCATTCAGGAAAGTTGCCAAAGTACAGAATCTACATTTACGGAATTCATCTCTTAATAGGATAGAAAGACTTGACCAATTTTAATAAAACTTTGCATGACCTAAGCTTAGGCAATTATAGGATAGTTGGCCAAGTTTCATGGCCATAGGATATATATTATAGAAACTAGGGCCATTTTAATATTGAAATTTGGATGTTTATTTTTGACGTTTAAATCAAATATTTTCAACTGTCAAGATTTTGGCCTAAAAAATTTAAATATTGCAAAAATTTGCTTTTTAAATACTCTTGAATTTAATATAATAAGTCTTAAAAGCAACGGAACACTCATTTGATTTATCAGATTTATTTCAGTTATTCAAAAGTCAAATTTATATGAGCCTGGGCCTGAAAATAGAGATTTTCGAATTAAGGGAAGCCTTACATAAACATGCATTTTTTCAACCAATTTGAAGTTTTTGAAGTTTTTTAACCATACATTATTCTTCCATATATATTAAATTGTACTTTATATGTAAAGAAAAGTTACAAAAAGCATACCACATGAGTATAAAATGGTCTTAGGCCATGTAAGACTGAGAATTATTTAGAGTCGATTTAGGCCGTAGCCCATATTTACATATAAAAATGCACACAGAGGCTATAAGAAATTGAAATTTGTTACTTTTTGCTCATTTCTATGCTAAGATGTCATGATACAAGAAGTCTAATTGCAAAAGGACTCTTGAATTCAACTTTTTTTTGCAGACAGTATGGTTTGATGACCAGTTTTTCACTTTTCAATGGAAAACTTGCATGTAGTTTTAGTCTCATTTGGCATATATTTGAACCACTTACTATCCTAAAGAAGAAAACTATGGTAGCATATGAAATGAATAGGGTGTACTGATCATTGTAAAGTGGTTTTTTTACAGATTTAGTGAAATATTTGTGATGGACTACAGATTTTATGTACAAAGCTCTTCACATTTCACATACATCAAACAGGCCGTTTAACCAGGGACATAAATACAAATATTCTGCACATTTTTTCTGTGATAATCTACTTTTCTCTAGATTCCGAGTTCACAAATGGTTAATTAAATTTGATTTAAGCATAGTAACACAAATATCAGGAACATAAAAAGCTGTCAGATAGAAAGTCAGCATGGCTCTTAGGCATAAAATGGAAACTGCTTTAAAATGCTTATTTTAGCCGTATAATGCCAAAATGCTTATTTTAACAGAATTTCTGTCAAACAAAGATGTAAATCCTTTACTTTTATTGAGTTTGACAAATTGAAACCAGCAAACCATTCAGGAAAGTTGCCAAAGTACAGAATCTACATTTACGGAATTCATCTCTTAGGCCCGAGAACACAGTTATTTCGTAGTGCATTTCTTTTAGACAGTAAATTCAAATTTAAAAAAATCGCAGCTGCTCTATCTCAAAAATATTTTTACAGTGTAGTGTACTACTATTGATACAAATAATATCAAAATTATAGAAACTTCTACCAGCTCTAACTCAAAATATTGACAATTCTGTGTTAAGGGGGGCTAAAATTCAGTTTGACAGCTTCAGACATTCTAATTTTTGACCTTTTTTAACTGGACCAAATCACTACTTAACATAAAGATTCAGCACCCAAATTTTTTTAACATGTAATTTCATCCCCTTACTTAATATTTCATGCATAAAATATCAAGAAATAAATTGGGAAAGTGTATCAAAAAAAAATGCAAGTTATACACTGTTCACACTAGGGACTATATTCGTAGACAACGAAAACCAAAGGACGATAACTGTGTCCTTGGACCTAATAGGATAGAAAGACTTGACCAATTTTAATAAAACTTTGCATGACCTAAGCTTAGGCAATTATAGGATAGTTGGCCAAGTTTCATGGCCATAGGATATATATTATAGAAACTAGGGCCATTTTAATATTGAAATTTGGATGTTTATTTTTGACGTTTAAATCAAATATTTTCAACTGTCAAGATTTTGGCCTAAAAAATTTAAATATTGCAAAAATTTGCTTTTTAAATACTCTTGAATTTAATATAATAAGTCTTAAAAGCAACGGAACACTCATTTGATTTATCAGATTTATTTCAGTTATTCAAAAGTCAAATTTATATGAGCCTGGGCCTGAAAATAGAGATTTTCGAATTAAGGGAAGCCTTACATAAACATGCATTTTTTCAACCAATTTGAAGTTTTTGAAGTTTTTTAATCATACATTATTCTTCCATATATATTAAATGTACTTTATATGTAAAGAAAAGTTACAAAAAGCATACCACATGAGTATAAAATGGTCTTAGGCCATGTAAGACTGAGAATTATTTAGAGTCGATTTAGGCCGTAGCCCATATTTACATATAAAAATGCACACAGAGGCTATAAGAAATTGAAATTTGTTACTTTTTGCTCATTTCTATGCTAAGATGTCATGATACAAGAAGTCTAATTGCAAAAGGACTCTTGAATTCAACTTTTTTTTGCAGACAGTATGGTTTGATGACCAGTTTTTCACTTTTCAATGGAAAACTTGCATGTAGTTTTAGTCTCATTTGGCATATATTTGAACCACTTACTATCCTAAAGAAGAAAACTATGGTAGCATATGAAATGAATAGGGTGTACTGATCATTGTAAAGTGGTTTTTTTACAGATTTAGTGAAATATTTGTGATGGACTACAGATTTTATGTACAAAGCTCTTCACATTTCACATACATCAAACAGGCCGTTTAACCAGGGACATAAATACAAATATTCTGCACATTTTTTCTGTGATAATCTACTTTTCTCTAGATTCCGAGTTCACAAATGGTTAATTAAATTTGATTTAAGCATAGTAACACAAATATCAGGAACATAAAAAGCTGTCAGATAGACAGTCAGCATGGCTCTTAGGCATAAAATGGAAACTGCTTTAAAATGCTTATTTTAGCCGTATAATGCCAAAATGCTTATTTTAACAGAATTTCTGTCAAACAAAGATGTAAATCCTTTACTTTTATTGAGTTTGACAAATTGAAACCAGCAAACCATTCAGGAAAGTTGCCAAAGTACAGAATCTACATTTACGGAATTCATCTCTTAGGCCCGAGAACACAGTTATTTCGTAGTGCATTTCTTTTAGACAGTAAATTCAAATTAAAACAAGAAATGATTGTAACAGGATGCTGTTACGAAGTCTCCCAAACGAAGCTCCCATAATTCGTAATTCCCAGGGTCGCCTGACATTGGGCAACGTCCAGTGAAAATTGGTTTGGTCCAGTAAAGTTATATGCATTAGTGATGCCTGGGGACTAACCTTGTATGTCATTCAAATCATCTTGGCATGACAAACCAGAATATATATGGTTTAGGGGTGGGGATCTCGACCATTTACAAGGTACTAGAACATTGGGGGTGGGGAGGAACCCCTGGGGACTGGCCCTATACGTCATTCAAATGTTCATTACATGACGAACAGGAATATATATGGTTTAGGGGTGGGGATCTCAACCATTTACAAGATATAAGAACATTGGGGGTGGGGGGAACCCCTGGGGACTGACCGTATACGTCATTCAAATGTTCGAGACATGACAAATAGGAATATATATGGTTTAGGGGTGGGGATCTCAACCATTTACAAGATATTAGAACTTTCTCAAATGGCAGTGGGGTCAGGATGACCCCTGGGGACTAACCCTGTATATCATTCAAACCATCTTAGCATGACAAACCAGAATATATATGGTTTAGGGGTGGGGATCTTGACCACTTAGAAGATATTAGAACTTTCTTAAATGGCAGGGGTGGGGGTGACCCCTAGGGACTAACCCTGTATTTCATTTGATGTGCTTTATCATGACAAACCAGAATATATATGGTTTAGGGGTGGGGATCTCGACCATTTACAAGATATTAGAACTTTTTCAAATGGCAGGGGGTTGGGATGACCCCTGGGGACTAACCCTGTATATCATTCAAACCATCTTAGCATGACAAACCAGAATATATATGGTTTAGGGGTGGGGATCTTGACCACTTACAAGATATTAAAACTTTCTTAAATGGCAGGGGGTGGGGGTGACCCCTGGGGACTAACCCTGTATTTCATTTGATGTGCTTTATCATGACAAACCAGAATATATATGGTTGAGGGGTGGGGATTTCAACCATTTACAAGATATTAGAAACTTTCTCAAATGGCAGGGGGTCAGGATGACCCCTGGGAACTAACCCTGTATATCATTCAAACCATCTTAGCATGACAAACCAGAATATATATGGTTTAGGGGTGGGGATCTTGACCACTTACAAGATATTAGAACTTTCTTAAATGGCAGGGGGTGGGGGTGACACCTGGGGACTAACCCTGTATAACATTTGATGTGCTTTATCATGACAAACCAGAATATATATGGTTTAGGGGTGGGGATCTCAACCATTTACAAGATATTGGAACTTTCTCAAATGGCAGGGGGTGGGGATGACCCCTGGGGACTAACCCTGTATATCATTCAAACCATCTTAGCAAGACAAACCAGAATATATATGATTTAGGGGTGGGGATCTTGACCACTTACATGATATTAGAACTTTCTTAAATGGCAGGGGACGGGGGTGATCCCTGGGGACTAACCCTGTATTTCATTTGATGTGCTTTATCATGACAAACCAGAATATATATGGTTTAGGGGTGGGGATCTCGACCATTTACAAGATATTAGAACTTTCTCAAATGGCAGGGGGTCGGAATGACCCCTGGGGACTAACCCTGTATATTATTCAAACCATCTTGGCATGACAAACCATAATATATATGGTTTAGGGGTGGGGATCTTGACCACTTACAAGATATTAAAACTTTCTTAAATGGCAGGGGGTGGGGGTGACCCCTGGGGACTAACCCTGTATTTCATTTGATGTGCTTTATCATGACAAACCAGAATATATATGGTTTAGGGGTGGGGATCTCAACCATTTACAAGATATTAGAAACTTTCTCAAATGGCAGGGGGTCAGGATGACCCCTGGGGACTAACCCTGTATATCATTCAAACCATCTTAGCATGACAAACCAGAATATATATGGTTTAGGGGTGGGGATCTTGACCACTTACAAAGATATTAGAACTTTCTTAAATGGCAGGGGGTGGGGGTGACACCTGGGGACTAACCCTGTATAACATTTGATGTGCTTTATCATGACAAACCAGAATATATATGGTTTAGGGGTGGGGATCTCAACCGTTTACAAGATATTAGAACTTTCTCAAATGGCAGGGGGTGGGGATGACCCCTGGGGACTAACCCTGTATATCATTCAAACCATCTTAGCAAGACAAACCAGAATATATATGGTTTAGGGGTGGGGATCTTGACCACTTACAAAGATATTAGAACTTTCTTAAATGGCAGGGGGTGGGGGTGATCCCTGGGGACTAACCCTGTATTTCATTTGATGTGCTTTATCATGACAATCAGAATATATATGGTTTAGGGGTGGGGATCTCGACCATTTACAAGATATTAGAACTTTCTCAAATGGCAGGGGGTCGGAATGACCCCTGGGGACTAACCCTGTATATCATTCAAACCATCTTAGCATGACAAACCAGAATATATATGGTTTAGGGGTGGGGATCTTGACCACTTAGAAGATATTAGAACTTTCTTAAATGGCAGGGGGTGGGGGTGACCCCTGGGGACTAACCCTGTATTACATTTGATGTGCTTTATCATGACAAACCAGAATATATATGGTTTAGGGGTGGGGATCTCGACCATTTACAAGATATTAGAACTTTCTCAAATGGCAGGGGGTCGGGATGACCCCTGGAGACTAACCCTGTATATCATTCAAACCATCTTAGCATGACAAACCAGAATATATATGGTTTAGGGTTGGGGATCTTTACCACTTACAAGGTATTAGAACTTTCTTAAATGGCAGGGGGTGGGGGTGACCCCTGGGGACTAACCCTGTATTTCATTAAATGGGCTTTATCATTTAGAACATTTTCAATTAAAAAGATTGTGTCTATCACAAACGGTTTTCAATTTATAATCATTTGAAAATTTAAAAAAATAAAATCCCATAGGGTTCTATAGTAAAACCCTCTTTTCTTTTTGCCCCCCAAAGTACCTCTTTATAAACCCCATTGCACAAACAAAACCCTGATTGCACCACTAGACATGTTAGTCTAACATATTGTGAAACCCTAAGTTAATCTGACAAGCGGTTTTGGAGAACGGGTGCGGACAAGTTCAAATTTAAAAGCGGCGGAAGAAGAAGAAGAAGAACAATAATAAGAACTGAGCAAAAACAATAAGTCTTCCCAAACTTCGTTTGGGAGACTTAAAAATCGCACCTGCTCTATCTCAAAAAGATTTTTACAGTGTAGTGTACTACTATTGATACAAATAATATCAAAATTATAGAAACTTCTACCAGCTCTAACTCAAAATATTGACAATTCTGTGTTAAGGGGGGCTAAAATTCAGTTTGACAGCGTCAGACATTCTAATTTTTGACCTTTTTTAACTGGACCAAATCACTACTTAACATAAAGATTCAGCACCCAAATTTTTTTAACATGTAATTTCATCCTTTCATCCCCTTACTTAATATTTCATGCATAAAATATCAAGAAATAAATTGGGAAAGTGTATCAAAAAAAAATGCAAGTTATACACTGTTCACACTAGGGACTATATTCGTAGACAACGAAAACCAAAGGACGATAACTGTGTCCTTGGACCTAATAGGATAGAAAGACTTGACCAATTTTAATAAAACTTTGCATGATCTAAGCTTAGGCAATTATATGATAGTTGGCCAAGTTTCATGGCCATAGGATATATATTATAGAAACTAGGGCCATTTTAATATTGAAATTTGGATGTTTATTTTTGACGTTTAAATCAAATATTTTCAACTGTCAAGATTTTGGGCTAAAAAATTTAAATATTGCAAAAATTTGCTTTTTAAATACTCTTGAATTTAATATAATAAGTCTTAAAAGCAACGGAACACTCATTTGATTTATCAGATTTATTTCAGTTATTCAAAAGTCAAATTTATATGAGCCTGGGCCTGAAAATAGAGATTTTCGAATTAAGGGAAGCCTTACATAAACATGCATTTTTTCAACCAATTTGAAGTTTTTGAAGTTTTTTAACCATACATTATTCTTCCATATATATTAAATGTACTTTATATGTAAAGAAAAGTTACAAAAAGCATACCACATGAGTATAAAATGGTCTTAGGCCATGTAAGACTGAGAATTATTTAGAGTCGATTTAGGCCGTAGCCCATATTTACATATAAAAATGCACACAGAGGCTATAAGAAATTGAAATTTGTTACTTTTTGCTCATTTCTATGCTAAGATGTCATGATACAAGAAGTCTAATTGCAAAAGGACTCTTGAATTCAACTTTTTTTTGCAGACAGTATGGTTTGATGACCAGTTTTTCACTTTTCAATGGAAAACTTGCATGTAGTTTTAGTCTCATTTGGCATATATTTGAACCACTTACTATCCTAAAGAAGAAAACTATGGTAGCATATGAAATGAATAGGGTGTACTGATCATTGTAAAGTGGTTTTTTTACAGATTTAGTGAAATATTTGTGATGGACTACAGATTTTATGTACAAAGCTCTTCACATTTCACATACATCAAACAGGCCGTTTAACCAGGGACATAAATACAAATATTCTGCACATTTTTTCTGTGATAATCTACTTTTCTCTAGATTCCGAGTTCACAAATGGTTAATTAAATTTGATTTAAGCATAGTAACACAAATATCAGGAACATAAAAAGCTGTCAGATAGAAAGTCAGCATGGCTCTTAGGCATAAAATGGAAACTGCTTTAAAATGCTTATTTTAGCCGTATAAGCCGTTGACAAATTGAAACCAGCAAACCATTCAGGAAAGTTGCCAAAGTACAGAATCTACATTTACGGAATTCATCTCTTAGGCCCGAGAACACAGTTATTTCGTAGTGCATTTCTTTTAGACAGTAAATTCAAATTAAAAAAATCGCACCTGCTCTATCTCAAAAATATTTTTACAGTGTAGTGTACTACTATTGATACAAATAATATCAAAATTATAGAAACTTCTACCAGCTCTAACTCAAAATATTGACAATTCTGTGTTAAGGGGGGCTAAAATTCAGTTTGACAGCTTCAGACATTCTAATATTTGACCTTTTTTAACTGGACCAAATCACTACTTAACATAAAGATTCAGCACCCAAATTTTTTTAACATGTAATTTCATCCCCTTACTTAATATTTCATGCATAAAATATCAAGAAATAAATTGGGAAAGTGTATCAAAAAAAAATGCAAGTTATACACTGTTCACACTAGGGACTATATTCGTAGACAACGAAAACCAAAGGACGATAACTGTGTCCTTGGACCTAATAGGATAGAAAGACTTGACCAATTTTAATAAAACTTTGCATGACCTAAGCTTAGGCAATTATAGGATAGTTGGCCAAGTTTCATGGCCATAGGATATATATTATAGAAACTAGGGCCATTTTAATATTGAAATTTGGATGTTTATTTTTGACGTTTAAATCAAATATTTTCAACTGTCAAGATTTTGGCCTAAAAAATTTAAATATTGCAAAAATTTGCTTTTTAAATACTCTTGAATTTAATATAATAAGTCTTAAAAGCAACGGAACACTCATTTGATTTATCAGATTTATTTCAGTTATTCAAAAGTCAAATTTATATGAGCCTGGGCCTGAAAATAGAGATTTTCGAATTAAGGGAAGCCTTACATAAACATGCATTTTTTCAACCAATTTGAAGTTTTTGAAGTTTTTTAACCATACATTATTCTTCCATATATATTAAATGTACTTTATATGTAAAGAAAAGTTACAAAAAGCATACCACATGAGTATAAAATGGTCTTAGGCCATGTAAGACTGAGAATTATTTAGAGTCGATTTAGGCTGTAGCCCATATTTACATATAAAAATGCACACAGAGGCTATAAGAAATTGAAATTTGTTACTTTTTGCTCATTTCTATGCTAAGATGTCATGATACAAGAAGTCTAATTGCAAAAGGACTCTTGAATTCAACTTTTTTTTGCAGACAGTATGGTTTGATGACCAGTTTTTCACTTTTCAATGGAAAACTTGCATGTAGTTTTAGTCTCATTTGGCATATATTTGAACCACTTACTATCCTAAAGAAGAAAACTATGGTAGCATATGAAATGAATAGGGTGTACTGATCATTGTAAAGTGGTTTTTTTACAGATTTAGTGAAATATTTGTGATGGACTACAGATTTTATGTACAAAGCTCTTCACATTTCACATACATCAAACAGGCCGTTTAACCAGGGACATAAATACAAATATTCTGCACATTTTTTCTGTGATAATCTACTTTTCTCTAGATTCCGAGTTCACAAATGGTTAATTAAATTTGATTTAAGCATAGTAACACAAATATCAGGAACATAAAAAGCTGTCAGATAGAAAGTCAGCATGGCTCTTAGGCATAAAATGGAAACTGCTTTAAAATGCTTATTTTAGCCGTATAATGCCAAAATGCTTATTTTAACAGAATTTCTGTCAAACAAAGATGTAAATCCTTTACTTTTATTGAGTTTGACAAATTGAAACCAGCAAACCATTCAGGAAAGTTGCCAAAGTACAGAATCTACATTTACGGAATTCATCTCTTAGGCCCGAGAACACAGTTATTTCGTAGTGCATTTCTTTTAGACAGTAAATTCAAATTAAAAAAATCGCACCTGCTCTATCTCAAAAAGATTTTTACAGTGTAGTGTACTACTATTGATACAAATAATATCAAAATTATAGAAACTTCTACCAGCTCTAACTCAAAATATTGACAATTCTGTGTTAAGGGGGGCTAAAATTCAGTTTGACAGCTTCAGACATTCTAATTTTTGACCTTTTTTAACTGGACCAAATCACTACTTAACATAAAGATTCAGCACCCAAATTTTTTTAACATGTAATTTCATCCCCTTACTTAATATTTCATGCATAAAATATCAAGAAATAAATTGGGAAAGTGTATAAAAAAAAATGCAAGTTATACACTGTTCACACTAGGGACTATATTCGTAGACAACGAAAACCAAAGGACGATAACTGTGTCCTTGGACCTAATAGGATAGAAAGACTTGACCAATTTTAATAAAACTTTGCATGACCTAAGCTTAGGCAATTATAGGATAGTTGGCCAAGTTTCATGGCCATAGGATATATATTATAGAAACTAGGGCCATTTTAATATTGAAATTTGGATGTTTATTTTTGACGTTTAAATCAAATATTTTCAACTGTCAAGATTTTGGCCTAAAAAATTTAAATATTGCAAAAATTTGCTTTTTAAATACTCTTGAATTTAATATAATAAGTCTTAAAAGCAACGGAACACTCATTTGATTTATCAGATTTATTTCAGTTATTCAAAAGTCAAATTTATATGAGCCTGGGCCTGAAAATAGAGATTTTCGAATTAAGGGAAGCCTTACATAAACATGCATTTTTTCAACCAATTTGAAGTTTTTGAAGTTTTTTAACCATACATTATTCTTCCATATATATTAAATGTACTTTATATGTAAAGAAAAGTTACAAAAAGCATACCACATGAGTATAAAATGGTCTTAGGCCATGTAAGACTGAGAATTATTTAGAGTCGATTTAGGCTGTAGCCCATATTTACATATAAAAATGCACACAGAGGCTATAAGAAATTGAAATTTGTTACTTTTTGCTCATTTCTATGCTAAGATGTCATGATACAAGAAGTCTAATTGCAAAAGGACTCTTGAATTCAACTTTTTTTTGCAGACAGTATGGTTTGATGACCAGTTTTTCACTTTTCAATGGAAAACTTGCATGTAGTTTTAGTCTCATTTGGCATATATTTGAACCACTTACTATCCTAAAGAAGAAAACTATGGTAGCATATGAAATGAATAGGGTGTACTGATCATTGTAAAGTGGTTTTTTTACAGATTTAGTGAAATATTTGTGATGGACTACAGATTTTATGTACAAAGCTCTTCACATTTCACATACATCAAACAGGCCGTTTAACCAGGGACATAAATACAAATATTCTGCACATTTTTTCTGTGATAATCTACTTTTCTCTAGATTCCGAGTTCACAAATGGTTAATTAAATTTGATTTAAGCATAGTAACACAAATATCAGGAACATAAAAAGCTGTCAGATAGAAAGTCAGCATGGCTCTTAGGCATAAAATGGAAACTGCTTTAAAATGCTTATTTTAGCCGTATAATGCCAAAATGCTTATTTTAACAGAATTTCTGTCAAACAAAGATGTAAATCCTTTACTTTTATTGAGTTTGACAAATTGAAACCAGCAAACCATTCAGGAAAGTTGCCAAAGTACAGAATCTACATTTACGGAATTCATCTCTTAGGCCCGAGAACACAGTTATTTCGTAGTGCATTTCTTTTAGACAGTAAATTCAAATTAAAAAAATCGCACCTGCTCTATCTCAAAAAGATTTTTACAGTGTAGTGTACTACTATTGATACAAATAATATCAAAATTATAGAAACTTCTACCAGCTCTAACTCAAAATATTGACAATTCTGTGTTAAGGGGGGCTAAAATTCAGTTTGACAGCTTCAGACATTCTAATTTTTGACCTTTTTTAACTGGACCAAATCACTACTTAACATAAAGATTCAGCACCCAAATTTTTTTAACATGTAATTTCATCCCCTTACTTAATATTTCATGCATAAAATATCAAGAAATAAATTGGGAAAGTGTATAAAAAAAAATGCAAGTTATACACTGTTCACACTAGGGACTATATTCGTAGACAACGAAAACCAAAGGACGATAACTGTGTCCTTGGACCTAATAGGATAGAAAGACTTGACCAATTTTAATAAAACTTTGCATGACCTAAGCTTAGGCAATTATATGATAGTTGGCCAAGTTTCATGGCCATAGGATATATATTATAGAAACTAGGGCCATTTTAATATTGAAATTTGGATGTTTATTTTTGACGTTTAAATCAAATATTTTCAACTGTCAAGATTTTGGCCTAAAAAATTTAAATATTGCAAAAATTTGCTTTTTAAATACTCTTGAATTTAATATAATAAGTCTTAAAAGCAACGGAACACTCATTTGATTTATCAGATTTATTTCAGTTATTCAAAAGTCAAATTTATATGAGCCTGGGCCTGAAAATAGAGATTTTCGAATTAAGGGAAGCCTTACATAAACATGCATTTTTTCAACCAATTTGAAGTTTTTGAAGTTTTTTAACCATACATTATTCTTCCATATATATTAAATGTACTTTATATGTAAAGAAAAGTTACAAAAAGCATACCACATGAGTATAAAATGGTCTTAGGCCATGTAAGACTGAGAATTATTTAGAGTCGATTTAGGCCGTAGCCCATATTTACATATAAAAATGCACACAGAGGCTATAAGAAATTGAAATTTGTTACTTTTTGCTCATTTCTATGCTAAGATGTCATGATACAAGAAGTCTAATTGCAAAAGGACTCTTGAATTCAACTTTTTTTTGCAGACAGTATGGTTTGATGACCAGTTTTTCACTTTTCAATGGAAAACTTGCATGTAGTTTTAGTCTCATTTGGCATATATTTGAACCACTTACTATCCTAAAGAAGAAAACTATGGTAGCATATGAAATGAATAGGGTGTACTGATCATTGTAAAGTGGTTTTTTTACAGATTTAGTGAAATATTTGTGATGGACTACAGATTTTATGTACAAAGCTCTTCACATTTCACATACATCAAACAGGCCGTTTAACCAGGGACATAAATACAAATATTCTGCACATTTTTTCTGTGATAATCTACTTTTCTCTAGATTCCGAGTTCACAAATGGTTAATTAAATTTGATTTAAGCATAGTAACACAAATATCAGGAACATAAAAAGCTGTCAGATAGAAAGTCAGCATGGCTCTTAGGCATAAAATGGAAACTGCTTTAAAATGCTTATTTTAGCCGTATAAGCCGTTGACAAATTGAAACCAGCAAACCATTCAGGAAAGTTGCCAAAGTACAGAATCTACATTTACGGAATTCATCTCTTAGGCCCGAGAACACAGTTATTTCGTAGTGCATTTCTTTTAGACAGTAAATTCAAATTAAAAAAATCGCACCTGCTCTATCTCAAAAATATTTTTACAGTGTAGTGTACTACTATTGATACAAATAATATCAAAATTATAGAAACTTCTACCAGCTCTAACTCAAAATATTGACAATTCTGTGTTAAGGGGGGCTAAAATTCAGTTTGACAGCTTCAGACATTCTAATTTTTGACCTTTTTTAACTGGACCAAATCACTACTTAACATAAAGATTCAGCACCCAAATTTTTTTAACATGTAATTTCATCCCCTTACTTAATATTTCATGCATAAAATATCAAGAAATAAATTGGGAAAGTGTATCAAAAAAAAATGCAAGTTATACACTGTTCACACTAGGGACTATATTCGTAGACAACGAAAACCAAAGGACGATAACTGTGTCCTTGGACCTAATAGGATAGAAAGACTTGACCAATTTTAATAAAACTTTGCATGACCTAAGCTTAGGCAATTATAGGATAGTTGGCCAAGTTTCATGGCCATAGGATATATATTATAGAAACTAGGGCCATTTTAATATTGAAATTTGGATGTTTATTTTTGACGTTTAAATCAAATATTTTCAACTGTCAAGATTTTGGCCTAAAAAATTTAAATATTGCAAAAATTTGCTTTTTAAATACTCTTGAATTTAATATAATAAGTCTTAAAAGCAACGGAACACTCATTTGATTTATCAGATTTATTTCAGTTATTCAAAAGTCAAATTTATATGAGCCTGGGCCTGAAAATAGAGATTTTCGAATTAAGGGAAGCCTTACATAAACATGCATTTTTTCAACCAATTTGAAGTTTTTGAAGTTTTTTAACCATACATTATTCTTCCATATATATTAAATGTACTTTATATGTAAAGAAAAGTTACAAAAAGCATACCACATGAGTATAAAATGGTCTTAGGCCATGTAAGACTGAGAATTATTTAGAGTCGATTTAGGCTGTAGCCCATATTTACATATAAAAATGCACACAGAGGCTATAAGAAATTGAAATTTGTTACTTTTTGCTCATTTCTATGCTAAGATGTCATGATACAAGAAGTCTAATTGCAAAAGGACTCTTGAATTCAACTTTTTTTTGCAGACAGTATGGTTTGATGACCAGTTTTTCACTTTTCAATGGAAAACTTGCATGTAGTTTTAGTCTCATTTGGCATATATTTGAACCACTTACTATCCTAAAGAAGAAAACTATGGTAGCATATGAAATGAATAGGGTGTACTGATCATTGTAAAGTGTTTTTTTTACAGATTTAGTGAAATATTTGTGATGGACTACAGATTTTATGTACAAAGCTCTTCACATTTCACATACATCAAACAGGCCGTTTAACCAGGGACATAAATACAAATATTCTGCACATTTTTTCTGTGATAATCTACTTTTCTCTAGATTCCGAGTTCACAAATGGTTAATTAAATTTGATTTAAGCATAGTAACACAAATATCAGGAACATAAAAAGCTGTCAGATAGAAAGTCAGCATGGCTCTTAGGCATAAAATGGAAACTGCTTTAAAATGCTTATTTTAGCCGTATAATGCCAAAATGCTTATTTTAACAGAATTTCTGTCAAACAAAGATGTAAATCCTTTACTTTTATTGAGTTTGACAAATTGAAACCAGCAAACCATTCAGGAAAGTTGCCAAAGTACAGAATCTACATTTACGGAATTCATCTCTTAGGCCCGAGAACACAGTTATTTCGTAGTGCATTTCTTTTAGACAGTAAATTCAAATTAAAAAAATCACACCTGCTCTATCTCAAAAAGATTTTTACAGTGTAGTGTACTACTATTGATACAAATAATATCAAAATTATAGAAACTTCTACCAGCTCTAACTCAAAATATTGACAATTCTGTGTTAAGGGGGGCTAAAATTCAGTTTGACAGCTTCAGACATTCTAATTTTTGACCTTTTTTAACTGGACCAAATCACTACTTAACATAAAGATTCAGCACCCAAATTTTTTTAACATGTAATTTCATCCCCTTACTTAATATTTCATGCATAAAATATCAAGAAATAAATTGGGAAAGTGTATCAAAAAAAAATGCAAGTTATACACTGTTCACACTAGGGACTATATTCGTAGACAACGAAAACCAAAGGACGATAACTGTGTCCTTGGACCTAATAGGATAGAAAGACTTGATCAATTTTAATAAAACTTTGCATGACCTAAGCTTAGGCAATTATAGGATAGTTGGCCAAGTTTCATGGCCATAGGATATATATTATAGAAACTAGGGCCATTTTAATATTGAAATTTGGATGTTTATTTTTGACGTTTAAATCAAATATTTTCAACTGTCAAGATTTTGGCCTAAAAAATTTAAATATTGCAAAAATTTGCTTTTTAAATACTCTTGAATTTAATATAATAAGTCTTAAAAGCAACGGAACACTCATTTGATTTATCAGATTTATTTCAGTTATTCAAAAGTCAAATTTATATGAGCCTGGGCCTGAAAATAGAGATTTTCGAATTAAGGGAAGCCTTACATAAACATGCATTTTTTCAACCAATTTGAAGTTTTTGAAGTTTTTTAACCATACATTATTCTTCCATATATATTAAATGTACTTTATATGTAAAGAAAAGTTACAAAAAGCATACCACATGAGTATAAAATGGTCTTAGGCCATGTAAGACTGAGAATTATTTAGAGTCGATTTAGGCTGTAGCCCATATTTACATATAAAAATGCACACAGAGGCTATAAGAAATTGAAATTTGTTACTTTTTGCTCATTTCTATGCTAAGATGTCATGATACAAGAAGTCTAATTGCAAAAGGACTCTTGAATTCAACTTTTTTTTGCAGACAGTATGGTTTGATGACCAGTTTTTCACTTTTCAATGGAAAACTTGCATGTAGTTTTAGTCTCATTTGGCATATATTTGAACCACTTACTATCCTAAAGAAGAAAACTATGGTAGCATATGAAATGAATAGGGTGTACTGATCATTGTAAAGTGGTTTTTTTACAGATTTAGTGAAATATTTGTGATGGACTACAGATTTTATGTACAAAGCTCTTCACATTTCACATACATCAAACAGGCCGTTTAACCAGGGACATAAATACAAATATTCTGCACATTTTTTCTGTGATAATCTACTTTTCTCTAGATTCCGAGTTCACAAATGGTTAATTAAATTTGATTTAAGCATAGTAACACAAATATCAGGAACATAAAAAGCTGTCAGATAGAAAGTCAGCATGGCTCTTAGGCATAAAATGGAAACTGCTTTAAAATGCTTATTTTAGCCGTATAATGCCAAAATGCTTATTTTAACAGAATTTCTGTCAAACAAAGATGTAAATCCTTTACTTTTATTGAGTTTGACAAATTGAAACCAGCAAACCATTCAGGAAAGTTGCCAAAGTACAGAATCTACATTTACGGAATTCATCTCTTAATAGGATAGAAAGACTTGACCAATTTTAATAAAACTTTGCATGACCTAAGCTTAGGCAATTATAGGATAGTTGGCCAAGTTTCATGGCCATAGGATATATATTATAGAAACTAGGGCCATTTTAATATTGAAATTTGGATGTTTATTTTTGACGTTTAAATCAAATATTTTCAACTGTCAAGATTTTGGCCTAAAAAATTTAAATATTGCAAAAATTTGCTTTTTAAATACTCTTGAATTTAATATAATAAGTCTTAAAAGCAACGGAACACTCATTTGATTTATCAGATTTATTTCAGTTATTCAAAAGTCAAATTTATATGAGCCTGGGCCTGAAAATAGAGATTTTCGAATTAAGGGAAGCCTTACATAAACATGCATTTTTTCAACCAATTTGAAGTTTTTGAAGTTTTTTAACCATACATTATTCTTCCATATATATTAAATGTACTTTATATGTAAAGAAAAGTTACAAAAAGCATACCACATGAGTATAAAATGGTCTTAGGCCATGTAAGACTGAGAATTATTTAGAGTCGATTTAGGCTGTAGCCCATATTTACATATAAAAATGCACACAGAGGCTATAAGAAATTGAAATTTGTTACTTTTTGCTCATTTCTATGCTAAGATGTCATGATACAAGAAGTCTAATTGCAAAAGGACTCTTGAATTCAACTTTTTTTTGCAGACAGTATGGTTTGATGACCAGTTTTTCACTTTTCAATGGAAAACTTGCATGTAGTTTTAGTCTCATTTGGCATATATTTGAACCACTTACTATCCTAAAGAAGAAAACTATGGTAGCATATGAAATGAATAGGGTGTACTGATCATTGTAAAGTGGTTTTTTTACAGATTTAGTGAAATATTTGTGATGGACTACAGATTTTATGTACAAAGCTCTTCACATTTCACATACATCAAACAGGCCGTTTAACCAGGGACATAAATACAAATATTCTGCACATTTTTTCTGTGATAATCTACTTTTCTCTAGATTCCGAGTTCACAAATGGTTAATTAAATTTGATTTAAGCATAGTAACACAAATATCAGGAACATAAAAAGCTGTCAGATAGAAAGTCAGCATGGCTCTTAGGCATAAAATGGAAACTGCTTTAAAATGCTTATTTTAGCCGTATAATGCCAAAATGCTTATTTTAACAGAATTTCTGTCAAACAAAGATGTAAATCCTTTACTTTTATTGAGTTTGACAAATTGAAACCAACAAACCATTCAGGAAAGTTGCCAAAGTACAGAATCTACATTTACGGAATTCATCTCTTAATAGGATAGAAAGACTTGACCAATTTTAATAAAACTTTGCATGACCTAAGCTTAGGCAATTATAGGATAGTTGGCCAAGTTTCATGGCCATAGGATATATATTATAGAAACTAGGGCCATTTTAATATTGAAATTTGGATGTTTATTTTTGACGTTTAAATCAAATATTTTCAACTGTCAAGATTTTGGCCTAAAAAATTTAAATATTGCAAAAATTTGCTTTTTAAATACTCTTGAATTTAATATAATAAGTCTTAAAAGCAACGGAACACTCATTTGATTTATCAGATTTATTTCAGTTATTCAAAAGTCAAATTTATATGAGCCTGGGCCTGAAAATAGAGATTTTCGAATTAAGGGAAGCCTTACATAAACATGCATTTTTTCAACCAATTTGAAGTTTTTGAAGTTTTTTAACCATACATTATTCTTCCATATATATTAAATGTACTTTATATGTAAAGAAAAGTTACAAAAAGCATACCACATGAGTATAAAATGGTCTTAGGCCATGTAAGACTGAGAATTATTTAGAGTCGATTTAGGCCGTAGCCCATATTTACATATAAAAATGCACACAGAGGCTATAAGAAATTGAAATTTGTTACTTTTTGCTCATTTCTATGCTAAGATGTCATGATACAAGAAGTCTAATTGCAAAAGGACTCTTGAATTCAACTTTTTTTTGCAGACAGTATGGTTTGATGACCAGTTTTTCACTTTTCAATGGAAAACTTGCATGTAGTTTTAGTCTCATTTGGCATATATTTGAACCACTTACTATCCTAAAGAAGAAAACTATGGTAGCATATGAAATGAATAGGGTGTACTGATCATTGTAAAGTGGTTTTTTTACAGATTTAGTGAAATATTTGTGATGGACTACAGATTTTATGTACAAAGCTCTTCACATTTCACATACATCAAACAGGCCGTTTAACCAGGGACATAAATACAAATATTCTGCACATTTTTTCTGTGATAATCTACTTTTCTCTAGATTCCGAGTTCACAAATGGTTAATTAAATTTGATTTAAGCATAGTAACACAAATATCAGGAACATAAAAAGCTGTCAGATAGAAAGTCAGCATGGCTCTTAGGCATAAAATGGAAACTGCTTTAAAATGCTTATTTTAGCCGTATAATGCCAAAATGCTTATTTTAACAGAATTTCTGTCAAACAAAGATGTAAATCCTTTACTTTTATTGAGTTTGACAAATTGAAACCAGCAAACCATTCAGGAAAGTTGCCAAAGTACAGAATCTACATTTACGGAATTCATCTCTTAGGCCCGAGAACACAGTTATTTCGTAGTGCATTTCTTTTAGACAGTAAATTCAAATTAAAAAAATTGCACCTGCTCTATCTCAAAAAGATTTTTACAGTGTAGTGTACTACTATTGATACAAATAATATCAAAATTATAGAAACTTCTACCAGCTCTAACTCAAAATATTGACAATTCTGTGTTAAGGGGGGCTAAAATTCAGTTTGACAGCTTCAGACATTCTAATTTTTGACCTTTTTTAACTGGACCAAATCACTACTTAACATAAAGATTCAGCACCCAAATTTTTTTAACATGTAATTTCATCCCCTTACTTAATATTTCATGCATAAAATATCAAGAAATAAATTGGGAAAGTGTATCAAAAAAAAATACAAGTTATACACTGTTCACACTAGGGACTATATTCGTAGACAACGAAAACCAAAGGACGATAACTGTGTCCTTGGACCTAATAGGATAGAAAGACTTGATCAATTTTAATAAAACTTTGCATGACCTAAGCTTAGGCAATTATATGATAGTTGGCCAAGTTTCATGGCCATAGGATATATATTATAGAAACTAGGGCCATTTTAATATTGAAATTTGGATGTTTATTTTTGACGTTTAAATCAAATATTTTCAACTGTCAAGATTTTGGCCTAAAAAATTTAAATATTGCAAAAATTTGCTTTTTAAATACTCTTGAATTTAATATAATAAGTCTTAAAAGCAACGGAACACTCATTTGATTTATCAGATTTATTTCAGTTATTCAAAAGTCAAATTTATATGAGCCTGGGCCTGAAAATAGAGATTTTCGAATTAAGGGAAGCCTTACATAAACATGCATTTTTTCAACCAATTTGAAGTTTTTGAAGTTTTTTAACCATACATTATTCTTCCATATATATTAAATGTACTTTATATGTAAAGAAAAGTTACAAAAAGCATACCACATGAGTATAAAATGGTCTTAGGCCATGTAAGACTGAGAATTATTTAGAGTCGATTTAGGCCGTAGCCCATACACTACAAACCAGTAAAGTCTGAAATGGCCTATATCTGTACTCGACTGTACTGATTTTTACTCGACCAGTCTGAATTGGTCTGAATTTTACTCGACATTACTCGACCCCAGTCTTAACCATACTCGACCGTACTGATTTGTACTTGACCCTTATCTTTGCCATTGAAAATAGTCTGAACTATTACTCGACCAGTCTGAAACAGTCTTAACCCATTCTCGACCTGTTCTCGACCAATTTTTTCAGTCTAAACCATACTCGACCAGTCAGAACCATACTTGACCAAAAAACCTATATTTTTTTTAAATTTTAGCTGTTAAAATTAATTTCTTTTTTTCTGACATGAAAACAGCCACAATAAAATAAAGATATATATAAAAATATATTTTTACATCCTTACATGATTCTCAGATTTATCAAATAGAGATAGTTAAATCAAATTATCTTATATAATAATTTAATTATATTAATTTTAAAGTTTTAGAGTTTTGTTAAAAAAAAGATTTTCTTTTAACTAAAAACCACACCTTTACTGAGGGTAATAAAACCTTATTAAAGTGCTTCTTGTTTGGCATGTGTGTTTTTTTTTTAAACTTAATTTTCCTAAATTCCTAAAGAAAAACTATATAGGTTTCATGGTTATGTACAATAGTTATATAATTATCTTTTTAATGAGGTAACAACAGCCAAAAAATCACTGAAATTGTTTAACCTTATATTAGAAATATATCTATTTTTATTATAATTTGGGATATATTATATATAATATATATCAAAAGGGGATAAAAAAAATAAAGAAATAGATAAAATTTTTCTTCTGATTAGTGGTAAAGTATAAAGTAATACCTCCTGCTTGGGGCAAACTCATTAAAAGATCACACCTGGTCAGAGAGTATTAATTTCCAATTAACATTTATTAAAAGTTATTTAAATTTAATTGAAATAAATTTTTTCTGCAACTTTGGAACACATTTCCTTTTTTAAATGGTTATCAAGGATTGCTATGGAAGTTCAATTATCATGATTATCTTAAATTTTTGGTTTTACAAAACAAAGGTGTTAATTTTTTAAAATTTATTAAGTTGCTTTATATACTATTTTAAATATATTTTAATAAAAAAAATGTTCACTGCATTATTAACTAAACTCAACTGACACCATAAATCTATAAAAGGCTTAAGTAAATGGTGAAAATTGTCCAGTAACTATAAAATATATCTGAAACATTCGAAAAAATTTGAATAACATTGAAAATATTAGTCACAATTCAGTTTTGAGATTATTTGATCAGCTTGTTTTATTTGTATTTTAAAGGTGATATATATATGTAAGTGTTGATAAATATGGTGTTGAATTTATATTATGTTTATTGTGAAATTTTGGTTTCAATATGCCATATTGAATACATTTTGAATTTCAAATTGTTGTTCAAATTTCTAGCCAGGGGAAATAGCTGTTAAAAACAGTTCCTAAATTGATGAAATACAATAGATAGATACACAAATTAGGTCTAGGTTGGTTAAGACTTAGTCGAGTATGGTTCAGACTAGGTCGAGTATGGTTCAGACTAGGTCGAGCATGGTTCAGACGAAAATAAAATGGTTAAGTACTGGTCGAGTACAAGTTCAGACTGTTAAGTATGGTTCAGACTACAGTCGAGTATTATCAAGTAAATTTCAGACCAATTCAGACTGGTCGAGTAAAAATCAGTACAGTCGAGTACAAATATAGGCCATTTCAGACTTTTACTGGTTTGTAGTGATATTTACATATAAAAATGCACACAGAGGCTATAAGAAATTGAAATTTGTTACTTTTTGCTCATTTCTATGCTAAGATGTCATGATACAAGAAGTCTAATTGCAAAAGGACTCTTGAATTCAACTTTTTTTTGCAGACATTATGGTTTGATGACCAGTTTTTCACTTTTCAATGGAAAACTTGCATGTAGTTTTAGTCTCATTTGGCATATATTTGAACCACTTACTATCCTAAAGAAGAAAACTATGGTAGCATATGAAATGAATAGGGTGTACTGATCATTGTAAAGTGGTTTTTTTACAGATTTAGTGGAATATTTGTGATGGACTACAGATTTTATGTACAAAGCTCTTCACATTTCACATACATCAAACAGGCCGTTTAACCAGGGACATAAATACAAATATTCTGCACATTTTTTCTGTGATAATCTACTTTTCTCTAGATTCCGAGTTCACAAATGGTTAATTAAATTTGATTTAAGCATAGTAACACAAATATCAGGAACATAAAAAGCTGTCAGATAGAAAGTCAGCATGGCTCTTAGGCATAAAATGGAAACTGCTTTAAAATGCTTATTTTAGCCGTATAATGCCAAAATGCTTATTTTAACAGAATTTCTGTCAAACAAAGATGTAAATACTTTACTTTTCTTGAGTTTGACAAATTGAAACCAGCAAACCATTCAGGAAAGTTGCCAAAGTACAGAATCTACATTTACGGAATTCATCTCTTAGGCCCGAGAACACAGTTATTTCGTAGTGCATTTCTTTTAGACAGTAAATTCAAATTAAAAAAATCGCACCTGCTCTATCTCAAAAATATTTTTACAGTGTAGTGTACTACTATTGATACAAATAATATCAAAATTATAGAAACTTCTACCAGCTCTAACTCAAAATATTGACAATTCTGTGTTAAGGGGGGCTAAAATTCAGTTTGACAGCTTCAGACATTCTAATTTTTGACCTTTTTTAACTGGACCAAATCACTACTTAACATAAAGATTCAGCACCCAAATTTTTTTAACATGTAATTTCATCCCCTTACTTAATATTTCATGCATAAAATATCAAGAAATAAATTGGGAAAGTGTATCAAAAAAAAATGCAAGTTATACACTGTTCACACTAGGGACTATATTCGTAGACAACAAAAACCAAAGGACAATAACTGTGTCCTTGGACCTAATAGGATAGAAAGACTTGACCAATTTTAATAAAACTTTGCATGACCTAAGCTTAGGCAATTATATGATAGTTGGCCAAGTTTCATGGCCATAGGATATATATTATAGAAACTAGGGCCATTTTAATATTGAAATTTGGATGTTTATTTTTGACGTTTAAATCAAATATTTTCAACTGTCAAGATTTTGGCCTAAAAAATTTAAATATTGCAAAAATTTGCTTTTTAAATACTCTTGAATTTAATATAATAAGTCTTAAAAGCAACGGAACACTCATTTGATTTATCAGATTTATTTCAGTTATTCAAAAGTCAAATTTATATGAGCCTGGGCCTGAAAATAGAGATTTTCGAATTAAGGGAAGCCTTACATAAACATGCATTTTTTCAACCAATTTGAAGTTTTTGAAGTTTTTTAACCATACATTATTCTTCCATATATATTAAATGTACTTTATATGTAAAGAAAAGTTACAAAAAGCATACCACATGAGTATAAAATGGTCTTAGGCCATGTAAGACTGAGAATTATTTAGAGTCGATTTAGGCCGTAGCCCATACACTACAAACCAGTAAAGTCTGAAATGGCCTATATCTGTACTCGACTGTACTGATTTTTACTCGACCAGTCTGAATTGGTCTGAATTTTACTCGACATTACTCGACCCCAGTCTTAACCATACTCGACCGTACTGATTTGTACTTGACCCTTATCTTTGCCATTGAAAATAGTCTGAACTATTACTCGACCAGTCTGAAACAGTCTTAACCCATTCTCGACCTGTTCTCGACCAATTTTTTCAGTCTAAACCATACTCGACCAGTCAGAACCATACTTGACCAAAAAACCTATATTTTTTTTAAATTTTAGCTGTTAAAATTAATTTCTTTTTTTCTGACATGAAAACAGCCACAATAAAATAAAGATATATATAAAAATATATTTTTACATCCTTACATGATTCTCAGATTTATCAAATAGAGATAGTTAAATCAAATTATCTTATATAATAATTTAATTATATTAATTTTAAAGTTTTAGAGTTTTGTTAAAAAAAAGATTTTCTTTTAACTAAAAACCACACCTTTACTGAGGGTAATAAAACCTTATTAAAGTGCTTCTTGTTTGGCATGTGTGTTTTTTTTTTAAACTTAATTTTCCTAAATTCCTAAAGAAAAACTATATAGGTTTCATGGTTATGTACAATAGTTATATAATTATCTTTTTAATGAGGTAACAACAGCCAAAAAATCACTGAAATTGTTTAACCTTATATTAGAAATATATCTATTTTTATTATAATTTGGGATATATTATATATAATATATATCAAAAGGGGATAAAAAAAATAAAGAAATAGATAAAATTTTTCTTCTGATTAGTGGTAAAGTATAAAGTAATACCTCCTGCTTGGGGCAAACTCATTAAAAGATCACACCTGGTCAGAGAGTATTAATTTCCAATTAACATTTATTAAAAGTTATTTAAATTTAATTGAAATAAATTTTTTCTGCAACTTTGGAACACATTTCCTTTTTTAAATGGTTATCAAGGATTGCTATGGAAGTTCAATTATCATGATTATCTTAAATTTTTGGTTTTACAAAACAAAGGTGTTAATTTTTTAAAATTTATTAAGTTGCTTTATATACTATTTTAAATATATTTTAATAAAAAAAATGTTCACTGCATTATTAACTAAACTCAACTGACACCATAAATCTATAAAAGGCTTAAGTAAATGGTGAAAATTGTCCAGTAACTATAAAATATATCTGAAACATTCGAAAAAATTTGAATAACATTGAAAATATTAGTCACAATTCAGTTTTGAGATTATTTGATCAGCTTGTTTTATTTGTATTTTAAAGGTGATATATATATGTAAGTGTTGATAAATATGGTGTTGAATTTATATTATGTTTATTGTGAAATTTTGGTTTCAATATGCCATATTGAATACATTTTGAATTTCAAATTGTTGTTCAAATTTCTAGCCAGGGGAAATAGCTGTTAAAAACAGTTCCTAAATTGATGAAATACAATAGATAGATACACAAATTAGGTCTAGGTTGGTTAAGACTTAGTCGAGTATGGTTCAGACTAGGTCGAGTATGGTTCAGACTAGGTCGAGCATGGTTCAGACGAAAATAAAATGGTTAAGTACTGGTCGAGTACAAGTTCAGACTGTTAAGTATGGTTCAGACTACAGTCGAGTATTATCAAGTAAATTTCAGACCAATTCAGACTGGTCGAGTAAAAATGAGTACAGTCGAGTACAAATATAGGCCATTTCAGACTTTTACTGGTTTGTAGTGATATTTACATATAAAAATGCACACAGAGGCTATAAGAAATTGAAATTTGTTACTTTTTGCTCATTTCTATGCTAAGATGTCATGATACAAGAAGTCTAATTGCAAAAGGACTCTTGAATTCAACTTTTTTTTGCAGACATTATGGTTTGATGACCAGTTTTTCACTTTTCAATGGAAAACTTGCATGTAGTTTTAGTCTCATTTGGCATATATTTGAACCACTTACTATCCTAAAGAAGAAAACTATGGTAGCATATGAAATGAATAGGGTGTACTGATCATTGTAAAGTGGTTTTTTTACAGATTTAGTGGAATATTTGTGATGGACTACAGATTTTATGTACAAAGCTCTTCACATTTCACATACATCAAACAGGCCGTTTAACCAGGGACATAAATACAAATATTCTGCACATTTTTTCTGTGATAATCTACTTTTCTCTAGATTCCGAGTTCACAAATGGTTAATTAAATTTGATTTAAGCATAGTAACACAAATATCAGGAACATAAAAAGCTGTCAGATAGAAAGTCAGCATGGCTCTTAGGCATAAAATGGAAACTGCTTTAAAATGCTTATTTTAGCCGTATAATGCCAAAATGCTTATTTTAACAGAATTTCTGTCAAACAAAGATGTAAATCCTTTACTTTTCTTGAGTTTGACAAATTGAAACCAGCAAACCATTCAGGAAAGTTGCCAAAGTACAGAATCTACATTTACGGAATTCATCTCTTAGGCCCGAGAACACAGTTATTTCGTAGTGCATTTCTTTTAGACAGTAAATTCAAATTAAAAAAATCGCACCTGCTCTATCTCAAAAATATTTTTACAGTGTAGTGTACCACTATTGATACAAATAATATCAAAATTATAGAAACTTCTACCAGCTCTAACTCAAAATATTGACAATTCTGTGTTAAGGGGGGCTAAAATTCAGTTTGACAGCTTCAGACATTCTAATTTTTGACCTTTTTTAACTGGACCAAATCACTACTTAACATAAAGATTCAGCACCCAAATTTTTTTAACATGTAATTTCATCCCCTTACTTAATATTTCATGCATAAAATATCAAGAAATAAATTGGGAAAGTGTATCAAAAAAAAATGCAAGTTATACACTGTTCACACTAGGGACTATATTCGTAGACAACGAAAACCAAAGGACGATAACTGTGTCCTTGGACCTAATAGGATAGAAAGACTTGACCAATTTTAATAAAACTTTGCATGACCTAAGCTTAGGCAATTATATGATAGTTGGCCAAGTTTCATGGCCATAGGATATATATTATAGAAACTAGGGCCATTTTAATATTGAAATTTGGATGTTTATTTTTGACGTTTAAATCAAATATTTTCAACTGTCAAGATTTTGGGCTAAAAAATTTAAATATTGCAAAAATTTGCTTTTTAAATACTCTTGAATTTAATATAATAAGTCTTAAAAGCAACGGAACACTCATTTGATTTATCAGATTTATTTCAGTTATTCAAAAGTCAAATTTATATGAGCCTGGGCCTGAAAATAGAGATTTTCGAATTAAGGGAAGCCTTACATAAACATGCATTTTTTCAACCAATTTGAAGTTTTTGAAGTTTTTTAACCATACATTATTCTTCCATATATATTAAATGTACTTTATATGTAAAGAAAAGTTACAAAAAGCATACCACATGAGTATAAAATGGTCTTAGGCCATGTAAGACTGAGAATTATTTAGAGTCGATTTAGGCCGTAGCCCATATTTACATATAAAAATGCACACAGAGGCTATAAGAAATTGAAATTTGTTACTTTTTGCTCATTTCTATGCTAAGATGTCATGATACAAGAAGTCTAATTGCAAAAGGACTCTTGAATTCAACTTTTTTTTGCAGACAGTATGGTTTGATGACCAGTTTTTCACTTTTCAATGGAAAACTTGCATGTAGTTTTAGTCTCATTTGGCATATATTTGAACCACTTACTATCCTAAAGAAGAAACCTATGGTAGCATATGAAATGAATAGGGTGTACTGATCATTGTAAAGTGGTTTTTTTACAGATTTAGTGAAATATTTGTGATGGACTACAGATTTTATGTACAAAGCTCTTCACATTTCACATACATCAAACAGGCCGTTTAACCAGGGACATAAATACAAATATTCTGCACATTTTTTCTGTGATAATCTACTTTTCTCTAGATTCCGAGTTCACAAATGGTTAATTAAATTTGATTTAAGCATAGTAACACAAATATCAGGAACATAAAAAGCTGTCAGATAGAAAGTCAGCATGGCTCTTAGGCATAAAATGGAAACTGCTTTAAAATGCTTATTTTAGCCGTATAATGCCAAAATGCTTATTTTAACAGAATTTCTGTCAAACAAAGATGTAAATCCTTTACTTTTCTTGAGTTTGACAAATTGAAACCAGCAAACCATTCAGGAAAGTTGCCAAAGTACAGAATCTACATTTACGGAATTCATCTCTTAGGCCCGAGAACACAGTTATTTCGTAGTGCATTTCTTTTAGACAGTAAATTCAAATTAAAAAAATCGCACCTGCTCTATCTCAAAAAGATTTTTACAGTGTAGTGTACTACTATTGATACAAATAATATCAAAATTATAGAAATTTCTACCAGCTCTAACTCAAAATATTGATTTTAATATTGAAATTTGGATGTTTATTTTTGACGTTTAAATCAAATATTTTCAACTGTCAAGATTTTGGCCTAAAAAATTTAAATATTGCAAAAATTTGCTTTTTAAATACTCTGGAATTTAATATAATAAGTCTTAAAAGCAACGGAACACTCATTTGATTTATCAGATTTATTTCAGTTATTCAAAAGTCAAATTTATATGAGCCTGGGCCTGAAAATAGAGATTTTCGAATTAAGGGAAGCCTTACATAAACATGCATTTTTTCAACCAATTTGAAGTTTTTGAAGTTTTTTAACCATACATTATTCTTCCATATATATTAAATGTACTTTATATGTAAAGAAAAGTTACAAAAAGCATACCACATGAGTATAAAATGGTCTTAGGCCATGTAAGACTGAGAATTATTTAGAGTCGATTTAGGCCGTAGCCCATATTTACATATAAAAATGCACACAGAGGCTATAAGAAATTGAAATTTGTTACTTTTTGCTCATTTCTATGCTAAGATGTCATGATACAAGAAGTCTAATTGCAAAAGGACTCATGAATTCAACTTTTTTTTGCAGACAGTATGGTTTGATGACCAGTTTTTCACTTTTCAATGGAAAACTTGCATGTAGTTTTAGTTTCATTTGGCATATATTTGAACCACTTACTATCCTAAAGAAGAAAACTATGGTAGCATATGAAATGAATAGGGTGTACTGATCATTGTAAAGTGGTTTTTTTACAGATTTAGTGAAATATTTGTGATGGACTACAGATTTTATGTACAAAGCTCTTCACATTTCACATACATCAAACAGGCCGTTTAACCAGGGACATAAATACAAATATTCTGCACATTTTTTCTGTGATAATCTACTTTTCTCTAGATTCCGAGTTCACAAATGGTTAATTAAATTTGATTTAAGCATAGTAACACAAATATCAGGAACATAAAAAGCTGTCAGATAGAAAGTCAGCATGGCTCTTAGGCATAAAATGGAAACTGCTTTAAAATGCTTATTTTAGCCGTATAATGCCAAAATGCTTATTTTAACAGAATTTCTGTCAAACAAAGATGTAAATCCTTTACTTTTATTGAGTTTGACAAATTGAAACCAGCAAACCATTCAGGAAAGTTGCCAAAGTACAGAATCTACATTTACGGAATTCATCTAATAGGATAGAAAGACTTGACCAATTTTAATAAAACTTTGCATGACCTAAGCTTAGGCAATTATAGGATAGTTGGCCAAGTTTCATGGCCATAGGATATATATTATAGAAACTAGGGCCATTTTAATATTGAAATTTGGATGTTTATTTTTGACGTTTAAATCAAATATTTTCAACTGTCAAGATTTTGGCCTAAAAAATTTAAATATTGCAAAAATTTGCTTTTTAAATACTCTTGAATTTAATATAATAAGTCTTAAAAGCAACGGAACACTCATTTGATTTATCAGATTTATTTCAGTTATTCAAAAGTCAAATTTATATGAGCCTGGGCCTGAAAATAGAGATTTTCGAATTAAGGGAAGCCTTACATAAACATGCATTTTTTCAACCAATTTGAAGTTTTTGAAGTTTTTTAACCATACATTATTCTTCCATATATATTAAATGTACTTTATATGTAAAGAAAAGTTACAAAAAGCATACCACATGAGTATAAAATGGTCTTAGGCCATGTAAGACTGAGAATTATTTAGAGTCGATTTAGGCCGTAGCCCATATTTACATATAAAAATGCACACAGAGGCTATAAGAAATTGAAATTTGTTACTTTTTGCTCATTTCTATGCTAAGATGTCATGATACAAGAAGTCTAATTGCAAAAGGACTCTTGAATTCAACTTTTTTTTGCAGACAGTATGGTTTGATGACCAGTTTTTCACTTTTCAATGGAAAACTTAGTTTTAGTCTCATTTGGCATATATTTGAACCACTTACTATCCTAAAGAAGAAAACTATGGTAGCATATGAAATGAATAGGGTGTACTGATCATTGTAAAGTGGTTTTTTTACAGATTTAGTGAAATATTTGTGATGGACTACAGATTTTATGTATAAAGCTCTTCACATTTCACATACATCAAACAGGCCGTTTAACCAGGGACATAAATACAAATATTCTGCACATTTTTTCTGTGATAATCTACTTTTCTCTAGATTCCGAGTTCACAAATGGTTAATTAAATTTGATTTAAGCATAGTAACACAAATATCAGGAACATAAAAAGCTGTCAGATAGAAAGTCAGCATGGCTCTTAGGCATAAAATGGAAACTGCTTTAAAATGCTTATTTTAGCCGTATAATGCCAAAATGCTTATTTTAACAGAATTTCTGTCAAACAAAGATGTAAATCCTTTACTTTTATTGAGTTTGACAAATTGAAACCAGCAAACCATTCAGGAAAGTTGCCAAAGTACAGAATCTACATTTATGGAATTCATCTCTTAATAGGATAGAAAGACTTGACCAATTTTAATAAAACTTTGCATGACCTAAGCTTAGGCAATTATAGGATAGTTGGCCAAGTTTCATGGCCATAGGATATATATTATAGAAACTAGGGCCATTTTAATATTGAAATTTGGATGTTTATTTTTGACGTTTAAATCAAATATTTTCAACTGTCAAGATTTTGGCCTAAAAAATTTAAATATTGCAAAAATTTGCTTTTTAAATACTCTTGAATTTAATATAATAAGTCTTAAAAGCAACGGAACACTCATTTGATTTATCAGATTTATTTCAGTTATTCAAAAGTCAAATTTATATGAGCCTGGGCCTGAAAATAGAGATTTTCGAATTAAGGGAAGCCTTACATAAACATGCATTTTTTCAACCAATTTGAAGTTTTTGAAGTTTTTTAACCATACATTATTCTTCCATATATATTAAATGTACTTTATATGTAAAGAAAAGTTACAAAAAGCATACCACATGAGTATAAAATGGTCTTAGGCCATGTAAGACTGAGAATTATTTAGAGTCGATTTAGGCCGTAGCCCATATTTACATATAAAAATGCACACAGAGGCTATAAGAAATTGAAATTTGTTACTTTTTGCTCATTTCTATGCTAAGATGTCATGATACAAGAAGTCTAATTGCAAAAGGACTCTTGAATTCAACTTTTTTTTGCAGACAGTATGGTTTGATGACCAGTTTTTCACTTTTCAATGGAAAACTTGCATGTAGTTTTAGTCTCGTTTGGCATATATTTGAACCACTTACTATCCTAAAGAAGAAAACTATGGTAGCATATGAAATGAATAGGGTGTACTGATCATTGTAAAGTGGTTTTTTTACAGATTTAGTGAAATATTTGTGATGGACTACAGATTTTATGTACAAAGCTCTTCACATTTCACATACATCAAACAGGCCGTTTAACCAGGGACATAAATACAAATATTCTGCACATTTTTTCTGTGATAATCTACTTTTCTCTAGATTCCGAGTTCACAAATGGTTAATTAAATTTGATTTAAGCATAGTAACACAAATATCAGGAACATAAAAAGCTGTCAGATAGAAAGTCAGCATGGCTCTTAGGCATAAAATGGAAACTGCTTTAAAATGCTTATTTTAGCCGTATAATGCCAAAATGCTTATTTTAACAGAATTTCTGTCAAACAAAGATGTAAATCCTTTACTTTTATTGAGTTTGACAAATTGAAACCAGCAAACCATTCAGGAAAGTTGCCAAAGTACAGAATCTACATTTACGGAATTCATCTCTTAATAGGATAGAAAGACTTGACCAATTTTAATAAAACTTTGCATGACCTAAGCTTAGGCAATTATAGGATAGTTGGCCAAGTTTCATGGCCATAGGATATATATTATAGAAACTAGGGCCATTTTAATATTGAAATTTGGATGTTTATTTTTGACGTTTAAATCAAATATTTTCAACTGTCAAGATTTTGGCCTAAAAAATTTAAATATTGCAAAAATTTGCTTTTTAAATACTCTTGAATTTAATATAATAAGTCTTAAAAGCAACGGAACACTCATTTGATTTATCAGATTTATTTCAGTTATTCAAAAGTCAAATTTATATGAGCCTGGGCCTGAAAATAGAGATTTTCGAATTAAGGGAAGCCTTACATAAACATGCATTTTTTCAACCAATTTGAAGTTTTTGAAGTTTTTTAACCATACATTATTCTTCCATATATATTAAATGTACTTTATATGTAAAGAAAAGTTACAAAAAGCATACCACATGAGTATAAAATGGTCTTAGGCCATGTAAGACTGAGAATTATTTAGAGTCGATTTAGGCCGTAGCCCATATTTACATATAAAAATGCACACAGAGGCTATAAGAAATTGAAATTTGTTACTTTTTGCTCATTTCTATGCTAAGATGTCATGATACAAGAAGTCTAATTGCAAAAGGACTCTTGAATTCAACTTTTTTTTGCAGACAGTATGGTTTGATGACCAGTTTTTCACTTTTCAATGGAAAACTTGCATGTAGTTTTAGTCTCGTTTGGCATATATTTGAACCACTTACTATCCTAAAGAAGAAAACTATGGTAGCATATGAAATGAATAGGGTGTACTGATCATTGTAAAGTGGTTTTTTTACAGATTTAGTGAAATATTTGTGATGGACTACAGATTTTATATACAAAGCTCTTCACATTTCACATACATCAAACAGGCCGTTTAACCAGGGACATAAATACAAATATTCTGCACATTTTTTCTGTGATAATCTACTTTTCTCTAGATTCCGAGTTCACAAATGGTTAATTAAATTTGATTTAAGCATAGTAACACAAATATCAGGAACATAAAAAGCTGTCAGATAGAAAGTCAGCATGGCTCTTAGGCATAAAATGGAAACTGCTTTAAAATGCTTATTTTAGCCGTATAATGCCAAAATGCTTATTTTAACAGAATTTCTGTCAAACAAAGATGTAAATCCTTTACTTTTATTGAGTTTGACAAATTGAAACCAGCAAACCATTCAGGAAAGTTGCCAAAGTACAGAATCTACATTTACGGAATTCATCTCTTAATAGGATAGAAAGACTTGACCAATTTTAATAAAACTTTGCATGACCTAAGCTTAGGCAATTATAGGATAGTTGGCCAAGTTTCATGGCCATAGGATATATATTATAGAAACTAGGGCCATTTTAATATTGAAATTTGGATGTTTATTTTTGACGTTTAAATCAAATATTTTCAACTGTCAAGATTTTGGCCTAAAAAATTTAAATATTGCAAAAATTTGCTTTTTAAATACTCTGGAATTTAATATAATAAGTCTTAAAAGCAACGGAACACTCATTTGATTTATCAGATTTATTTCAGTTATTCAAAAGTCAAATTTATATGAGCCTGGGCCTGAAAATAGAGATTTTCGAATTAAGGGAAGCCTTACATAAACATGCATTTTTTCAACCAATTTGAAGTTTTTGAAGTTTTTTAACCATACATTATTCTTCCATATATATTAAATGTACTTTATATGTAAAGAAAAGTTACAAAAAGCATACCACATGAGTATAAAATGGTCTTAGGCCATGTAAGACTGAGAATTATTTAGAGTCGATTTAGGCCGTAGCCCATATTTACATATAAAAATGCACACAGAGGCTATAAGAAATTGAAATTTGTTACTTTTTGCTCATTTCTATGCTAAGATGTCATGATACAAGAAGTCTAATTGCAAAAGGACTCTTGAATTCAACTTTTTTTTGCAGACAGTATGGTTTGATGACCAGTTTTTCACTTTTCAATGGAAAACTTGCATGTAGTTTTAGTTTCATTTGGCATATATTTGAACCACTTACTATCCTAAAGAAGAAAACTATGGTAGCATATGAAATGAATAGGGTGTACTGATCATTGTAAAGTGGTTTTTTTACAGATTTAGTGAAATATTTGTGATGGACTACAGATTTTATGTACAAAGCTCTTCACATTTCACATACATCAAACAGGCCGTTTAACCAGGGACATAAATACAAATATTCTGCACATTTTTTCTGTGATAATCTACTTTTCTCTAGATTCCGAGTTCACAAATGGTTAATTAAATTTGATTTAAGCATAGTAACACAAATATCAGGAACATAAAAAGCTGTCAGATAGAAAGTCAGCATGGCTCTTAGGCATAAAATGGAAACTGCTTTAAAATGCTTATTTTAGCCGTATAATGCCAAAATGCTTATTTTAACAGAATTTCTGTCAAACAAAGATGTAAATCCTTTACTTTTATTGAGTTTGACAAATTGAAACCAGCAAACCATTCAGGAAAGTTGCCAAAGTACAGAATCTACATTTACGGAATTCATCTCTTAATAGGATAGAAAGACTTGACCAATTTTAATAAAACTTTGCATGACCTAAGCTTAGGCAATTATAGGATAGTTGGCCAAGTTTCATGGCCATAGGATATATATTATAGAAACTAGGGCCATTTTAATATTGAAATTTGGATGTTTATTTTTGACGTTTAAATCAAATATTTTCAACTGTCAAGATTTTGGCCTAAAAAATTTAAATATTGCAAAAATTTGCTTTTTAAATACTCTGGAATTTAATATAATAAGTCTTAAAAGCAACGGAACACTCATTTGATTTATCAGATTTATTTCAGTTATTCAAAAGTCAAATTTATATGAGCCTGGGCCTGAAAATAGAGATTTTCGAATTAAGGGAAGCCTTACATAAACATGCATTTTTTCAACCAATTTGAAGTTTTTGAAGTTTTTTAACCATACATTATTCTTCCATATATATTAAATGTACTTTATATGTAAAGAAAAGTTACAAAAAGCATACCACATGAGTATAAAATGGTCTTAGGCCATGTAAGACTGAGAATTATTTAGAGTCGATTTAGGCCGTAGCCCATATTTACATATAAAAATGCACACAGAGGCTATAAGAAATTGAAATTTGTTACTTTTTGCTCATTTCTATGCTAAGATGTCATGATACAAGAAGTCTAATTGCAAAAGGACTCTTGAATTCAACTTTTTTTTGCAGACAGTATGGTTTGATGACCAGTTTTTCACTTTTCAATGGAAAACTTGCATGTAGTTTTAGTTTCATTTGGCATATATTTGAACCACTTACTATCCTAAAGAAGAAAACTATGGTAGCATATGAAATGAATAGGGTGTACTGATCATTGTAAAGTGGTTTTTTTACAGATTTAGTGAAATATTTGTGATGGACTACAGATTTTATGTACAAAGCTCTTCACATTTCACATACATCAAACAGGCCGTTTAACCAGGGACATAAATACAAATATTCTGCACATTTTTTCTGTGATAATCTACTTTTCTCTAGATTCCAAGTTCACAAATGGTTAATTAAATTTGATTTAAGCATAGTAACACAAATATCAGGAACATAAAAAGCTGTCAGATAGAAAGTCAGCATGGCTCTTAGGCATAAAATGGAAACTGCTTTAAAATGCTTATTTTAGCCGTATAATGCCAAAATGCTTATTTTAACAGAATTTCTGTCAAACAAAGATGTAAATCCTTTACTTTTATTGAGTTTGACAAATTGAAACCAGCAAACCATTCAGGAAAGTTGCCAAAGTACAGAATCTACATTTACGGAATTCATCTCTTAGGATAGAAAGACTTGACTTATTTTAATAAAACTTTGCATGACCTAAGCTTAGGCAATTATAGGATAGTTGGCCAAGTTTCATGGCCATAGGATATATATTATAGAAACTAGGGCCATTTTAATATTGAAATTTGGATGTTTATTTTTGACGTTTAAATCAAATATTTTCAACTGTCAAGATTTTGGCCTAAAAAATTTAAATATTGCAAAAATTTGCTTTTTAAATACTCTTGAATTTAATATAATAAGTCTTAAAAGCAACGGAACACTCATTTGATTTATCAGATTTATTTCAGTTATTCAAAAGTCAAATTTATATGAGCCTGGGCCTGAAAATAGAGATTTTCGAATTAAGGGAAGCCTTACATAAACATGCATTTTTTCAACCAATTTGAAGTTTTTGAAGTTTTTTAACCATACATTATTCTTCCATATATATTAAATGTACTTTATATGTAAAGAAAAGTTACAAAAAGCATACCACATGAGTATAAAATGGTCTTAGGCCATGTAAGACTGAGAATTATTTAGAGTCGATTTAGGCCGTAGCCCATATTTACATATAAAAATGCACACAGAGGCTATAAGAAATTGAAATTTGTTACTTTTTGCTCATTTCTATGCTAAGATGTCATGATACAAGAAGTCTAATTGCAAAAGGACTCTTGAATTCAACTTTTTTTTGCAGACAGTATGGTTTGATGACCAGTTTTTCACTTTTCAATGGAAAACTTGCATGTAGTTTTAGTCTCATTTGGCATATATTTGAACCACTTACTATCCTAAAGAAGAAAACTATGGTAGCATATGAAATGAATAGGGTGTACTGATCATTGTAAAGTGGTTTTTTTACAGATTTAGTGAAATATTTGTGATGGACTACAGATTTTATGTACAAAGCTCTTCACATTTCACATACATCAAACAGGCCGTTTAACCAGGGACATAAATACAAATATTCTGCACATTTTTTCTGTGATAATCTACTTTTCTCTAGATTCCGAGTTCACAAATGGTTAATTAAATTTGATTTAAGCATAGTAACACAAATATCAGGAACATAAAAAGCTGTCAGATAGAAAGTCAGCATGGCTCTTAGGCATAAAATGGAAACTGCTTTAAAATGCTTATTTTAGCCGTATAATGCCAAAATGCTTATTTTAACAGAATTTCTGTCAAACAAAGATGTAAATCCTTTACTTTTATTGAGTTTGACAAATTGAAACCAGCAAACCATTCAGGAAAGTTGCCAAAGTACAGAATCTACATTTACGGAATTCATCTCTTAATAGGATAGAAAGACTTGACCAATTTTAATAAAACTTTGCATGACCTAAGCTTAGGCAATTATAGGATAGTTGGCCAAGTTTCATGGCCATAGGATATATATTATAGAAACTAGGGCCATTTTAATATTGAAATTTGGATGTTTATTTTTGACGTTTAAATCAAATATTTTCAACTGTCAAGATTTTGGCCTAAAAAATTTAAATATTGCAAAAATTTGCTTTTTAAATACTCTTGAATTTAATATAATAAGTCTTAAAAGCAACGGAACACTCATTTGATTTATCAGATTTATTTCAGTTATTCAAAAGTCAAATTTATATGAGCCTGGGCCTGAAAATAGAGATTTTCGAATTAAGGGAAGCCTTACATAAACATGCATTTTTTCAACCAATTTGAAGTTTTTGAAGTTTTTTAACCATACATTATTCTTCCATATATATTAAATGTACTTTATATGTAAAGAAAAGTTACAAAAAGCATACCACATGAGTATAAAATGGTCTTAGGCCATGTAAGACTGAGAATTATTTAGAGTCGATTTAGGCCGTAGCCCATATTTACATATAAAAATGCACACAGAGGCTATAAGAAATTGAAATTTGTTACTTTTTGCTCATTTCTATGCTAAGATGTCATGATACAAGAAGTCTAATTGCAAAAGGACTCTTGAATTCAACTTTTTTTTGCAGACAGTATGGTTTGATGACCAGTTTTTCACTTTTCAATGGAAAACTTGCATGTAGTTTTAGTTTCATTTGGCATATATTTGAACCACTTACTATCCTAAAGAAGAAAACTATGGTAGCATATGAAATGAATAGGGTGTACTGATCATTGTAAAGTGGTTTTTTTACAGATTTAGTGAAATATTTGTGATGGACTACAGATTTTATGTACAAAGCTCTTCACATTTCACATACATCAAACAGGCCGTTTAACCAGGGACATAAATACAAATATTCTGCACATTTTTTCTGTGATAATCTACTTTTCTCTAGATTCCGAGTTCACAAATGGTTAATTAAATTTGATTTAAGCATAGTAACACAAATATCAGGAACATAAAAAGCTGTCAGATAGAAAGTCAGCATGGCTCTTAGGCATAAAATGGAAACTGCTTTAAAATGCTTATTTTAGCCGTATAATGCCAAAATGCTTATTTTAACAGAATTTCTGTCAAACAAAGATGTAAATCCTTTACTTTTATTGAGTTTGACAAATTGAAACCAGCAAACCATTCAGGAAAGTTGCCAAAGTACAGAATCTACATTTACGGAATTCATCTCTTAATAGGATAGAAAGACTTGACCAATTTTAATAAAACTTTGCATGACCTAAGCTTAGGCAATTATAGGATAGTTGGCCAAGTTTCATGGCCATAGGATATATATTATAGAAACTAGGGCCATTTTAATATTGAAATTTGGATGTTTATTTTTGACGTTTAAATCAAATATTTTCAACTGTCAAGATTTTGGCCTAAAAAATTTAAATATTGCAAAAATTTGCTTTTTAAATACTCTTGAATTTAATATAATAAGTCTTAAAAGCAACGGAACACTCATTTGATTTATCAGATTTATTTCAGTTATTCAAAAGTCAAATTTATATGAGCCTGGGCCTGAAAATAGAGATTTTCGAATTAAGGGAAGCCTTACATAAACATGCATTTTTTCAACCAATTTGAAGTTTTTGAAGTTTTTTAACCATACATTATTCTTCCATATATATTAAATGTACTTTATATGTAAAGAAAAGTTACAAAAAGCATACCACATGAGTATAAAATGGTCTTAGGCCATGTAAGACTGAGAATTATTTAGAGTCGATTTAGGCCGTAGCCCATATTTACATATAAAAATGCACACAGAGGCTATAAGAAATTGAAATTTGTTACTTTTTGCTCATTTCTATGCTAAGATGTCATGATACAAGAAGTCTAATTGCAAAAGGACTCTTGAATTCAACTTTTTTTTGCAGACAGTATGGTTTGATGACCAGTTTTTCACTTTTCAATGGAAAACTTGCATGTAGTTTTAGTCTCGTTTGGCATATATTTGAACCACTTACTATCCTAAAGAAGAAAACTATGGTAGCATATGAAATGAATAGGGTGTACTGATCATTGTAAAGTGGTTTTTTTACAGATTTAGTGAAATATTTGTGATGGACTACAGATTTTATGTACAAAGCTCTTCACATTTCACATACATCAAACAGGCCGTTTAACCAGGGACATAAATACAAATATTCTGCACATTTTTTCTGTGATAATCTACTTTTCTCTAGATTCCGAGTTCACAAATGGTTAATTAAATTTGATTTAAGCATAGTAACACAAATATCAGGAACATAAAAAGCTGTCAGATAGAAAGTCAGCATGGCTCTTAGGCATAAAATGGAAACTGCTTTAAAATGCTTATTTTAGCCGTATAATGCCAAAATGCTTATTTTAACAGAATTTCTGTCAAACAAAGATGTAAATCCTTTACTTTTATTGAGTTTGACAAATTGAAACCAGCAAACCATTCAGGAAAGTTGCCAAAGTACAGAATCTACATTTACGGAATTCATCTCTTAATAGGATAGAAAGACTTGACCAATTTTAATAAAACTTTGCATGACCTAAGCTTAGGCAATTATAGGATAGTTGGCCAAGTTTCATGGCCATAGGATATATATTATAGAAACTAGGGCCATTTTAATATTGAAATTTGGATGTTTATTTTTGACGTTTAAATCAAATATTTTCAACTGTCAAGATTTTGGCCTAAAAAATTTAAATATTGCAAAAATTTGCTTTTTAAATACTCTTGAATTTAATATAATAAGTCTTAAAAGCAACGGAACACTCATTTGATTTATCAGATTTATTTCAGTTATTCAAAAGTCAAATTTATATGAGCCTGGGCCTGAAAATAGAGATTTTCGAATTAAGGGAAGCCTTACATAAACATGCATTTTTTCAACCAATTTGAAGTTTTTGAAGTTTTTTAACCATACATTATTCTTCCATATATATTAAATGTACTTTATATGTAAAGAAAAGTTACAAAAAGCATACCACATGAGTATAAAATGGTCTTAGGCCATGTAAGACTGAGAATTATTTAGAGTCGATTTAGGCCGTAGCCCATATTTACATATAAAAATGCACACAGAGGCTATAAGAAATTGAAATTTGTTACTTTTTGCTCATTTCTATGCTAAGATGTCATGATACAAGAAGTCTAATTGCAAAAGGACTCTTGAATTCAACTTTTTTTTGCAGACAGTATGGTTTGATGACCAGTTTTTCACTTTTCAATGGAAAACTTGCATGTAGTTTTAGTCTCATTTGGCATATATTTGAACCACTTACTATCCTAAAGAAGAAAACTATGGTAGCATATGAAATGAATAGGGTGTACTGATCATTGTAAAGTGGTTTTTTTACAGATTTAGTGAAATATTTGTGATGGACTACAGATTTTATGTACAAAGCTCTTCACATTTCACATACATCAAACAGGCCGTTTAACCAGGGACATAAATACAAATATTCTGCACATTTTTTCTGTGATAATCAACTTTTCTCTAGATTCCGAGTTCACAAATGGTTAATTAAATTTGATTTAAGCATAGTAACACAAATATCAGGAACATAAAAAGCTGTCAGATAGAAAGTCAGCATGGCTCTTAGGCATAAAATGGAAACTGCTTTAAAATGCTTATTTTAGCCGTATAATGCCAAAATGCTTATTTTAACAGAATTTCTGTCAAACAAAGATGTAAATCCTTTACTTTTATTGAGTTTGACAAATTGAAACCAGCAAACCATTCAGGAAAGTTGCCAAAGTACAGAATCTACATTTACGGAATTCATCTCTTAATAGGATAGAAAGACTTGACCAATTTTAATAAAACTTTGCATGACCTAAGCTTAGGCAATTATAGGATAGTTGGCCAAGTTTCATGGCCATAGGATATATATTATAGAAACTAGGGCCATTTTAATATTGAAATTTGGATGTTTATTTTTGACGTTTAAATCAAATATTTTCAACTGTCAAGATTTTGGCCTAAAAAATTTAAATATTGCAAAAATTTGCTTTTTAAATACTCTTGAATTTAATATAATAAGTCTTAAAAGCAACGGAACACTCATTTGATTTATCAGATTTATTTCAGTTATTCAAAAGTCAAATTTATATGAGCCTGGGCCTGAAAATAGAGATTTTCGAATTAAGGGAAGCCTTACATAAACATGCATTTTTTCAACCAATTTGAAGTTTTTGAAGTTTTTTAACCATACATTATTCTTCCATATATATTAAATGTACTTTATATGTAAAGAAAAGTTACAAAAAGCATACCACATGAGTATAAAATGGTCTTAGGCCATGTAAGACTGAGAATTATTTAGAGTCGATTTAGGCCGTAGCCCATATTTACATATAAAAATGCACACAGAGGCTATAAGAAATTGAAATTTGTTACTTTTTGCTCATTTCTATGCTAAGATGTCATGATACAAGAAGTCTAATTGCAAAAGGACTCTTGAATTCAACTTTTTTTTGCAGACAGTATGGTTTGATGACCAGTTTTTCACTTTTCAATGGAAAACTTGCATGTAGTTTTAGTTTCATTTGGCATATATTTGAACCACTTACTATCCTAAAGAAGAAAACTATGGTAGCATATGAAATGAATAGGGTGTACTGATCATTGTAAAGTGGTTTTTTTACAGATTTAGTGAAATATTTGTGATGGACTACAGATTTTATGTACAAAGCTCTTCACATTTCACATACATCAAACAGGCCGTTTAACCAGGGACATAAATACAAATATTCTGCACATTTTTTCTGTGATAATCTACTTTTCTCTAGATTCCGAGTTCTCAAATGGTTAATTAAATTTGATTTAAGCATAGTAACACAAATATCAGGAACATAAAAAGCTGTCAGATAGAAAGTCAGCATGGCTCTTAATAATTAGGCATAAAATGGAAACTGCTTTAAAATGCTTATTTTAGCCGTATAAGGTCCGAGTACACAGTTATTTCGTAGTGCATTTCTTTTAGACAATAAATGGAAATTAAAAAAATCCCACCTGCGCTTTCTCAATAATATTTTTACAGTGTGTTGTACTACTTTTGGGACAAATTATATCAAAATTATAGAAAACTTCATCGGCTCTAACTCAAAATATGGACAATTTCATGCTAAGGGGGTCTTCAAATCTTTTGACAGCTTCCGATGTGCTAATTTTTAACATTTTTCAGCTGGACCAAATCACTACTTTACTTTAAAATTCATGACCCAAATTTTTTTACAGTGTCATTTCACCCCCCTACTTACTATTTGAGTCATAAAACATGGAGAAATAAATTCGGAAGGGGTATAAAAAAAATCGACAAGTAACACACTGTCCACACTAGGGACTATATTCGTGGACAACGAAAATCAAAGGACGATAACTGTGTACCCGGACCTAATAGGGTAGAAAAAGTTAACCAATCTTAATGAAACTTGGTATGACTAAAGCTTATTAAATTATAAGACTGCTTACAAAGTTTCATGGCAATAAGATATATATTATAGACAATATGACTAATTCTATATTGAACTTTGCGTGTTAAATTTAGACGTTAAAATTGAAAATTTTCAACTATCAACAATTGAGGCTTAAAAAATTAAAATATTGCAAAAAAATACTTTTGAAATGCCTTAATATATAATATATTATGTATTAAAAGCAATAGAGTACTCATTTGATTCATCAGACTTATCATAATTATTAAAAGGTCAAATTTATATGAGCCTGTGGCTAAAAATGGAGGTTTTCCAATGAAGGGGGGCCTTACATGAAGATGTAATATTTTCCAGCAATTTTAAATTTGTAAAGCTTTTTGGTTATAAATAATCCTTACATATGTATTTAATGTACTTTAAATGGAAAGAAAACTTACAAATAACATATCACATTAGCTTAAAAGGGTCTTAGGCCAAGTAAGACTGAAAATAATTTAGGGTCAATTTAGGCCGTATCACATATTTACATTTAAAAATGCATATTGAAGCTATATGAAATAAAATTTTGTGTCTTTTCTATCATTTCTATACTCAGGTGACATGATACAATAAATCTGAGCACAAAAAGACTCTTGCATTCAACTTTTTTTGCAGACAGTATGGTCTGATACAAAGATTTTTCACTTTTTAGTGAAAAACATGCATGCAATTTTAGTCTCAACAGGCTTATATTTGAACCACTTGCTATCCTACAGAAGAAAAGAAAGGTATTTTGTGACATAAAACAGGTACAAAAGACATTGTTAAGTGCTTTTTATACAAATTTAGTGAGGTCTTTATAATGGATTTCAACTTTTATGTTCCAAGCTCCTCACATTTAACTTGATCCAAACAGGGCGTTAGACGATGATCATATATACAACACATTTTGCGCATATTGTCTGAGATAATCTTCTTTTCTGTAGATTCAGAGTTCACAAATGAGTAATACAACTGGATTGAAACATAGAAACACAAATATTGACACATAAAAACCTGTCAGATAGAAAGTCAGAATGCCACTTATGCATCAAAATTGAAAAAGCTATGAAATGCTTATTTTGACCATAAAATGCCAAAATTGGTCATTTTTGCAGAAATTCTATCAAATAAAAGTTTAAATCCTTTAGTTTTATGCTATTTGATAAATTGACACCATCAAATCATTCAGGGAAGTTGCCAAAGTACAGATTCTATATTTCCTGATTTCACCTCTTAGGTCCGAGTACACAGTTATTTCGTAGTGCATTTCTTTTAGACAATAAATGGAAATTAAAAAAATCCCACCTGCGCTTTCTCAATAATATTTTTACAGTGTGTTGTACTACTTTTGGGACAAATTATATCAAAATTATAGAAAACTTCATCGGCTCTAACTCAAAATATGGACAATTTCATGCTAAGGGGTCTTCAAATCTTTTGACAGCTTCCGATGTGCTAATTTTTAACATTTTTCAGCTGGACCAAATCACTACTTTACTTTAAAATTCATGACCCAAATTTTTTTACAGTGTCATTTCACCCCCCTACTTACTATTTGAGTCATAAAACATGGAGAAATAAATTCGGAAGGGGTATAAAAAAAATCGACAAGTAACACACTGTCCACACTAGGGACTATATTCGTGGACAACGAAAATCAAAGGACGATAACTGTGTACCCGGACCTAATAGGGTAGAAAAAGTTAACCAATCTTAATGAAACTTGGTATGACTAAAGCTTATTAAATTATAAGACTGCTTACAAAGTTTCATGGCAATAAGATATATATTATAGACAATATGACTAATTCTATATTGAACTTTGAGTGTTAAATTTAGACGTTAAAATTGAAAATTTTCAACTATCAACAATTGAGGCTTAAAAAATTAAAATATTGCAAAAAAATACTTTTGAAATGCCTTAATATATAATATATTATGTATTAAAAGCAATAGAGTACTCATTTGATTCATCAGACTTATCATAATTATTAAAAGGTCAAATTTATATGAGCCTGTGGCTAAAAATGGAGGTTTTCCAATGAAGGGGGGCCTTACATGAAGATGTAATATTTTCCAGCAATTTTAAATTTGTAAAGCTTTTTGGTTATAAATAATCCTTACATATGTATTTAATGTACTTTAAATGGAAAGAAAACTTACAAATAACATATCACATTAGCTTAAAAGGGTCTTAGGCCAAGTAAGACTGAAAATAATTTAGGGTCAATTTAGGCCGTATCACATATTTACATTTAAAAATGCATATTGAAGCTATATGAAATAAAATTTTGTGTCTTTTCTATCATTTCTATACTCAGGTGACATGATACAATAAATCTGAGCACAAAAAGACTCTTGCATTCAACTTTTTTTGCAGACAGTATGGTCTGATACAAAGATTTTTCACTTTTTAGTGAAAAACATGCATGCAATTTTAGTCTCAACAGGCTTATATTTGAACCACTTGCTATCCTACAGAAGAAAAGAAAGGTATTTTGTGACATAAAACAGGTACAAAAGACATTGTTAAGTGCTTTTTATACAAATTTAGTGAGGTCTTTATAATGGATTTCAACTTTTATGTTCCAAGCTCCTCACATTTAACTTGATCCAAACAGGGCGTTAGACGATGATCATATATACAACACATTTTGCGCATATTGTCTGAGATAATCTTCTTTTCTGTAGATTCAGAGTTCACAAATGAGTAATACAACTGGATTGAAACATAGAAACACAAATATTGACACATAAAAACCTGTCAGATAGAAAGTCAGAATGCCACTTATGCATCAAAATTGAAAAAGCTATGAAATGCTTATTTTGACCATAAAATGCCAAAATTGGTCATTTTTGCAGAAATTCTATCAAATAAAAGTTTAAATCCTTTAGTTTTATGCTATTTGATAAATTGACACCATCAAATCATTCAGGGAAGTTGCCAAAGTACAGATTCTATATTTCCTGATTTCACCTCTTAGGTCCGAGTACACAGTTATTTCGTAGTGCATTTCTTTTAGACAATAAATGGAAATTAAAAAAATCCCACCTGCGCTTTCTCAATAATATTTTTACAGTGTGTTGTACTACTTTTGGGACAAATTATATCAAAATTATAGAAAACTTCATCGGCTCTAACTCAAAATATGGACAATTTCATGCTAAGGGGGTCTTCAAATCTTTTGACAGCTTCCGATGTGCTAATTTTTAACATTTTTTAGCTGGACCAAATCACTACTTTACTTTAAAATTCATGACCCAAATTTTTTTACAGTGTCATTTCACCCCCCTACTTACTATTTGAGTCATAAAACATGGAGAAATAAATTCGGAAGGGGTATAAAAAAAATCGACAAGTAACACACTGTCCACACTAGGGACTATATTCGTGGACAACGAAAATCAAAGGACGATAACTGTGTACCCGGACCTAATAGGGTAGAAAAAGTTAACCAATCTTAATGAAACTTGGTATGACTAAAGCTTATTAAATTATAAGACTGCTTACAAAGTTTCATGGCAATAAGATATATATTATAGACAATATGACTAATTCTATATTGAACTTTGAGTGTTAAATTTAGACGTTAAAATTGAAAATTTTCAACTATCAACAATTGAGGCTTAAAAAATTAAAATATTGCAAAAAAATACTTTTGAAATGCCTTAATATATAATATATTATGTATTAAAAGCAATAGAGTACTCATTTGATTCATCAGACTTATCATAATTATTAAAAGGTCAAATTTATATGAGCCTGTGGCTAAAAATGGAGGTTTTCCAATGAAGGGGGGCCTTACATGAAGATGTAATATTTTCCAGCAATTTTAAATTTGTAAAGCTTTTTGGTTATAAATAATCCTTACATATGTATTTAATGTACTTTAAATGGAAAGAAAACTTACAAATAACATATCACATTAGCTTAAAAGGGTCTTAGGCCAAGTAAGACTGAAAATAATTTAGGGTCAATTTAGGCCGTATCACATATTTACATTTAAAAATGCATATTGAAGCTATATGAAATAAAATTTTGTGTCTTTTCTATCATTTCTATACTCAGGTGACATGATACAATAAATCTGAGCACAAAAAGACTCTTGCATTCAACTTTTTTTGCAGACAGTATGGTCTGATACAAAGATTTTTCACTTTTTAGTGAAAAACATGCATGCAATTTTAGTCTCAACAGGCTTATATTTGAACCACTTGCTATCCTACAGAAGAAAAGAAAGGTATTTTGTGACATAAAACAGGTACAAAAGACATTGTTAAGTGCTTTTTATACAAATTTAGTGAGGTCTTTATAATGGATTTCAACTTTTATGTTCCAAGCTCCTCACATTTAACTTGATCCAAACAGGGCGTTAGACGATGATCATATATACAACACATTTTGCGCATATTGTCTGAGATAATCTTCTTTTCTGTAGATTCAGAGTTCACAAATGAGTAATACAACTGGATTGAAACATAGAAACACAAATATTGACACATAAAAACCTGTCAGATAGAAAGTCAGAATGCCACTTATGCATCAAAATTGAAAAAGCTATGAAATGCTTATTTTGACCATAAAATGCCAAAATTGGTCATTTTTGCAGAAATTCTATCAAATAAAAGTTTAAATCCTTTAGTTTTATGCTATTTGATAAATTGACACCATCAAATCATTCAGGGAAGTTGCCAAAGTACAGATTCTATATTTCCTGATTTCACCTCTTAGGTCCGAGTACACAGTTATTTCGTAGTGCATTTCTTTTAGACAATAAATGGAAATTAAAAAAATCCCACCTGCGCTTTCTCAATAATATTTTTACAGTGTGTTGTACTACTTTTGGGACAAATTATATCAAAATTATAGAAAACTTCATCGGCTCTAACTCAAAATATGGACAATTTCATGCTAAGGGGGTCTTCAAATCTTTTGACAGCTTCCGATGTGCTAATTTTTAACATTTTTCAGCTGGACCAAATCACTACTTTACTTTAAAATTCATGACCCAAATTTTTTTACAGTGTCATTTCACCCCCCTACTTACTATTTGAGTCATAAAACATGGAGAAATAAATTCGGAAGGGGTATAAAAAAAATCGACAAGTAACACACTGTCCACACTAGGGACTATATTCGTGGACAACGAAAATCAAAGGACGATAACTGTGTACCCGGACCTAATAGGGTAGAAAAAGTTAACCAATCTTAATGAAACTTGGTATGACTAAAGCTTATTAAATTATAAGACTGCTTACAAAGTTTCATGGCAATAAGATATATATTATAGACAATATGACTAATTCTATATTGAACTTTGAGTGTTAAATTTAGACGTTAAAATTGAAAATTTTCAACTATCAACAATTGAGGCTTAAAAAATTAAAATATTGCAAAAAAATACTTTTGAAATGCCTTAATATATAATATATTATGTATTAAAAGCAATAGAGTACTCATTTGATTCATCAGACTTATCATAATTATTAAAAGGTCAAATTTATATGAGCCTGTGGCTAAAAATGGAGGTTTTCCAATGAAGGGGGGCCTTACATGAAGATGTAATATTTTCCAGCAATTTTAAATTTGTAAAGCTTTTTGGTTATAAATAATCCTTACATATGTATTTAATGTACTTTAAATGGAAAGAAAACTTACAAATAACATATCACATTAGCTTAAAAGGGTCTTAGGCCAAGTAAGACTGAAAATAATTTAGGGTCAATTTAGGCCGTATCACATATTTACATTTAAAAATGCATATTGAAGCTATATGAAATAAAATTTTGTGTCTTTTCTATCATTTCTATACTCAGGTGACATGATACAATAAATCTGAGCACAAAAAGACTCTTGCATTCAACTTTTTTTGCAGACAGTATGGTCTGATACAAAGATTTTTCACTTTTTAGTGAAAAACATGCATGCAATTTTAGTCTCAACAGGCTTATATTTGAACCACTTGCTATCCTACAGAAGAAAAGAAAGGTATTTTGTGACATAAAACAGGTACAAAAGACATTGTTAAGTGCTTTTTATACAAATTTAGTGAGGTCTTTATAATGGATTTCAACTTTTATGTTCCAAGCTCCTCACATTTAACTTGATCCAAACAGGGCGTTAGACGATGATCATATATACAACACATTTTGCGCATATTGTCTGAGATAATCTTCTTTTCTGTAGATTCAGAGTTCACAAATGAGTAATACAACTGGATTGAAACATAGAAACACAAATATTGACACATAAAAACCTGTCAGATAGAAAGTCAGAATGCCACTTATGCATCAAAATTGAAAAAGCTATGAAATGCTTATTTTGACCATAAAATGCCAAAATTGGTCATTTTTGCAGAAATTCTATCAAATAAAAGTTTAAATCCTTTAGTTTTATGCTATTTGATAAATTGACACCATCAAATCATTCAGGGAAGTTGCCAAAGTACAGATTCTATATTTCCTGATTTCACCTAATAGGGTAGAAAAAGTTAACCAATCTTAATGAAACTTGGTATGACTAAAGCTTATTAAATTATAAGACTGCTTACAAAGTTTCATGGCAATAAGATATATATTATAGACAATATGACTAATTCTATATTGAACTTTGAGTGTTAAATTTAGACGTTAAAATTGAAAATTTTCAACTATCAACAATTGAGGCTTAAAAAATTAAAATATTGCAAAAAAATACTTTTGAAATGCCTTAATATATAATATATTATGTATTAAAGCAATAGAGTACTCATTTGATTCATCAGACTTATCATAATTATTAAAAGGTCAAATTTATATGAGCCTGTGGCTAAAAATGGAGGTTTTCCAATGAAGGGGGGCCTTACATGAAGATGTAATATTTTCCAGCAATTTTAAATTTGTAAAGCTTTTTGGTTATAAATAATCCTTACATATGTATTTAATGTACTTTAAATGGAAAGAAAACTTACAAATAACATATCACATTAGCTTAAAAGGGTCTTAGGCCAAGTAAGACTGAAAATAATTTAGGGTCAATTTAGGCCGTATCACATATTTACATTTAAAAATGCATATTGAAGCTATATGAAATAAAATTTTGTGTCTTTTCTATCATTTCTATACTCAGGTGACATGATACAATAAATCTGAGCACAAAAAGACTCTTGCATTCAACTTTTTTTGCAGACAGTATGGTCTGATACAAAGATTTTTCACTTTTTAGTGAAAAACATGCATGCAATTTTAGTCTCAACAGGCTTATATTTGAACCACTTGCTATCCTACAGAAGAAAAGAAAGGTATTTTGTGACATAAAACAGGTACAAAAGACATTGTTAAGTGCTTTTTATACAAATTTAGTGAGGTCTTTATAATGGATTTCAACTTTTATGTTCCAAGCTCCTCACATTTAACTTGATCCAAACAGGGCGTTAGACGATGATCATATATACAACACATTTTGCGCATATTGTCTGAGATAATCTTCTTTTCTGTAGATTCAGAGTTCACAAATGAGTAATACAACTGGATTGAAACATAGAAACACAAATATTGACACATAAAAACCTGTCAGATAGAAAGTCAGAATGCCACTTATGCATCAAAATTGAAAAAGCTATGAAATGCTTATTTTGACCATAAAATGCCAAAATTGGTCATTTTTGCAGAAATTCTATCAAATAAAAGTTTAAATCCTTTAGTTTTATGCTATTTGATAAATTGACACCATCAAATCATTCAGGGAAGTTGCCAAAGTACAGATTCTATATTTCCTGATTTCACCTCTTAGGTCCGAGTACACAGTTATTTCGTAGTGCATTTCTTTTAGACAATAAATGGAAATTAAAAAAATCCCACCTGCGCTTTCTCAATAATATTTTTACAGTGTGTTGTACTACTTTTGGGACAAATTATATCAAAATTATAGAAAACTTCATCGGCTCTAACTCAAAATATGGACAATTTCATGCTAAGGGGGTCTTCAAATCTTTTGACAGCTTCCGATGTGCTAATTTTTAACATTTTTCAGCTGGACCAAATCACTACTTTACTTTAAAATTCATGACCCAAATTTTTTTACAGTGTCATTTCACCCCCCTACTTACTATTTGAGTCATAAAACATGGAGAAATAAATTCGGAAGGGGTATAAAAAAAATCGACAAGTAACACACTGTCCACACTAGGGACTATATTCGTGGACAACGAAAATCAAAGGACGATAACTGTGTACCCGGACCTAATAGGGTAGAAAAAGTTAACCAATCTTAATGAAACTTGGTATGACTAAAGCTTATTAAATTATAAGACTGCTTACAAAGTTTCATGGCAATAAGATATATATTATAGACAATATGACTAATTCTATATTGAACTTTGAGTGTTAAATTTAGACGTTAAAATTGAAAATTTTCAACTATCAACAATTGAGGCTTAAAAAATTAAAATATTGCAAAAAAATACTTTTGAAATGCCTTAATATATAATATATTATGTATTAAAAGCAATAGAGTACTCATTTGATTCATCAGACTTATCATAATTATTAAAAGGTCAAATTTATATGAGCCTGTGGCTAAAAATGGAGGTTTTCCAATGAAGGGGGGCCTTACATGAAGATGTAATATTTTCCAGCAATTTTAAATTTGTAAAGCTTTTTGGTTATAAATAATCCTTACATATGTATTTAATGTACTTTAAATGGAAAGAAAACTTACAAATAACATATCACATTAGCTTAAAAGGGTCTTAGGCCAAGTAAGACTGAAAATAATTTAGGGTCAATTTAGGCCGTATCACATATTTACATTTAAAAATGCATATTGAAGCTATATGAAATAAAATTTTGTGTCTTTTCTATCATTTCTATACTCAGGTGACATGATACAATAAATCTGAGCACAAAAAGACTCTTGCATTCAACTTTTTTTGCAGACAGTATGGTCTGATACAAAGATTTTTCACTTTTTAGTGAAAAACATGCATGCAATTTTAGTCTCAACAGGCTTATATTTGAACCACTTGCTATCCTACAGAAGAAAAGAAAGGTATTTTGTGACATAAAACAGGTACAAAAGACATTGTTAAGTGCTTTTTATACAAATTTAGTGAGGTCTTTATAATGGATTTCAACTTTTATGTTCCAAGCTCCTCACATTTAACTTGATCCAAACAGGGCGTTAGACGATGATCATATATACAACACATTTTGCGCATATTGTCTGAGATAATCTTCTTTTCTGTAGATTCAGAGTTCACAAATGAGTAATACAACTGGATTGAAACATAGAAACACAAATATTGACACATAAAAACCTGTCAGATAGAAAGTCAGAATGCCACTTATGCATCAAAATTGAAAAAGCTATGAAATGCTTATTTTGACCATAAAATGCCAAAATTGGTCATTTTTGCAGAAATTCTATCAAATAAAAGTTTAAATCCTTTAGTTTTATGCTATTTGATAAATTGACACCATCAAATCATTCAGGGAAGTTGCCAAAGTACAGATTCTATATTTCCTGATTTCACCTAATAGGGTAGAAAAAGTTAACCAATCTTAATGAAACTTGGTATGACTAAAGCTTATTAAATTATAAGACTGCTTACAAAGTTTCATGGCAATAAGATATATATTATAGACAATATGACTAATTCTATATTGAACTTTGAGTGTTAAATTTAGACGTTAAAATTGAAAATTTTCAACTATCAACAATTGAGGCTTAAAAAATTAAAATATTGCAAAAAAATACTTTTGAAATGCCTTAATATATAATATATTATGTATTAAAAGCAATAGAGTACTCATTTGATTCATCAGACTTATCATAATTATTAAAAGGTCAAATTTATATGAGCCTGTGGCTAAAAATGGAGGTTTTCCAATGAAGGGGGGCCTTACATGAAGATGTAATATTTTCCAGCAATTTTAAATTTGTAAAGCTTTTTGGTTATAAATAATCCTTACATATGTATTTAATGTACTTTAAATGGAAAGAAAACTTACAAATAACATATCACATTAGCTTAAAAGGGTCTTAGGCCAAGTAAGACTGAAAATAATTTAGGGTCAATTTAGGCCGTATCACATATTTACATTTAAAAATGCATATTGAAGCTATATGAAATAAAATTTTGTGTCTTTTCTATCATTTCTATACTCAGGTGACATGATACAATAAATCTGAGCACAAAAAGACTCTTGCATTCAACTTTTTTTGCAGACAGTATGGTCTGATACAAAGATTTTTCACTTTTTAGTGAAAAACATGCATGCAATTTTAGTCTCAACAGGCTTATATTTGAACCACTTGCTATCCTACAGAAGAAAAGAAAGGTATTTTGTGACATAAAACAGGTACAAAAGACATTGTTAAGTGCTTTTTATACAAATTTAGTGAGGTCTTTATAATGGATTTCAACTTTTATGTTCCAAGCTCCTCACATTTAACTTGATCCAAACAGGGCGTTAGACGATGATCATATATACAACACATTTTGCGCATATTGTCTGAGATAATCTTCTTTTCTGTAGATTCAGAGTTCACAAATGAGTAATACAACTGGATTGAAACATAGAAACACAAATATTGACACATAAAAACCTGTCAGATAGAAAGTCAGAATGCCACTTATGCATCAAAATTGAAAAAGCTATGAAATGCTTATTTTGACCATAAAATGCCAAAATTGGTCATTTTTGCAGAAATTCTATCAAATAAAAGTTTAAATCCTTTAGTTTTATGCTATTTGATAAATTGACACCATCAAATCATTCAGGGAAGTTGCCAAAGTACAGATTCTATATTTCCTGATTTCACCTCTTAGGTCCGAGTACACAGTTATTTCGTAGTGCATTTCTTTTAGACAATAAATGGAAATTAAAAAAATCCCACCTGCGCTTTCTCAATAATATTTTTACAGTGTGTTGTACTACTTTTGGGACAAATTATATCAAAATTATAGAAAACTTCATCGGCTCTAACTCAAAATATGGACAATTTCATGCTAAGGGGGTCTTCAAATCTTTTGACAGCTTCCGATGTGCTAATTTTTAACATTTTTTAGCTGGACCAAATCACTACTTTACTTTAAAATTCATGACCCAAATTTTTTTACAGTGTCATTTCACCCCCCTACTTACTATTTGAGTCATAAAACATGGAGAAATAAATTCGGAAGGGGTATAAAAAAAATCGACAAGTAACACACTGTCCACACTAGGGACTATATTCGTGGACAACGAAAATCAAAGGACGATAACTGTGTACCCGGACCTAATAGGGTAGAAAAAGTTAACCAATCTTAATGAAACTTGGTATGACTAAAGCTTATTAAATTATAAGACTGCTTACAAAGTTTCATGGCAATAAGATATATATTATAGACAATATGACTAATTCTATATTGAACTTTGAGTGTTAAATTTAGACGTTAAAATTGAAAATTTTCAACTATCAACAATTGAGGCTTAAAAAATTAAAATATTGCAAAAAAATACTTTTGAAATGCCTTAATATATAATATATTATGTATTAAAAGCAATAGAGTACTCATTTGATTCATCAGACTTATCATAATTATTAAAAGGTCAAATTTATATGAGCCTGTGGCTAAAAATGGAGGTTTTCCAATGAAGGGGGGCCTTACATGAAGATGTAATATTTTCCAGCAATTTTAAATTTGTAAAGCTTTTTGGTTATAAATAATCCTTACATATGTATTTAATGTACTTTAAATGGAAAGAAAACTTACAAATAACATATCACATTAGCTTAAAAGGGTCTTAGGCCAAGTAAGACTGAAAATAATTTAGGGTCAATTTAGGCCGTATCACATATTTACATTTAAAAATGCATATTGAAGCTATATGAAATAAAATTTTGTGTCTTTTCTATCATTTCTATACTCAGGTGACATGATACAATAAATCTGAGCACAAAAAGACTCTTGCATTCAACTTTTTTTGCAGACAGTATGGTCTGATACAAAGATTTTTCACTTTTTAGTGAAAAACATGCATGCAATTTTAGTCTCAACAGGCTTATATTTGAACCACTTGCTATCCTACAGAAGAAAAGAAAGGTATTTTGTGACATAAAACAGGTACAAAAGACATTGTTAAGTGCTTTTTATACAAATTTAGTGAGGTCTTTATAATGGATTTCAACTTTTATGTTCCAAGCTCCTCACATTTAACTTGATCCAAACAGGGCGTTAGACGATGATCATATATACAACACATTTTGCGCATATTGTCTGAGATAATCTTCTTTTCTGTAGATTCAGAGTTCACAAATGAGTAATACAACTGGATTGAAACATAGAAACACAAATATTGACACATAAAAACCTGTCAGATAGAAAGTCAGAATGCCACTTATGCATCAAAATTGAAAAAGCTATGAAATGCTTATTTTGACCATAAAATGCCAAAATTGGTCATTTTTGCAGAAATTCTATCAAATAAAAGTTTAAATCCTTTAGTTTTATGCTATTTGATAAATTGACACCATCAAATCATTCAGGGAAGTTGCCAAAGTACAGATTCTATATTTCCTGATTTCACCTCTTAGGTCCGAGTACACAGTTATTTCGTAGTGCATTTCTTTTAGACAATAAATGGAAATTAAAAAAATCCCACCTGCGCTTTCTCAATAATATTTTTACAGTGTGTTGTACTACTTTTGGGACAAATTATATCAAAATTATAGAAAACTTCATCGGCTCTAACTCAAAATATGGACAATTTCATGCTAAGGGGGTCTTCAAATCTTTTGACAGCTTCCGATGTGCTAATTTTTAACATTTTTCAGCTGGACCAAATCACTACTTTACTTTAAAATTCATGACCCAAATTTTTTTACAGTGTCATTTCACCCCCCTACTTACTATTTGAGTCATAAAACATGGAGAAATAAATTCGGAAGGGGTATAAAAAAAATCGACAAGTAACACACTGTCCACACTAGGGACTATATTCGTGGACAACGAAAATCAAAGGACGATAACTGTGTACCCGGACCTAATAGGGTAGAAAAAGTTAACCAATCTTAATGAAACTTGGTATGACTAAAGCTTATTAAATTATAAGACTGCTTACAAAGTTTCATGGCAATAAGATATATATTATAGACAATATGACTAATTCTATATTGAACTTTGAGTGTTAAATTTAGACGTTAAAATTGAAAATTTTCAACTATCAACAATTGAGGCTTAAAAAATTAAAATATTGCAAAAAAATACTTTTGAAATGCCTTAATATATAATATATTATGTATTAAAAGCAATAGAGTACTCATTTGATTCATCAGACTTATCATAATTATTAAAAGGTCAAATTTATATGAGCCTGTGGCTAAAAATGGAGGTTTTCCAATGAAGGGGGGCCTTACATGAAGATGTAATATTTTCCAGCAATTTTAAATTTGTAAAGCTTTTTGGTTATAAATAATCCTTACATATGTATTTAATGTACTTTAAATGGAAAGAAAACTTACAAATAACATATCACATTAGCTTAAAAGGGTCTTAGGCCAAGTAAGACTGAAAATAATTTAGGGTCAATTTAGGCCGTATCACATATTTACATTTAAAAATGCATATTGAAGCTATATGAAATAAAATTTTGTGTCTTTTCTATCATTTCTATACTCAGGTGACATGATACAATAAATCTGAGCACAAAAAGACTCTTGCATTCAACTTTTTTTGCAGACAGTATGGTCTGATACAAAGATTTTTCACTTTTTAGTGAAAAACATGCATGCAATTTTAGTCTCAACAGGCTTATATTTGAACCACTTGCTATCCTACAGAAGAAAAGAAAGGTATTTTGTGACATAAAACAGGTACAAAAGACATTGTTAAGTGCTTTTTATACAAATTTAGTGAGGTCTTTATAATGGATTTCAACTTTTATGTTCCAAGCTCCTCACATTTAACTTGATCCAAACAGGGCGTTAGACGATGATCATATATACAACACATTTTGCGCATATTGTCTGAGATAATCTTCTTTTCTGTAGATTCAGAGTTCACAAATGAGTAATACAACTGGATTGAAACATAGAAACACAAATATTGACACATAAAAACCTGTCAGATAGAAAGTCAGAATGCCACTTATGCATCAAAATTGAAAAAGCTATGAAATGCTTATTTTGACCATAAAATGCCAAAATTGGTCATTTTTGCAGAAATTCTATCAAATAAAAGTTTAAATCCTTTAGTTTTATGCTATTTGATAAATTGACACCATCAAATCATTCAGGGAAGTTGCCAAAGTACAGATTCTATATTTCCTGATTTCACCTCTTAGGTCCGAGTACACAGTTATTTCGTAGTGCATTTCTTTTAGACAATAAATGGAAATTAAAAAAATCCCACCTGCGCTTTCTCAATAATATTTTTACAGTGTGTTGTACTACTTTTGGGACAAATTATATCAAAATTATAGAAAACTTCATCGGCTCTAACTCAAAATATGGACAATTTCATGCTAAGGGGGTCTTCAAATCTTTTGACAGCTTCCGATGTGCTAATTTTTAACATTTTTCAGCTGGACCAAATCACTACTTTACTTTAAAATTCATGACCCAAATTTTTTTACAGTGTCATTTCACCCCCCTACTTACTATTTGAGTCATAAAACATGGAGAAATAAATTCGGAAGGGGTATAAAAAAAATCGACAAGTAACACACTGTCCACACTAGGGACTATATTCGTGGACAACGAAAATCAAAGGACGATAACTGTGTACCCGGACCTAATAGGGTAGAAAAAGTTAACCAATCTTAATGAAACTTGGTATGACTAAAGCTTATTAAATTATAAGACTGCTTACAAAGTTTCATGGCAATAAGATATATATTATAGACAATATGACTAATTCTATATTGAACTTTGAGTGTTAAATTTAGACGTTAAAATTGAAAATTTTCAACTATCAACAATTGAGGCTTAAAAAATTAAAATATTGCAAAAAAATACTTTTGAAATGCCTTAATATATAATATATTATGTATTAAAAGCAATAGAGTACTCATTTGATTCATCAGACTTATCATAATTATTAAAAGGTCAAATTTATATGAGCCTGTGGCTAAAAATGGAGGTTTTCCAATGAAGGGGGGCCTTACATGAAGATGTAATATTTTCCAGCAATTTTAAATTTGTAAAGCTTTTTGGTTATAAATAATCCTTACATATGTATTTAATGTACTTTAAATGGAAAGAAAACTTACAAATAACATATCACATTAGCTTAAAAGGGTCTTAGGCCAAGTAAGACTGAAAATAATTTAGGGTCAATTTAGGCCGTATCACATATTTACATTTAAAAATGCATATTGAAGCTATATGAAATAAAATTTTGTGTCTTTTCTATCATTTCTATACTCAGGTGACATGATACAATAAATCTGAGCACAAAAAGACTCTTGCATTCAACTTTTTTTGCAGACAGTATGGTCTGATACAAAGATTTTTCACTTTTTAGTGAAAAACATGCATGCAATTTTAGTCTCAACAGGCTTATATTTGAACCACTTGCTATCCTACAGAAGAAAAGAAAGGTATTTTGTGACATAAAACAGGTACAAAAGACATTGTTAAGTGCTTTTTATACAAATTTAGTGAGGTCTTTATAATGGATTTCAACTTTTATGTTCCAAGCTCCTCACATTTAACTTGATCCAAACAGGGCGTTAGACGATGATCATATATACAACACATTTTGCGCATATTGTCTGAGATAATCTTCTTTTCTGTAGATTCAGAGTTCACAAATGAGTAATACAACTGGATTGAAACATAGAAACACAAATATTGACACATAAAAACCTGTCAGATAGAAAGTCAGAATGCCACTTATGCATCAAAATTGAAAAAGCTATGAAATGCTTATTTTGACCATAAAATGCCAAAATTGGTCATTTTTGCAGAAATTCTATCAAATAAAAGTTTAAATCCTTTAGTTTTATGCTATTTGATAAATTGACACCATCAAATCATTCAGGGAAGTTGCCAAAGTACAGATTCTATATTTCCTGATTTCACCTCTTAGGTCCGAGTACACAGTTATTTCGTAGTGCATTTCTTTTAGACAATAAATGGAAATTAAAAAAATCCCACCTGCGCTTTCTCAATAATATTTTTACAGTGTGTTGTACTACTTTTGGGACAAATTATATCAAAATTATAGAAAACTTCATCGGCTCTAACTCAAAATATGGACAATTTCATGCTAAGGGGGTCTTCAAATCTTTTGACAGCTTCCGATGTGCTAATTTTTAACATTTTTCAGCTGGACCAAATCACTACTTTACTTTAAAATTCATGACCCAAATTTTTTTACAGTGTCATTTCACCCCCCTACTTACTATTTGAGTCATAAAACATGGAGAAATAAATTCGGAAGGGGTATAAAAAAAATCGACAAGTAACACACTGTCCACACTAGGGACTATATTCGTGGACAACGAAAATCAAAGGACGATAACTGTGTACCCGGACCTAATAGGGTAGAAAAAGTTAACCAATCTTAATGAAACTTGGTATGACTAAAGCTTATTAAATTATAAGACTGCTTACAAAGTTTCATGGCAATAAGATATATATTATAGACAATATGACTAATTCTATATTGAACTTTGAGTGTTAAATTTAGACGTTAAAATTGAAAATTTTCAACTATCAACAATTGAGGCTTAAAAAATTAAAATATTGCAAAAAAATACTTTTGAAATGCCTTAATATATAATATATTATGTATTAAAAGCAATAGAGTACTCATTTGATTCATCAGACTTATCATAATTATTAAAAGGTCAAATTTATATGAGCCTGTGGCTAAAAATGGAGGTTTTCCAATGAAGGGGGGCCTTACATGAAGATGTAATATTTTCCAGCAATTTTAAATTTGTAAAGCTTTTTGGTTATAAATAATCCTTACATATGTATTTAATGTACTTTAAATGGAAAGAAAACTTACAAATAACATATCACATTAGCTTAAAAGGGTCTTAGGCCAAGTAAGACTGAAAATAATTTAGGGTCAATTTAGGCCGTATCACATATTTACATTTAAAAATGCATATTGAAGCTATATGAAATAAAATTTTGTGTCTTTTCTATCATTTCTATACTCAGGTGACATGATACAATAAATCTGAGCACAAAAAGACTCTTGCATTCAACTTTTTTTGCAGACAGTATGGTCTGATACAAAGATTTTTCACTTTTTAGTGAAAAACATGCATGCAATTTTAGTCTCAACAGGCTTATATTTGAACCACTTGCTATCCTACAGAAGAAAAGAAAGGTATTTTGTGACATAAAACAGGTACAAAAGACATTGTTAAGTGCTTTTTATACAAATTTAGTGAGGTCTTTATAATGGATTTCAACTTTTATGTTCCAAGCTCCTCACATTTAACTTGATCCAAACAGGGCGTTAGACGATGATCATATATACAACACATTTTGCGCATATTGTCTGAGATAATCTTCTTTTCTGTAGATTCAGAGTTCACAAATGAGTAATACAACTGGATTGAAACATAGAAACACAAATATTGACACATAAAAACCTGTCAGATAGAAAGTCAGAATGCCACTTATGCATCAAAATTGAAAAAGCTATGAAATGCTTATTTTGACCATAAAATGCCAAAATTGGTCATTTTTGCAGAAATTCTATCAAATAAAAGTTTAAATCCTTTAGTTTTATGCTATTTGATAAATTGACACCATCAAATCATTCAGGGAAGTTGCCAAAGTACAGATTCTATATTTCCTGATTTCACCTCTTAGGTCCGAGTACACAGTTATTTCGTAGTGCATTTCTTTTAGACAATAAATGGAAATTAAAAAAATCCCACCTGCGCTTTCTCAATAATATTTTTACAGTGTGTTGTACTACTTTTGGGACAAATTATATCAAAATTATAGAAAACTTCATCGGCTCTAACTCAAAATATGGACAATTTCATGCTAAGGGGGTCTTCAAATCTTTTGACAGCTTCCGATGTGCTAATTTTTAACATTTTTCAGCTGGACCAAATCACTACTTTACTTTAAAATTCATGACCCAAATTTTTTTACAGTGTCATTTCACCCCCCTACTTACTATTTGAGTCATAAAACATGGAGAAATAAATTCGGAAGGGGTATAAAAAAAATCGACAAGTAACACACTGTCCACACTAGGGACTATATTCGTGGACAACGAAAATCAAAGGACGATAACTGTGTACCCGGACCTAATAGGGTAGAAAAAGTTAACCAATCTTAATGAAACTTGGTATGACTAAAGCTTATTAAATTATAAGACTGCTTACAAAGTTTCATGGCAATAAGATATATATTATAGACAATATGACTAATTCTATATTGAACTTTGAGTGTTAAATTTAGACGTTAAAATTGAAAATTTTCAACTATCAACAATTGAGGCTTAAAAAATTAAAATATTGCAAAAAAATACTTTTGAAATGCCTTAATATATAATATATTATGTATTAAAAGCAATAGAGTACTCATTTGATTCATCAGACTTATCATAATTATTAAAAGGTCAAATTTATATGAGCCTGTGGCTAAAAATGGAGGTTTTCCAATGAAGGGGGGCCTTACATGAAGATGTAATATTTTCCAGCAATTTTAAATTTGTAAAGCTTTTTGGTTATAAATAATCCTTACATATGTATTTAATGTACTTTAAATGGAAAGAAAACTTACAAATAACATATCACATTAGCTTAAAAGGGTCTTAGGCCAAGTAAGACTGAAAATAATTTAGGGTCAATTTAGGCCGTATCACATATTTACATTTAAAAATGCATATTGAAGCTATATGAAATAAAATTTTGTGTCTTTTCTATCATTTCTATACTCAGGTGACATGATACAATAAATCTGAGCACAAAAAGACTCTTGCATTCAACTTTTTTTGCAGACAGTATGGTCTGATACAAAGATTTTTCACTTTTTAGTGAAAAACATGCATGCAATTTTAGTCTCAACAGGCTTATATTTGAACCACTTGCTATCCTACAGAAGAAAAGAAAGGTATTTTGTGACATAAAACAGGTACAAAAGACATTGTTAAGTGCTTTTTATACAAATTTAGTGAGGTCTTTATAATGGATTTCAACTTTTATGTTCCAAGCTCCTCACATTTAACTTGATCCAAACAGGGCGTTAGACGATGATCATATATACAACACATTTTGCGCATATTGTCTGAGATAATCTTCTTTTCTGTAGATTCAGAGTTCACAAATGAGTAATACAACTGGATTGAAACATAGAAACACAAATATTGACACATAAAAACCTGTCAGATAGAAAGTCAGAATGCCACTTATGCATCAAAATTGAAAAAGCTATGAAATGCTTATTTTGACCATAAAATGCCAAAATTGGTCATTTTTGCAGAAATTCTATCAAATAAAAGTTTAAATCCTTTAGTTTTATGCTATTTGATAAATTGACACCATCAAATCATTCAGGGAAGTTGCCAAAGTACAGATTCTATATTTCCTGATTTCACCTCTTAGGTCCGAGTACACAGTTATTTCGTAGTGCATTTCTTTTAGACAATAAATGGAAATTAAAAAAATCCCACCTGCGCTTTCTCAATAATATTTTTACAGTGTGTTGTACTACTTTTGGGACAAATTATATCAAAATTATAGAAAACTTCATCGGCTCTAACTCAAAATATGGACAATTTCATGCTAAGGGGGTCTTCAAATCTTTTGACAGCTTCCGATGTGCTAATTTTTAACATTTTTCAGCTGGACCAAATCACTACTTTACTTTAAAATTCATGACCCAAATTTTTTTACAGTGTCATTTCACCCCCCTACTTACTATTTGAGTCATAAAACATGGAGAAATAAATTCGGAAGGGGTATAAAAAAAATCGACAAGTAACACACTGTCCACACTAGGGACTATATTCGTGGACAACGAAAATCAAAGGACGATAACTGTGTACCCGGACCTAATAGGGTAGAAAAAGTTAACCAATCTTAATGAAACTTGGTATGACTAAAGCTTATTAAATTATAAGACTGCTTACAAAGTTTCATGGCAATAAGATATATATTATAGACAATATGACTAATTCTATATTGAACTTTGAGTGTTAAATTTAGACGTTAAAATTGAAAATTTTCAACTATCAACAATTGAGGCTTAAAAAATTAAAATATTGCAAAAAAATACTTTTGAAATGCCTTAATATATAATATATTATGTATTAAAAGCAATAGAGTACTCATTTGATTCATCAGACTTATCATAATTATTAAAAGGTCAAATTTATATGAGCCTGTGGCTAAAAATGGAGGTTTTCCAATGAAGGGGGGCCTTACATGAAGATGTAATATTTTCCAGCAATTTTAAATTTGTAAAGCTTTTTGGTTATAAATAATCCTTACATATGTATTTAATGTACTTTAAATGGAAAGAAAACTTACAAATAACATATCACATTAGCTTAAAAGGGTCTTAGGCCAAGTAAGACTGAAAATAATTTAGGGTCAATTTAGGCCGTATCACATATTTACATTTAAAAATGCATATTGAAGCTATATGAAATAAAATTTTGTGTCTTTTCTATCATTTCTATACTCAGGTGACATGATACAATAAATCTGAGCACAAAAAGACTCTTGCATTCAACTTTTTTTGCAGACAGTATGGTCTGATACAAAGATTTTTCACTTTTTAGTGAAAAACATGCATGCAATTTTAGTCTCAACAGGCTTATATTTGAACCACTTGCTATCCTACAGAAGAAAAGAAAGGTATTTTGTGACATAAAACAGGTACAAAAGACATTGTTAAGTGCTTTTTATACAAATTTAGTGAGGTCTTTATAATGGATTTCAACTTTTATGTTCCAAGCTCCTCACATTTAACTTGATCCAAACAGGGCGTTAGACGATGATCATATATACAACACATTTTGCGCATATTGTCTGAGATAATCTTCTTTTCTGTAGATTCAGAGTTCACAAATGAGTAATACAACTGGATTGAAACATAGAAACACAAATATTGACACATAAAAACCTGTCAGATAGAAAGTCAGAATGCCACTTATGCATCAAAATTGAAAAAGCTATGAAATGCTTATTTTGACCATAAAATGCCAAAATTGGTCATTTTTGCAGAAATTCTATCAAATAAAAGTTTAAATCCTTTAGTTTTATGCTATTTGATAAATTGACACCATCAAATCATTCAGGGAAGTTGCCAAAGTACAGATTCTATATTTCCTGATTTCACCTCTTAGGGTAGAAAAAGTTAACCAATCTTAATGAAACTTGGTATGACTAAAGCTTATTAAATTATAAGACTGCTTACAAAGTTTCATGGCAATAAGATATATATTATAGACAATATGACTAATTCTATATTGAACTTTGAGTGTTAAATTTAGACGTTAAAATTGAAAATTTTCAACTATCAACAATTGAGGCTTAAAAAATTAAAATATTGCAAAAAAATACTTTTGAAATGCCTTAATATATAATATATTATGTATTAAAAGCAATAGAGTACTCATTTGATTCATCAGACTTATCATAATTATTAAAAGGTCAAATTTATATGAGCCTGTGGCTAAAAATGGAGGTTTTCCAATGAAGGGGGGCCTTACATGAAGATGTAATATTTTCCAGCAATTTTAAATTTGTAAAGCTTTTTGGTTATAAATAATCCTTACATATGTATTTAATGTACTTTAAATGGAAAGAAAACTTACAAATAACATATCACATTAGCTTAAAAGGGTCTTAGGCCAAGTAAGACTGAAAATAATTTAGGGTCAATTTAGGCCGTATCACATATTTACATTTAAAAATGCATATTGAAGCTATATGAAATAAAATTTTGTGTCTTTTCTATCATTTCTATACTCAGGTGACATGATACAATAAATCTGAGCACAAAAAGACTCTTGCATTCAACTTTTTTTGCAGACAGTATGGTCTGATACAAAGATTTTTCACTTTTTAGTGAAAAACATGCATGCAATTTTAGTCTCAACAGGCTTATATTTGAACCACTTGCTATCCTACAGAAGAAAAGAAAGGTATTTTGTGACATAAAACAGGTACAAAAGACATTGTTAAGTGCTTTTTATACAAATTTAGTGAGGTCTTTATAATGGATTTCAACTTTTATGTTCCAAGCTCCTCACATTTAACTTGATCCAAACAGGGCGTTAGACGATGATCATATATACAACACATTTTGCGCATATTGTCTGAGATAATCTTCTTTTCTGTAGATTCAGAGTTCACAAATGAGTAATACAACTGGATTGAAACATAGAAACACAAATATTGACACATAAAAACCTGTCAGATAGAAAGTCAGAATGCCACTTATGCATCAAAATTGAAAAAGCTATGAAATGCTTATTTTGACCATAAAATGCCAAAATTGGTCATTTTTGCAGAAATTCTATCAAATAAAAGTTTAAATCCTTTAGTTTTATGCTATTTGATAAATTGACACCATCAAATCATTCAGGGAAGTTGCCAAAGTACAGATTCTATATTTCCTGATTTCACCTCTTAGGTCCGAGTACACAGTTATTTCGTAGTGCATTTCTTTTAGACAATAAATGGAAATTAAAAAAATCCCACCTGCGCTTTCTCAATAATATTTTTACAGTGTGTTGTACTACTTTTGGGACAAATTATATCAAAATTATAGAAAACTTCATCGGCTCTAACTCAAAATATGGACAATTTCATGCTAAGGGGGTCTTCAAATCTTTTGACAGCTTCCGATGTGCTAATTTTTAACATTTTTCAGCTGGACCAAATCACTACTTTACTTTAAAATTCATGACCCAAATTTTTTTACAGTGTCATTTCACCCCCCTACTTACTATTTGAGTCATAAAACATGGAGAAATAAATTCGGAAGGGGTATAAAAAAAATCGACAAGTAACACACTGTCCACACTAGGGACTATATTCGTGGACAACGAAAATCAAAGGACGATAACTGTGTACCCGGACCTAATAGGGTAGAAAAAGTTAACCAATCTTAATGAAACTTAGTATGACTAAAGCTTATTAAATTATAAGACTGCTTACAAAGTTTCATGGCAATAAGATATATATTATAGACAATATGACTAATTCTATATTGAACTTTGAGTGTTAAATTTAGACGTTAAAATTGAAAATTTTCAACTATCAACAATTGAGGCTTAAAAAATTAAAATATTGCAAAAAAATACTTTTGAAATGCCTTAATATATAATATATTATGTATTAAAAGCAATAGAGTACTCATTTGATTCATCAGACTTATCATAATTATTAAAAGGTCAAATTTATATGAGCCTGTGGCTAAAAATGGAGGTTTTCCAATGAAGGGGGGCCTTACATGAAGATGTAATATTTTCCAGCAATTTTAAATTTGTAAAGCTTTTTGGTTATAAATAATCCTTACATATGTATTTAATGTACTTTAAATGGAAAGAAAACTTACAAATAACATATCACATTAGCTTAAAAGGGTCTTAGGCCAAGTAAGACTGAAAATAATTTAGGGTCAATTTAGGCCGTATCACATATTTACATTTAAAAATGCATATTGAAGCTATATGAAATAAAATTTTGTGTCTTTTCTATCATTTCTATACTCAGGTGACATGATACAATAAATCTGAGCACAAAAAGACTCTTGCATTCAACTTTTTTTGCAGACAGTATGGTCTGATACAAAGATTTTTCACTTTTTAGTGAAAAACATGCATGCAATTTTAGTCTCAACAGGCTTATATTTGAACCACTTGCTATCCTACAGAAGAAAAGAAAGGTATTTTGTGACATAAAACAGGTACAAAAGACATTGTTAAGTGCTTTTTATACAAATTTAGTGAGGTCTTTATAATGGATTTCAACTTTTATGTTCCAAGCTCCTCACATTTAACTTGATCCAAACAGGGCGTTAGACGATGATCATATATACAACACATTTTGCGCATATTGTCTGAGATAATCTTCTTTTCTGTAGATTCAGAGTTCACAAATGAGTAATACAACTGGATTGAAACATAGAAACACAAATATTGACACATAAAAACCTGTCAGATAGAAAGTCAGAATGCCACTTATGCATCAAAATTGAAAAAGCTATGAAATGCTTATTTTGACCATAAAATGCCAAAATTGGTCATTTTTGCAGAAATTCTATCAAATAAAAGTTTAAATCCTTTAGTTTTATGCTATTTGATAAATTGACACCATCAAATCATTCAGGGAAGTTGCCAAAGTACAGATTCTATATTTCCTGATTTCACCTCTTAGGTCCGAGTACACAGTTATTTCGTAGTGCATTTCTTTTAGACAATAAATGGAAATTAAAAAAATCCCACCTGCGCTTTCTCAATAATATTTTTACAGTGTGTTGTACTACTTTTGGGACAAATTATATCAAAATTATAGAAAACTTCATCGGCTCTAACTCAAAATATGGACAATTTCATGCTAAGGGGGTCTTCAAATCTTTTGACAGCTTCCGATGTGCTAATTTTTAACATTTTTCAGCTGGACCAAATCACTACTTTACTTTAAAATTCATGACCCAAATTTTTTTACAGTGTCATTTCACCCCCCTACTTACTATTTGAGTCATAAAACATGGAGAAATAAATTCGGAAGGGGTATAAAAAAAATCGACAAGTAACACACTGTCCACACTAGGGACTATATTCGTGGACAACGAAAATCAAAGGACGATAACTGTGTACCCGGACCTAATAGGGTAGAAAAAGTTAACCAATCTTAATGAAACTTGGTATGACTAAAGCTTATTAAATTATAAGACTGCTTACAAAGTTTCATGGCAATAAGATATATATTATAGACAATATGACTAATTCTATATTGAACTTTGAGTGTTAAATTTAGACGTTAAAATTGAAAATTTTCAACTATCAACAATTGAGGCTTAAAAAATTAAAATATTGCAAAAAAATACTTTTGAAATGCCTTAATATATAATATATTATGTATTAAAAGCAATAGAGTACTCATTTGATTCATCAGACTTATCATAATTATTAAAAGGTCAAATTTATATGAGCCTGTGGCTAAAAATGGAGGTTTTCCAATGAAGGGGGGCCTTACATGAAGATGTAATATTTTCCAGCAATTTTAAATTTGTAAAGCTTTTTGGTTATAAATAATCCTTACATATGTATTTAATGTACTTTAAATGGAAAGAAAACTTACAAATAACATATCACATTAGCTTAAAAGGGTCTTAGGCCAAGTAAGACTGAAAATAATTTAGGGTCAATTTAGGCCGTATCACATATTTACATTTAAAAATGCATATTGAAGCTATATGAAATAAAATTTTGTGTCTTTTCTATCATTTCTATACTCAGGTGACATGATACAATAAATCTGAGCACAAAAAGACTCTTGCATTCAACTTTTTTTGCAGACAGTATGGTCTGATACAAAGATTTTTCACTTTTTAGTGAAAAACATGCATGCAATTTTAGTCTCAACAGGCTTATATTTGAACCACTTGCTATCCTACAGAAGAAAAGAAAGGTATTTTGTGACATAAAACAGGTACAAAAGACATTGTTAAGTGCTTTTTATACAAATTTAGTGAGGTCTTTATAATGGATTTCAACTTTTATGTTCCAAGCTCCTCACATTTAACTTGATCCAAACAGGGCGTTAGACGATGATCATATATACAACACATTTTGCGCATATTGTCTGAGATAATCTTCTTTTCTGTAGATTCAGAGTTCACAAATGAGTAATACAACTGGATTGAAACATAGAAACACAAATATTGACACATAAAAACCTGTCAGATAGAAAGTCAGAATGCCACTTATGCATCAAAATTGAAAAAGCTATGAAATGCTTATTTTGACCATAAAATGCCAAAATTGGTCATTTTTGCAGAAATTCTATCAAATAAAAGTTTAAATCCTTTAGTTTTATGCTATTTGATAAATTGACACCATCAAATCATTCAGGGAAGTTGCCAAAGTACAGATTCTATATTTCCTGATTTCACCTTAATAGGGTAGAAAAAGTTAACCAATCTTAATGAAACTTGGTATGACTAAAGCTTATTAAATTATAAGACTGCTTACAAAGTTTCATGGCAATAAGATATATATTATAGACAATATGACTAATTCTATATTGAACTTTGAGTGTTAAATTTAGACGTTAAAATTGAAAATTTTCAACTATCAACAATTGAGGCTTAAAAAATTAAAATATTGCAAAAAAATACTTTTGAAATGCCTTAATATATAATATATTATGTATTAAAAGCAATAGAGTACTCATTTGATTCATCAGACTTATCATAATTATTAAAAGGTCAAATTTATATGAGCCTGTGGCTAAAAATGGAGGTTTTCCAATGAAGGGGGGCCTTACATGAAGATGTAATATTTTCCAGCAATTTTAAATTTGTAAAGCTTTTTGGTTATAAATAATCCTTACATATGTATTTAATGTACTTTAAATGGAAAGAAAACTTACAAATAACATATCACATTAGCTTAAAAGGGTCTTAGGCCAAGTAAGACTGAAAATAATTTAGGGTCAATTTAGGCTGTATCACATATTTACATTTAAAAATGCATATTGAAGCTATATGAAATAAAATTTTGTGTCTTTTCTATCATTTCTATACTCAGGTGACATGATACAATAAATCTGAGCACAAAAAGACTCTTGCATTCAACTTTTTTTGCAGACAGTATGGTCTGATACAAAGATTTTTCACTTTTTAGTGAAAAACATGCATGCAATTTTAGTCTCAACAGGCTTATATTTGAACCACTTGCTATCCTACAGAAGAAAAGAAAGGTATTTTGTGACATAAAACAGGTACAAAAGACATTGTTAAGTGCTTTTTATACAAATTTAGTGAGGTCTTTATAATGGATTTCAACTTTTATGTTCCAAGCTCCTCACATTTAACTTGATCCAAACAGGGCGTTAGACGATGATCATATATACAACACATTTTGCGCATATTGTCTGAGATAATCTTCTTTTCTGTAGATTCAGAGTTCACAAATGAGTAATACAACTGGATTGAAACATAGAAACACAAATATTGACACATAAAAACCTGTCAGATAGAAAGTCAGAATGCCACTTATGCATCAAAATTGAAAAAGCTATGAAATGCTTATTTTGACCATAAAATGCCAAAATTGGTCATTTTTGCAGAAATTCTATCAAATAAAAGTTTAAATCCTTTAGTTTTATGCTATTTGATAAATTGACACCATCAAATCATTCAGGGAAGTTGCCAAAGTACAGATTCTATATTTCCTGATTTCACCTCTTAGGTCCGAGTACACAGTTATTTCGTAGTGCATTTCTTTTAGACAATAAATGGAAATTAAAAAAATCCCACCTGCGCTTTCTCAATAATATTTTTACAGTGTGTTGTACTACTTTTGGGACAAATTATATCAAAATTATAGAAAACTTCATCGGCTCTAACTCAAAATATGGACAATTTCATGCTAAGGGGGTCTTCAAATCTTTTGACAGCTTCCGATGTGCTAATTTTTAACATTTTTCAGCTGGACCAAATCACTACTTTACTTTAAAATTCATGACCCAAATTTTTTTACAGTGTCATTTCACCCCCCTACTTACTATTTGAGTCATAAAACATGGAGAAATAAATTCGGAAGGGGTATAAAAAAAATCGACAAGTAACACACTGTCCACACTAGGGACTATATTCGTGGACAACGAAAATCAAAGGACGATAACTGTGTACCCGGACCTAATAGGGTAGAAAAAGTTAACCAATCTTAATGAAACTTAGTATGACTAAAGCTTATTAAATTATAAGACTGCTTACAAAGTTTCATGGCAATAAGATATATATTATAGACAATATGACTAATTCTATATTGAACTTTGAGTGTTAAATTTAGACGTTAAAATTGAAAATTTTCAACTATCAACAATTGAGGCTTAAAAAATTAAAATATTGCAAAAAAATACTTTTGAAATGCCTTAATATATAATATATTATGTATTAAAAGCAATAGAGTACTCATTTGATTCATCAGACTTATCATAATTATTAAAAGGTCAAATTTATATGAGCCTGTGGCTAAAAATGGAGGTTTTCCAATGAAGGGGGGCCTTACATGAAGATGTAATATTTTCCAGCAATTTTAAATTTGTAAAGCTTTTTGGTTATAAATAATCCTTACATATGTATTTAATGTACTTTAAATGGAAAGAAAACTTACAAATAACATATCACATTAGCTTAAAAGGGTCTTAGGCCAAGTAAGACTGAAAATAATTTAGGGTCAATTTAGGCCGTATCACATATTTACATTTAAAAATGCATATTGAAGCTATATGAAATAAAATTTTGTGTCTTTTCTATCATTTCTATACTCAGGTGACATGATACAATAAATCTGAGCACAAAAAGACTCTTGCATTCAACTTTTTTTGCAGACAGTATGGTCTGATACAAAGATTTTTCACTTTTTAGTGAAAAACATGCATGCAATTTTAGTCTCAACAGGCTTATATTTGAACCACTTGCTATCCTACAGAAGAAAAGAAAGGTATTTTGTGACATAAAACAGGTACAAAAGACATTGTTAAGTGCTTTTTATACAAATTTAGTGAGGTCTTTATAATGGATTTCAACTTTTATGTTCCAAGCTCCTCACATTTAACTTGATCCAAACAGGGCGTTAGACGATGATCATATATACAACACATTTTGCGCATATTGTCTGAGATAATCTTCTTTTCTGTAGATTCAGAGTTCACAAATGAGTAATACAACTGGATTGAAACATAGAAACACAAATATTGACACATAAAAACCTGTCAGATAGAAAGTCAGAATGCCACTTATGCATCAAAATTGAAAAAGCTATGAAATGCTTATTTTGACCATAAAATGCCAAAATTGGTCATTTTTGCAGAAATTCTATCAAATAAAAGTTTAAATCCTTTAGTTTTATGCTATTTGATAAATTGACACCATCAAATCATTCAGGGAAGTTGCCAAAGTACAGATTCTATATTTCCTGATTTCACCTCTTAGGTCCGAGTACACAGTTATTTCGTAGTGCATTTCTTTTAGACAATAAATGGAAATTAAAAAAATCCCACCTGCGCTTTCTCAATAATATTTTTACAGTGTGTTGTACTACTTTTGGGACAAATTATATCAAAATTATAGAAAACTTCATCGGCTCTAACTCAAAATATGGACAATTTCATGCTAAGGGGGTCTTCAAATCTTTTGACAGCTTCCGATGTGCTAATTTTTAACATTTTTCAGCTGGACCAAATCACTACTTTACTTTAAAATTCATGACCCAAATTTTTTTACAGTGTCATTTCACCCCCCTACTTACTATTTGAGTCATAAAACATGGAGAAATAAATTCGGAAGGGGTATAAAAAAAATCGACAAGTAACACACTGTCCACACTAGGGACTATATTCGTGGACAACGAAAATCAAAGGACGATAACTGTGTACCCGGACCTAATAGGGTAGAAAAAGTTAACCAATCTTAATGAAACTTGGTATGACTAAAGCTTATTAAATTATAAGACTGCTTACAAAGTTTCATGGCAATAAGATATATATTATAGACAATATGACTAATTCTATATTGAACTTTGAGTGTTAAATTTAGACGTTAAAATTGAAAATTTTCAACTATCAACAATTGAGGCTTAAAAAATTAAAATATTGCAAAAAAATACTTTTGAAATGCCTTAATATATAATATATTATGTATTAAAAGCAATAGAGTACTCATTTGATTCATCAGACTTATCATAATTATTAAAAGGTCAAATTTATATGAGCCTGTGGCTAAAAATGGAGGTTTTCCAATGAAGGGGGGCCTTACATGAAGATGTAATATTTTCCAGCAATTTTAAATTTGTAAAGCTTTTTGGTTATAAATAATCCTTACATATGTATTTAATGTACTTTAAATGGAAAGAAAACTTACAAATAACATATCACATTAGCTTAAAAGGGTCTTAGGCCAAGTAAGACTGAAAATAATTTAGGGTCAATTTAGGCCGTATCACATATTTACATTTAAAAATGCATATTGAAGCTATATGAAATAAAATTTTGTGTCTTTTCTATCATTTCTATACTCAGGTGACATGATACAATAAATCTGAGCACAAAAAGACTCTTGCATTCAACTTTTTTTGCAGACAGTATGGTCTGATACAAAGATTTTTCACTTTTTAGTGAAAAACATGCATGCAATTTTAGTCTCAACAGGCTTATATTTGAACCACTTGCTATCCTACAGAAGAAAAGAAAGGTATTTTGTGACATAAAACAGGTACAAAAGACATTGTTAAGTGCTTTTTATACAAATTTAGTGAGGTCTTTATAATGGATTTCAACTTTTATGTTCCAAGCTCCTCACATTTAACTTGATCCAAACAGGGCGTTAGACGATGATCATATATACAACACATTTTGCGCATATTGTCTGAGATAATCTTCTTTTCTGTAGATTCAGAGTTCACAAATGAGTAATACAACTGGATTGAAACATAGAAACACAAATATTGACACATAAAAACCTGTCAGATAGAAAGTCAGAATGCCACTTATGCATCAAAATTGAAAAAGCTATGAAATGCTTATTTTGACCATAAAATGCCAAAATTGGTCATTTTTGCAGAAATTCTATCAAATAAAAGTTTAAATCCTTTAGTTTTATGCTATTTGATAAATTGACACCATCAAATCATTCAGGGAAGTTGCCAAAGTACAGATTCTATATTTCCTGATTTCACCTCTTAGGTCCGAGTACACAGTTATTTCGTAGTGCATTTCTTTTAGACAATAAATGGAAATTAAAAAAATCCCACCTGCGCTTTCTCAATAATATTTTTACAGTGTGTTGTACTACTTTTGGGACAAATTATATCAAAATTATAGAAAACTTCATCGGCTCTAACTCAAAATATGGACAATTTCATGCTAAGGGGGTCTTCAAATCTTTTGACAGCTTCCGATGTGCTAATTTTTAACTTTTTCCAGCTGGACCAAATCACTACTTTACTTTAAAATTCATGACCCAAATTTTTTTACAGTGTCATTTCACCCCCCTACTTACTATTTGAGTCATAAAACATGGAGAAATAAATTCGGAAGGGGTATAAAAAAAATCGACAAGTAACACACTGTCCACACTAGGGACTATATTCGTGGACAACGAAAATCAAAGGACGATAACTGTGTACCCGGACCTAATAGGGTAGAAAAAGTTAACCAATCTTAATGAAACTTGGTATGACTAAAGCTTATTAAATTATAAGACTGCTTACAAAGTTTCATGGCAATAAGATATATATTATAGACAATATGACTAATTCTATATTGAACTTTGAGTGTTAAATTTAGACGTTAAAATTGAAAATTTTCAACTATCAACAATTGAGGCTTAAAAAATTAAAATATTGCAAAAAAATACTTTTGAAATGCCTTAATATATAATATATTATGTATTAAAAGCAATAGAGTACTCATTTGATTCATCAGACTTATCATAATTATTAAAAGGTCAAATTTATATGAGCCTGTGGCTAAAAATGGAGGTTTTCCAATGAAGAGGGGCCTTACATGAAGATGTAATATTTTCCAGCAATTTTAAATTTGTAAAGCTTTTTGGTTATAAATAATCCTTACATATGTATTTAATGTACTTTAAATGGAAAGAAAACTTACAAATAACATATCACATTAGCTTAAAAGGGTCTTAGGCCAAGTAAGACTGAAAATAATTTAGGGTCAATTTAGGCCGTATCACATATTTACATTTAAAAATGCATATTGAAGCTATATGAAATAAAATTTTGTGTCTTTTCTATCATTTCTATACTCAGGTGACATGATACAATAAATCTGAGCACAAAAAGACTCTTGCATTCAACTTTTTTTGCAGACAGTATGGTCTGATACAAAGATTTTTCACTTTTTAGTGAAAAACATGCATGCAATTTTAGTCTCAACAGGCTTATATTTGAACCACTTGCTATCCTACAGAAGAAAAGAAAGGTATTTTGTGACATAAAACAGGTACAAAAGACATTGTTAAGTGCTTTTTATACAAATTTAGTGAGGTCTTTATAATGGATTTCAACTTTTATGTTCCAAGCTCCTCACATTTAACTTGATCCAAACAGGGCGTTAGACGATGATCATATATACAACACATTTTGCGCATATTGTCTGAGATAATCTTCTTTTCTGTAGATTCAGAGTTCACAAATGAGTAATACAACTGGATTGAAACATAGAAACACAAATATTGACACATAAAAACCTGTCAGATAGAAAGTCAGAATGCCACTTATGCATCAAAATTGAAAAAGCTATGAAATGCTTATTTTGACCATAAAATGCCAAAATTGGTCATTTTTGCAGAAATTCTATCAAATAAAAGTTTAAATCCTTTAGTTTTATGCTATTTGATAAATTGACACCATCAAATCATTCAGGGAAGTTGCCAAAGTACAGATTCTATATTTCCTGATTTCACCTCTTAGGTCCGAGTACACAGTTATTTCGTAGTGCATTTCTTTTAGACAATAAATGGAAATTAAAAAAATCCCACCTGCGCTTTCTCAATAATATTTTTACAGTGTGTTGTACTACTTTTGGGACAAATTATATCAAAATTATAGAAAACTTCATCGGCTCTAACTCAAAATATGGACAATTTCATGCTAAGGGGGTCTTCAAATCTTTTGACAGCTTCCGATGTGCTAATTTTTAACATTTTTCAGCTGGACCAAATCACTACTTTACTTTAAAATTCATGACCCAAATTTTTTTACAGTGTCATTTCACCCCCCTACTTACTATTTGAGTCATAAAACATGGAGAAATAAATTCGGAAGGGGTATAAAAAAAATCGACAAGTAACACACTGTCCACACTAGGGACTATATTCGTGGACAACGAAAATCAAAGGACGATAACTGTGTACCCGGACCTAATAGGGTAGAAAAAGTTAACCAATCTTAATGAAACTTGGTATGACTAAAGCTTATTAAATTATAAGACTGCTTACAAAGTTTCATGGCAATAAGATATATATTATAGACAATATGACTAATTCTATATTGAACTTTGAGTGTTAAATTTAGACGTTAAAATTGAAAATTTTCAACTATCAACAATTGAGGCTTAAAAAATTAAAATATTGCAAAAAAATACTTTTGAAATGCCTTAATATATAATATATTATGTATTAAAAGCAATAGAGTACTCATTTGATTCATCAGACTTATCATAATTATTAAAAGGTCAAATTTATATGAGCCTGTGGCTAAAAATGGAGGTTTTCCAATGAAGGGGGGCCTTACATGAAGATGTAATATTTTCCAGCAATTTTAAATTTGTAAAGCTTTTTGGTTATAAATAATCCTTACATATGTATTTAATGTACTTTAAATGGAAAGAAAACTTACAAATAACATATCACATTAGCTTAAAAGGGTCTTAGGCCAAGTAAGACTGAAAATAATTTAGGGTCAATTTAGGCCGTATCACATATTTACATTTAAAAATGCATATTGAAGCTATATGAAATAAAATTTTGTGTCTTTTCTATCATTTCTATACTCAGGTGACATGATACAATAAATCTGAGCACAAAAAGACTCTTGCATTCAACTTTTTTTGCAGACAGTATGGTCTGATACAAAGATTTTTCACTTTTTAGTGAAAAACATGCATGCAATTTTAGTCTCAACAGGCTTATATTTGAACCACTTGCTATCCTACAGAAGAAAAGAAAGGTATTTTGTGACATAAAACAGGTACAAAAGACATTGTTAAGTGCTTTTTATACAAATTTAGTGAGGTCTTTATAATGGATTTCAACTTTTATGTTCCAAGCTCCTCACATTTAACTTGATCCAAACAGGGCGTTAGACGATGATCATATATACAACACATTTTGCGCATATTGTCTGAGATAATCTTCTTTTCTGTAGATTCAGAGTTCACAAATGAGTAATACAACTGGATTGAAACATAGAAACACAAATATTGACACATAAAAACCTGTCAGATAGAAAGTCAGAATGCCACTTATGCATCAAAATTGAAAAAGCTATGAAATGCTTATTTTGACCATAAAATGCCAAAATTGGTCATTTTTGCAGAAATTCTATCAAATAAAAGTTTAAATCCTTTAGTTTTATGCTATTTGATAAATTGACACCATCAAATCATTCAGGGAAGTTGCCAAAGTACAGATTCTATATTTCCTGATTTCACCTCTTAGGTCCGAGTACACAGTTATTTCGTAGTGCATTTCTTTTAGACAATAAATGGAAATTAAAAAAATCCCACCTGCGCTTTCTCAATAATATTTTTACAGTGTGTTGTACTACTTTTGGGACAAATTATATCAAAATTATAGAAAACTTCATCGGCTCTAACTCAAAATATGGACAATTTCATGCTAAGGGGGTCTTCAAATCTTTTGACAGCTTCCGATGTGCTAATTTTTAACATTTTTCAGCTGGACCAAATCACTACTTTACTTTAAAATTCATGACCCAAATTTTTTTACAGTGTCATTTCACCCCCCTACTTACTATTTGAGTCATAAAACATGGAGAAATAAATTCGGAAGGGGTATAAAAAAAATCGACAAGTAACACACTGTCCACACTAGGGACTATATTCGTGGACAACGAAAATCAAAGGACGATAACTGTGTACCCGGACCTAATAGGGTAGAAAAAGTTAACCAATCTTAATGAAACTTGGTATGACTAAAGCTTATTAAATTATAAGACTGCTTACAAAGTTTCATGGCAATAAGATATATATTATAGACAATATGACTAATTCTATATTGAACTTTGAGTGTTAAATTTAGACGTTAAAATTGAAAATTTTCAACTATCAACAATTGAGGCTTAAAAAATTAAAATATTGCAAAAAAATACTTTTGAAATGCCTTAATATATAATATATTATGTATTAAAAGCAATAGAGTACTCATTTGATTCATCAGACTTATCATAATTATTAAAAGGTCAAATTTATATGAGCCTGTGGCTAAAAATGGAGGTTTTCCAATGAAGGGGGGCCTTACATGAAGATGTAATATTTTCCAGCAATTTTAAATTTGTAAAGCTTTTTGGTTATAAATAATCCTTACATATGTATTTAATGTACTTTAAATGGAAAGAAAACTTACAAATAACATATCACATTAGCTTAAAAGGGTCTTAGGCCAAGTAAGACTGAAAATAATTTAGGGTCAATTTAGGCCGTATCACATATTTACATTTAAAAATGCATATTGAAGCTATATGAAATAAAATTTTGTGTCTTTTCTATCATTTCTATACTCAGGTGACATGATACAATAAATCTGAGCACAAAAAGACTCTTGCATTCAACTTTTTTTGCAGACAGTATGGTCTGATACAAAGATTTTTCACTTTTTAGTGAAAAACATGCATGCAATTTTAGTCTCAACAGGCTTATATTTGAACCACTTGCTATCCTACAGAAGAAAAGAAAGGTATTTTGTGACATAAAACAGGTACAAAAGACATTGTTAAGTGCTTTTTATACAAATTTAGTGAGGTCTTTATAATGGATTTCAACTTTTATGTTCCAAGCTCCTCACATTTAACTTGATCCAAACAGGGCGTTAGACGATGATCATATATACAACACATTTTGCGCATATTGTCTGAGATAATCTTCTTTTCTGTAGATTCAGAGTTCACAAATGAGTAATACAACTGGATTGAAACATAGAAACACAAATATTGACACATAAAAACCTGTCAGATAGAAAGTCAGAATGCCACTTATGCATCAAAATTGAAAAAGCTATGAAATGCTTATTTTGACCATAAAATGCCAAAATTGGTCATTTTTGCAGAAATTCTATCAAATAAAAGTTTAAATCCTTTAGTTTTATGCTATTTGATAAATTGACACCATCAAATCATTCAGGGAAGTTGCCAAAGTACAGATTCTATATTTCCTGATTTCACCTCTTAGGTCCGAGTACACAGTTATTTCGTAGTGCATTTCTTTTAGACAATAAATGGAAATTAAAAAAATCCCACCTGCGCTTTCTCAATAATATTTTTACAGTGTGTTGTACTACTTTTGGGACAAATTATATCAAAATTATAGAAAACTTCATCGGCTCTAACTCAAAATATGGACAATTTCATGCTAAGGGGGTCTTCAAATCTTTTGACAGCTTCCGATGTGCTAATTTTTAACATTTTTCAGCTGGACCAAATCACTACTTTACTTTAAAATTCATGACCCAAATTTTTTTACAGTGTCATTTCACCCCCCTACTTACTATTTGAGTCATAAAACATGGAGAAATAAATTCGGAAGGGGTATAAAAAAAATCGACAAGTAACACACTGTCCACACTAGGGACTATATTCGTGGACAACGAAAATCAAAGGACGATAACTGTGTACCCGGACCTAATAGGGTAGAAAAAGTTAACCAATCTTAATGAAACTTGGTATGACTAAAGCTTATTAAATTATAAGACTGCTTACAAAGTTTCATGGCAATAAGATATATATTATAGACAATATGACTAATTCTATATTGAACTTTGAGTGTTAAATTTAGACGTTAAAATTGAAAATTTTCAACTATCAACAATTGAGGCTTAAAAAATTAAAATATTGCAAAAAAATACTTTTGAAATGCCTTAATATATAATATATTATGTATTAAAAGCAATAGAGTACTCATTTGATTCATCAGACTTATCATAATTATTAAAAGGTCAAATTTATATGAGCCTGTGGCTAAAAATGGAGGTTTTCCAATGAAGGGGGGCCTTACATGAAGATGTAATATTTTCCAGCAATTTTAAATTTGTAAAGCTTTTTGGTTATAAATAATCCTTACATATGTATTTAATGTACTTTAAATGGAAAGAAAACTTACAAATAACATATCACATTAGCTTAAAAGGGTCTTAGGCCAAGTAAGACTGAAAATAATTTAGGGTCAATTTAGGCCGTATCACATATTTACATTTAAAAATGCATATTGAAGCTATATGAAATAAAATTTTGTGTCTTTTCTATCATTTCTATACTCAGGTGACATGATACAATAAATCTGAGCACAAAAAGACTCTTGCATTCAACTTTTTTTGCAGACAGTATGGTCTGATACAAAGATTTTTCACTTTTTAGTGAAAAACATGCATGCAATTTTAGTCTCAACAGGCTTATATTTGAACCACTTGCTATCCTACAGAAGAAAAGAAAGGTATTTTGTGACATAAAACAGGTACAAAAGACATTGTTAAGTGCTTTTTATACAAATTTAGTGAGGTCTTTATAATGGATTTCAACTTTTATGTTCCAAGCTCCTCACATTTAACTTGATCCAAACAGGGCGTTAGACGATGATCATATATACAACACATTTTGCGCATATTGTCTGAGATAATCTTCTTTTCTGTAGATTCAGAGTTCAAAAATGAGTAATACAACTGGATTGAAACATAGAAACACAAATATTGACACATAAAAACCTGTCAGATAGAAAGTCAGAATGCCACTTATGCATCAAAATTGAAAAAGCTATGAAATGCTTATTTTGACCATAAAATGCCAAAATTGGTCATTTTTGCAGAAATTCTATCAAATAAAAGTTTAAATCCTTTAGTTTTATGCTATTTGATAAATTGACACCATCAAATCATTCAGGGAAGTTGCCAAAGTACAGATTCTATATTTCCTGATTTCACCTCTTAGGTCCGAGTACACAGTTATTTCGTAGTGCATTTCTTTTAGACAATAAATGGAAATTAAAAAAATCCCACCTGCGCTTTCTCAATAATATTTTTACAGTGTGTTGTACTACTTTTGGGACAAATTATATCAAAATTATAGAAAACTTCATCGGCTCTAACTCAAAATATGGACAATTTCATGCTAAGGGGGTCTTCAAATCTTTTGACAGCTTCCGATGTGCTAATTTTTAACATTTTTCAGCTGGACCAAATCACTACTTTACTTTAAAATTCATGACCCAAATTTTTTTACAGTGTCATTTCACCCCCCTACTTACTATTTGAGTCATAAAACATGGAGAAATAAATTCGGAAGGGGTATAAAAAAAATCGACAAGTAACACACTGTCCACACTAGGGACTATATTCGTGGACAACGAAAATCAAAGGACGATAACTGTGTACCCGGACCTAATAGGGTAGAAAAAGTTAACCAATCTTAATGAAACTTGGTATGACTAAAGCTTATTAAATTATAAGACTGCTTACAAAGTTTCATGGCAATAAGATATATATTATAGACAATATGACTAATTCTATATTGAACTTTGAGTGTTAAATTTAGACGTTAAAATTGAAAATTTTCAACTATCAACAATTGAGGCTTAAAAAATTAAAATATTGCAAAAAAATACTTTTGAAATGCCTTAATATATAATATATTATGTATTAAAAGCAATAGAGTACTCATTTGATTCATCAGACTTATCATAATTATTAAAAGGTCAAATTTATATGAGCCTGTGGCTAAAAATGGAGGTTTTCCAATGAAGGGGGGCCTTACATGAAGATGTAATATTTTCCAGCAATTTTAAATTTGTAAAGCTTTTTGGTTATAAATAATCCTTACATATGTATTTAATGTACTTTAAATGGAAAGAAAACTTACAAATAACATATCACATTAGCTTAAAAGGGTCTTAGGCCAAGTAAGACTGAAAATAATTTAGGGTCAATTTAGGCCGTATCACATATTTACATTTAAAAATGCATATTGAAGCTATATGAAATAAAATTTTGTGTCTTTTCTATCATTTCTATACTCAGGTGACATGATACAATAAATCTGAGCACAAAAAGACTCTTGCATTCAACTTTTTTTGCAGACAGTATGGTCTGATACAAAGATTTTTCACTTTTTAGTGAAAAACATGCATGCAATTTTAGTCTCAACAGGCTTATATTTGAACCACTTGCTATCCTACAGAAGAAAAGAAAGGTATTTTGTGACATAAAACAGGTACAAAAGACATTGTTAAGTGCTTTTTATACAAATTTAGTGAGGTCTTTATAATGGATTTCAACTTTTATGTTCCAAGCTCCTCACATTTAACTTGATCCAAACAGGGCGTTAGACGATGATCATATATACAACACATTTTGCGCATATTGTCTGAGATAATCTTCTTTTCTGTAGATTCAGAGTTCACAAATGAGTAATACAACTGGATTGAAACATAGAAACACAAATATTGACACATAAAAACCTGTCAGATAGAAAGTCAGAATGCCACTTATGCATCAAAATTGAAAAAGCTATGAAATGCTTATTTTGACCATAAAATGCCAAAATTGGTCATTTTTGCAGAAATTCTATCAAATAAAAGTTTAAATCCTTTAGTTTTATGCTATTTGATAAATTGACACCATCAAATCATTCAGGGAAGTTGCCAAAGTACAGATTCTATATTTCCTGATTTCACCTCTTAGGTCCGAGTACACAGTTATTTCGTAGTGCATTTCTTTTAGACAATAAATGGAAATTAAAAAAATCCCACCTGCGCTTTCTCAATAATATTTTTACAGTGTGTTGTACTACTTTTGGGACAAATTATATCAAAATTATAGAAAACTTCATCGGCTCTAACTCAAAATATGGACAATTTCATGCTAAGGGGGTCTTCAAATCTTTTGACAGCTTCCGATGTGCTAATTTTTAACATTTTTCAGCTGGACCAAATCACTACTTTACTTTAAAATTCATGACCCAAATTTTTTTACAGTGTCATTTCACCCCCCTACTTACTATTTGAGTCATAAAACATGGAGAAATAAATTCGGAAGGGGTATAAAAAAAATCGACAAGTAACACACTGTCCACACTAGGGACTATATTCGTGGACAACGAAAATCAAAGGACGATAACTGTGTACCCGGACCTAATAGGGTAGAAAAAGTTAACCAATCTTAATGAAACTTGGTATGACTAAAGCTTATTAAATTATAAGACTGCTTACAAAGTTTCATGGCAATAAGATATATATTATAGACAATATGACTAATTCTATATTGAACTTTGAGTGTTAAATTTAGACGTTAAAATTGAAAATTTTCAACTATCAACAATTGAGGCTTAAAAAATTAAAATATTGCAAAAAAATACTTTTGAAATGCCTTAATATATAATATATTATGTATTAAAAGCAATAGAGTACTCATTTGATTCATCAGACTTATCATAATTATTAAAAGGTCAAATTTATATGAGCCTGTGGCTAAAAATGGAGGTTTTCCAATGAAGGGGGGCCTTACATGAAGATGTAATATTTTCCAGCAATTTTAAATTTGTAAAGCTTTTTGGTTATAAATAATCCTTACATATGTATTTAATGTACTTTAAATGGAAAGAAAACTTACAAATAACATATCACATTAGCTTAAAAGGGTCTTAGGCCAAGTAAGACTGAAAATAATTTAGGGTCAATTTAGGCCGTATCACATATTTACATTTAAAAATGCATATTGAAGCTATATGAAATAAAATTTTGTGTCTTTTCTATCATTTCTATACTCAGGTGACATGATACAATAAATCTGAGCACAAAAAGACTCTTGCATTCAACTTTTTTTGCAGACAGTATGGTCTGATACAAAGATTTTTCACTTTTTAGTGAAAAACATGCATGCAATTTTAGTCTCAACAGGCTTATATTTGAACCACTTGCTATCCTACAGAAGAAAAGAAAGGTATTTTGTGACATAAAACAGGTACAAAAGACATTGTTAAGTGCTTTTTATACAAATTTAGTGAGGTCTTTATAATGGATTTCAACTTTTATGTTCCAAGCTCCTCACATTTAACTTGATCCAAACAGGGCGTTAGACGATGATCATATATACAACACATTTTGCGCATATTGTCTGAGATAATCTTCTTTTCTGTAGATTCAGAGTTCACAAATGAGTAATACAACTGGATTGAAACATAGAAACACAAATATTGACACATAAAAACCTGTCAGATAGAAAGTCAGAATGCCACTTATGCATCAAAATTGAAAAAGCTATGAAATGCTTATTTTGACCATAAAATGCCAAAATTGGTCATTTTTGCAGAAATTCTATCAAATAAAAGTTTAAATCCTTTAGTTTTATGCTATTTGATAAATTGACACCATCAAATCATTCAGGGAAGTTGCCAAAGTACAGATTCTATATTTCCTGATTTCACCTCTTAGGTCCGAGTACACAGTTATTTCGTAGTGCATTTCTTTTAGACAATAAATGGAAATTAAAAAAATCCCACCTGCGCTTTCTCAATAATATTTTTACAGTGTGTTGTACTACTTTTGGGACAAATTATATCAAAATTATAGAAAACTTCATCGGCTCTAACTCAAAATATGGACAATTTCATGCTAAGGGGGTCTTCAAATCTTTTGACAGCTTCCGATGTGCTAATTTTTAACATTTTTCAGCTGGACCAAATCACTACTTTACTTTAAAATTCATGACCCAAATTTTTTTACAGTGTCATTTCACCCCCCTACTTACTATTTGAGTCATAAAACATGGAGAAATAAATTCGGAAGGGGTATAAAAAAAATCGACAAGTAACACACTGTCCACACTAGGGACTATATTCGTGGACAACGAAAATCAAAGGACGATAACTGTGTACCCGGACCTAATAGGGTAGAAAAAGTTAACCAATCTTAATGAAACTTGGTATGACTAAAGCTTATTAAATTATAAGACTGCTTACAAAGTTTCATGGCAATAAGATATATATTATAGACAATATGACTAATTCTATATTGAACTTTGAGTGTTAAATTTAGACGTTAAAATTGAAAATTTTCAACTATCAACAATTGAGGCTTAAAAAATTAAAATATTGCAAAAAAATACTTTTGAAATGCCTTAATATATAATATATTATGTATTAAAAGCAATAGAGTACTCATTTGATTCATCAGACTTATCATAATTATTAAAAGGTCAAATTTATATGAGCCTGTGGCTAAAAATGGAGGTTTTCCAATGAAGGGGGGCCTTACATGAAGATGTAATATTTTCCAGCAATTTTAAATTTGTAAAGCTTTTTGGTTATAAATAATCCTTACATATGTATTTAATGTACTTTAAATGGAAAGAAAACTTACAAATAACATATCACATTAGCTTAAAAGGGTCTTAGGCCAAGTAAGACTGAAAATAATTTAGGGTCAATTTAGGCCGTATCACATATTTACATTTAAAAATGCATATTGAAGCTATATGAAATAAAATTTTGTGTCTTTTCTATCATTTCTATACTCAGGTGACATGATACAATAAATCTGAGCACAAAAAGACTCTTGCATTCAACTTTTTTTGCAGACAGTATGGTCTGATACAAAGATTTTTCACTTTTTAGTGAAAAACATGCATGCAATTTTAGTCTCAACAGGCTTATATTTGAACCACTTGCTATCCTACAGAAGAAAAGAAAGGTATTTTGTGACATAAAACAGGTACAAAAGACATTGTTAAGTGCTTTTTATACAAATTTAGTGAGGTCTTTATAATGGATTTCAACTTTTATGTTCCAAGCTCCTCACATTTAACTTGATCCAAACAGGGCGTTAGACGATGATCATATATACAACACATTTTGCGCATATTGTCTGAGATAATCTTCTTTTCTGTAGATTCAGAGTTCACAAATGAGTAATACAACTGGATTGAAACATAGAAACACAAATATTGACACATAAAAACCTGTCAGATAGAAAGTCAGAATGCCACTTATGCATCAAAATTGAAAAAGCTATGAAATGCTTATTTTGACCATAAAATGCCAAAATTGGTCATTTTTGCAGAAATTCTATCAAATAAAAGTTTAAATCCTTTAGTTTTATGCTATTTGATAAATTGACACCATCAAATCATTCAGGGAAGTTGCCAAAGTACAGATTCTATATTTCCTGATTTCACCTCTTAGGTCCGAGTACACAGTTATTTCGTAGTGCATTTCTTTTAGACAATAAATGGAAATTAAAAAAATCCCACCTGCGCTTTCTCAATAATATTTTTACAGTGTGTTGTACTACTTTTGGGACAAATTATATCAAAATTATAGAAAACTTCATCGGCTCTAACTCAAAATATGGACAATTTCATGCTAAGGGGGTCTTCAAATCTTTTGACAGCTTCCGATGTGCTAATTTTTAACATTTTTCAGCTGGACCAAATCACTACTTTACTTTAAAATTCATGACCCAAATTTTTTTACAGTGTCATTTCACCCCCCTACTTACTATTTGAGTCATAAAACATGGAGAAATAAATTCGGAAGGGGTATAAAAAAAATCGACAAGTAACACACTGTCCACACTAGGGACTATATTCGTGGACAACGAAAATCAAAGGACGATAACTGTGTACCCGGACCTAATAGGGTAGAAAAAGTTAACCAATCTTAATGAAACTTGGTATGACTAAAGCTTATTAAATTATAAGACTGCTTACAAAGTTTCATGGCAATAAGATATATATTATAGACAATATGACTAATTCTATATTGAACTTTGAGTGTTAAATTTAGACGTTAAAATTGAAAATTTTCAACTATCAACAATTGAGGCTTAAAAAATTAAAATATTGCAAAAAAATACTTTTGAAATGCCTTAATATATAATATATTATGTATTAAAAGCAATAGAGTACTCATTTGATTCATCAGACTTATCATAATTATTAAAAGGTCAAATTTATATGAGCCTGTGGCTAAAAATGGAGGTTTTCCAATGAAGGGGGGCCTTACATGAAGATGTAATATTTTCCAGCAATTTTAAATTTGTAAAGCTTTTTGGTTATAAATAATCCTTACATATGTATTTAATGTACTTTAAATGGAAAGAAAACTTACAAATAACATATCACATTAGCTTAAAAGGGTCTTAGGCCAAGTAAGACTGAAAATAATTTAGGGTCAATTTAGGCCGTATCACATATTTACATTTAAAAATGCATATTGAAGCTATATGAAATAAAATTTTGTGTCTTTTCTATCATTTCTATACTCAGGTGACATGATACAATAAATCTGAGCACAAAAAGACTCTTGCATTCAACTTTTTTTGCAGACAGTATGGTCTGATACAAAGATTTTTCACTTTTTAGTGAAAAACATGCATGCAATTTTAGTCTCAACAGGCTTATATTTGAACCACTTGCTATCCTACAGAAGAAAAGAAAGGTATTTTGTGACATAAAACAGGTACAAAAGACATTGTTAAGTGCTTTTTATACAAATTTAGTGAGGTCTTTATAATGGATTTCAACTTTTATGTTCCAAGCTCCTCACATTTAACTTGATCCAAACAGGGCGTTAGACGATGATCATATATACAACACATTTTGCGCATATTGTCTGAGATAATCTTCTTTTCTGTAGATTCAGAGTTCACAAATGAGTAATACAACTGGATTGAAACATAGAAACACAAATATTGACACATAAAAACCTGTCAGATAGAAAGTCAGAATGCCACTTATGCATCAAAATTGAAAAAGCTATGAAATGCTTATTTTGACCATAAAATGCCAAAATTGGTCATTTTTGCAGAAATTCTATCAAATAAAAGTTTAAATCCTTTAGTTTTATGCTATTTGATAAATTGACACCATCAAATCATTCAGGGAAGTTGCCAAAGTACAGATTCTATATTTCCTGATTTCACCTCTTAGGTCCGAGTACACAGTTATTTCGTAGTGCATTTCTTTTAGACAATAAATGGAAATTAAAAAAATCCCACCTGCGCTTTCTCAATAATATTTTTACAGTGTGTTGTACTACTTTTGGGACAAATTATATCAAAATTATAGAAAACTTCATCGGCTCTAACTCAAAATATGGACAATTTCATGCTAAGGGGGTCTTCAAATCTTTTGACAGCTTCCGATGTGCTAATTTTTAACATTTTTCAGCTGGACCAAATCACTACTTTACTTTAAAATTCATGACCCAAATTTTTTTACAGTGTCATTTCACCCCCCTACTTACTATTTGAGTCATAAAACATGGAGAAATAAATTCGGAAGGGGTATAAAAAAAATCGACAAGTAACACACTGTCCACACTAGGGACTATATTCGTGGACAACGAAAATCAAAGGACGATAACTGTGTACCCGGACCTAATAGGGTAGAAAAAGTTAACCAATCTTAATGAAACTTGGTATGACTAAAGCTTATTAAATTATAAGACTGCTTACAAAGTTTCATGGCAATAAGATATATATTATAGACAATATGACTAATTCTATATTGAACTTTGAGTGTTAAATTTAGACGTTAAAATTGAAAATTTTCAACTATCAACAATTGAGGCTTAAAAAATTAAAATATTGCAAAAAAATACTTTTGAAATGCCTTAATATATAATATATTATGTATTAAAAGCAATAGAGTACTCATTTGATTCATCAGACTTATCATAATTATTAAAAGGTCAAATTTATATGAGCCTGTGGCTAAAAATGGAGGTTTTCCAATGAAGGGGGGCCTTACATGAAGATGTAATATTTTCCAGCAATTTTAAATTTGTAAAGCTTTTTGGTTATAAATAATCCTTACATATGTATTTAATGTACTTTAAATGGAAAGAAAACTTACAAATAACATATCACATTAGCTTAAAAGGGTCTTAGGCCAAGTAAGACTGAAAATAATTTAGGGTCAATTTAGGCCGTATCACATATTTACATTTAAAAATGCATATTGAAGCTATATGAAATAAAATTTTGTGTCTTTTCTATCATTTCTATACTCAGGTGACATGATACAATAAATCTGAGCACAAAAAGACTCTTGCATTCAACTTTTTTTGCAGACAGTATGGTCTGATACAAAGATTTTTCACTTTTTAGTGAAAAACATGCATGCAATTTTAGTCTCAACAGGCTTATATTTGAACCACTTGCTATCCTACAGAAGAAAAGAAAGGTATTTTGTGACATAAAACAGGTACAAAAGACATTGTTAAGTGCTTTTTATACAAATTTAGTGAGGTCTTTATAATGGATTTCAACTTTTATGTTCCAAGCTCCTCACATTTAACTTGATCCAAACAGGGCGTTAGACGATGATCATATATACATCACATTTTGCGCATATTGTCTGAGATAATCTTCTTTTCTGTAGATTCAGAGTTCACAAATGAGTAATACAACTGGATTGAAACATAGAAACACAAATATTGACACATAAAAACCTGTCAGATAGAAAGTCAGAATGCTACTTATGCATCAAAATTGAAAAAGCTATGAAATGCTTATTTTGACCATAAAATGCCAAAATTGGTCATTTTTGCAGAAATTCTATCAAATAAAAGTTTAAATCCTTTAGTTTTATGCTATTTGATAAATTGACACCATCAAATCATTCAGGGAAGTTGCCAAAGTACAGATTCTATATTTCCTGATTTCACCTCTTAGGTCCGAGTACACAGTTATTTCGTAGTGCATTTCTTTTAGACAATAAATGGAAATTAAAAAAATCCCACCTGCGCTTTCTCAATAATATTTTTACAGTGTGTTGTACTACTTTTGGGACAAATTATATCAAAATTATAGAAAACTTCATCGGCTCTAACTCAAAATATGGACAATTTCATGCTAAGGGGGTCTTCAAATCTTTTGACAGCTTCCGATGTGCTAATTTTTAACATTTTTCAGCTGGACCAAATCACTACTTTACTTTAAAATTCATGACCCAAATTTTTTTACAGTGTCATTTCACCCCCCTACTTACTATTTGAGTCATAAAACATGGAGAAATAAATTCGGAAGGGGTATAAAAAAAATCGACAAGTAACACACTGTCCACACTAGGGACTATATTCGTGGACAACGAAAATCAAAGGACGATAACTGTGTACCCGGACCTAATAGGGTAGAAAAAGTTAACCAATCTTAATGAAACTTGGTATGACTAAAGCTTATTAAATTATAAGACTGCTTACAAAGTTTCATGGCAATAAGATATATATTATAGACAATATGACTAATTCTATATTGAACTTTGAGTGTTAAATTTAGACGTTAAAATTGAAAATTTTCAACTATCAACAATTGAGGCTTAAAAAATTAAAATATTGCAAAAAAATACTTTTGAAATGCCTTAATATATATTATATTATGTATTAAAAGCAATAGAGTACTCATTTGATTCATCAGACTTATCATAATTATTAAAAGGTCAAATTTATATGAGCCTGTGGCTAAAAATGGAGGTTTTCCAATGAAGGGGGGCCTTACATGAAGATGTAATATTTTCCAGCAATTTTAAATTTGTAAAGCTTTTTGGTTATAAATAATCCTTACATATGTATTTAATGTACTTTAAATGGAAAGAAAACTTACAAATAACATATCACATTAGCTTAAAAGGGTCTTAGGCCAAGTAAGACTGAAAATAATTTAGGGTCAATTTAGGCCGTATCACATATTTACATTTAAAAATGCATATTGAAGCTATATGAAATAAAATTTTGTGTCTTTTCTATCATTTCTATACTCAGGTGACATGATACAATAAATCTGAGCACAAAAAGACTCTTGCATTCAACTTTTTTTGCAGACAGTATGGTCTGATACAAAGATTTTTCACTTTTTAGTGAAAAACATGCATGCAATTTTAGTCTCAACAGGCTTATATTTGAACCACTTGCTATCCTACAGAAGAAAAGAAAGGTATTTTGTGACATAAAACAGGTACAAAAGACATTGTTAAGTGCTTTTTATACAAATTTAGTGAGGTCTTTATAATGGATTTCAACTTTTATGTTCCAAGCTCCTCACATTTAACTTGATCCAAACAGGGCGTTAGACGATGATCATATATACAACACATTTTGCGCATATTGTCTGAGATAATCTTCTTTTCTGTAGATTCAGAGTTCACAAATGAGTAATACAACTGGATTGAAACATAGAAACACAAATATTGACACATAAAAACCTGTCAGATAGAAAGTCAGAATGCCACTTATGCATCAAAATTGAAAAAGCTATGAAATGCTTATTTTGACCATAAAATGCCAAAATTGGTCATTTTTGCAGAAATTCTATCAAATAAAAGTTTAAATCCTTTAGTTTTATGCTATTTGATAAATTGACACCATCAAATCATTCAGGGAAGTTGCCAAAGTACAGATTCTATATTTCCTGATTTCACCTAATAGGGTAGAAAAAGTTAACCAATCTTAATGAAACTTGGTATGACTAAAGCTTATTAAATTATAAGACTGCTTACAAAGTTTCATGGCAATAAGATATATATTATAGACAATATGACTAATTCTATATTGAACTTTGAGTGTTAAATTTAGACGTTAAAATTGAAAATTTTCAACTATCAACAATTGAGGCTTAAAAAATTAAAATATTGCAAAAAAATACTTTTGAAATGCCTTAATATATAATATATTATGTATTAAAAGCAATAGAGTACTCATTTGATTCATCAGACTTATCATAATTATTAAAAGGTCAAATTTATATGAGCCTGTGGCTAAAAATGGAGGTTTTCCAATGAAGGGGGGCCTTACATGAAGATGTAATATTTTCCAGCAATTTTAAATTTGTAAAGCTTTTTGGTTATAAATAATCCTTACATATGTATTTAATGTACTTTAAATGGAAAGAAAACTTACAAATAACATATCACATTAGCTTAAAAGGGTCTTAGGCCAAGTAAGACTGAAAATAATTTAGGGTCAATTTAGGCCGTATCACATATTTACATTTAAAAATGCATATTGAAGCTATATGAAATAAAATTTTGTGTCTTTTCTATCATTTCTATACTCAGGTGACATGATACAATAAATCTGAGCACAAAAAGACTCTTGCATTCAACTTTTTTTGCAGACAGTATGGTCTGATACAAAGATTTTTCACTTTTTAGTGAAAAACATGCATGCAATTTTAGTCTCAACAGGCTTATATTTGAACCACTTGCTATCCTACAGAAGAAAAGAAAGGTATTTTGTGACATAAAACAGGTACAAAAGACATTGTTAAGTGCTTTTTATACAAATTTAGTGAGGTCTTTATAATGGATTTCAACTTTTATGTTCCAAGCTCCTCACATTTAACTTGATCCAAACAGGGCGTTAGACGATGATCATATATACATCACATTTTGCGCATATTGTCTGAGATAATCTTCTTTTCTGTAGATTCAGAGTTCACAAATGAGTAATACAACTGGATTGAAACATAGAAACACAAATATTGACACATAAAAACCTGTCAGATAGAAAGTCAGAATGCCACTTATGCATCAAAATTGAAAAAGCTATGAAATGCTTATTTTGACCATAAAATGCCAAAATTGGTCATTTTTGCAGAAATTCTATCAAATAAAAGTTTAAATCCTTTAGTTTTATGCTATTTGATAAATTGACACCATCAAATCATTCAGGGAAGTTGCCAAAGTACAGATTCTATATTTCCTGATTTCACCTCTTAGGTCCGAGTACACAGTTATTTCGTAGTGCATTTCTTTTAGACAATAAATGGAAATTAAAAAAATCCCACCTGCGCTTTCTCAATAATATTTTTACAGTGTGTTGTACTACTTTTGGGACAAATTATATCAAAATTATAGAAAACTTCATCGGCTCTAACTCAAAATATGGACAATTTCATGCTAAGGGGGTCTTCAAATCTTTTGACAGCTTCCGATGTGCTAATTTTTAACATTTTTCAGCTGGACCAAATCACTACTTTACTTTAAAATTCATGACCCAAATTTTTTTACAGTGTCATTTCACCCCCCTACTTACTATTTGAGTCATAAAACATGGAGAAATAAATTCGGAAGGGGTATAAAAAAAATCGACAAGTAACACACTGTCCACACTAGGGACTATATTCGTGGACAACGAAAATCAAAGGACGATAACTGTGTACCCGGACCTAATAGGGTAGAAAAAGTTAACCAATCTTAATGAAACTTGGTATGACTAAAGCTTATTAAATTATAAGACTGCTTACAAAGTTTCATGGCAATAAGATATATATTATAGACAATATGACTAATTCTATATTGAACTTTGAGTGTTAAATTTAGACGTTAAAATTGAAAATTTTCAACTATCAACAATTGAGGCTTAAAAAATTAAAATATTGCAAAAAAATACTTTTGAAATGCCTTAATATATAATATATTATGTATTAAAAGCAATAGAGTACTCATTTGATTCATCAGACTTATCATAATTATTAAAAGGTCAAATTTATATGAGCCTGTGGCTAAAAATGGAGGTTTTCCAATGAAGGGGGGCCTTACATGAAGATGTAATATTTTCCAGCAATTTTAAATTTGTAAAGCTTTTTGGTTATAAATAATCCTTACATATGTATTTAATGTACTTTAAATGGAAAGAAAACTTACAAATAACATATCACATTAGCTTAAAAGGGTCTTAGGCCAAGTAAGACTGAAAATAATTTAGGGTCAATTTAGGCCGTATCACATATTTACATTTAAAAATGCATATTGAAGCTATATGAAATAAAATTTTGTGTCTTTTCTATCATTTCTATACTCAGGTGACATGATACAATAAATCTGAGCACAAAAAGACTCTTGCATTCAACTTTTTTTGCAGACAGTATGGTCTGATACAAAGATTTTTCACTTTTTAGTGAAAAACATGCATGCAATTTTAGTCTCAACAGGCTTATATTTGAACCACTTGCTATCCTACAGAAGAAAAGAAAGGTATTTTGTGACATAAAACAGGTACAAAAGACATTGTTAAGTGCTTTTTATACAAATTTAGTGAGGTCTTTATAATGGATTTCAACTTTTATGTTCCAAGCTCCTCACATTTAACTTGATCCAAACAGGGCGTTAGACGATGATCATATATACATCACATTTTGCGCATATTGTCTGAGATAATCTTCTTTTCTGTAGATTCAGAGTTCACAAATGAGTAATACAACTGGATTGAAACATAGAAACACAAATATTGACACATAAAAACCTGTCAGATAGAAAGTCAGAATGCTACTTATGCATCAAAATTGAAAAAGCTATGAAATGCTTATTTTGACCATAAAATGCCAAAATTGGTCATTTTTGCAGAAATTCTATCAAATAAAAGTTTAAATCCTTTAGTTTTATGCTATTTGATAAATTGACACCATCAAATCATTCAGGGAAGTTGCCAAAGTACAGATTCTATATTTCCTGATTTCACCTCTTAGGTCCGAGTACACAGTTATTTCGTAGTGCATTTCTTTTAGACAATAAATGGAAATTAAAAAAATCCCACCTGCGCTTTCTCAATAATATTTTTACAGTGTGTTGTACTACTTTTGGGACAAATTATATCAAAATTATAGAAAACTTCATCGGCTCTAACTCAAAATATGGACAATTTCATGCTAAGGGGGTCTTCAAATCTTTTGACAGCTTCCGATGTGCTAATTTTTAACATTTTTCAGCTGGACCAAATCACTACTTTACTTTAAAATTCATGACCCAAATTTTTTTACAGTGTCATTTCACCCCCCTACTTACTATTTGAGTCATAAAACATGGAGAAATAAATTCGGAAGGGGTATAAAAAAAATCGACAAGTAACACACTGTCCACACTAGGGACTATATTCGTGGACAACGAAAATCAAAGGACGATAACTGTGTACCCGGACCTAATAGGGTAGAAAAAGTTAACCAATCTTAATGAAACTTGGTATGACTAAAGCTTATTAAATTATAAGACTGCTTACAAAGTTTCATGGCAATAAGATATATATTATAGACAATATGACTAATTCTATATTGAACTTTGAGTGTTAAATTTAGACGTTAAAATTGAAAATTTTCAACTATCAACAATTGAGGCTTAAAAAATTAAAATATTGCAAAAAAATACTTTTGAAATGCCTTAATATATATTATATTATGTATTAAAAGCAATAGAGTACTCATTTGATTCATCAGACTTATCATAATTATTAAAAGGTCAAATTTATATGAGCCTGTGGCTAAAAATGGAGGTTTTCCAATGAAGGGGGGCCTTACATGAAGATGTAATATTTTCCAGCAATTTTAAATTTGTAAAGCTTTTTGGTTATAAATAATCCTTACATATGTATTTAATGTACTTTAAATGGAAAGAAAACTTACAAATAACATATCACATTAGCTTAAAAGGGTCTTAGGCCAAGTAAGACTGAAAATAATTTAGGGTCAATTTAGGCCGTATCACATATTTACATTTAAAAATGCATATTGAAGCTATATGAAATAAAATTTTGTGTCTTTTCTATCATTTCTATACTCAGGTGACATGATACAATAAATCTGAGCACAAAAAGACTCTTGCATTCAACTTTTTTTGCAGACAGTATGGTCTGATACAAAGATTTTTCACTTTTTAGTGAAAAACATGCATGCAATTTTAGTCTCAACAGGCTTATATTTGAACCACTTGCTATCCTACAGAAGAAAAGAAAGGTATTTTGTGACATAAAACAGGTACAAAAGACATTGTTAAGTGCTTTTTATACAAATTTAGTGAGGTCTTTATAATGGATTTCAACTTTTATGTTCCAAGCTCCTCACATTTAACTTGATCCAAACAGGGCGTTAGACGATGATCATATATACAACACATTTTGCGCATATTGTCTGAGATAATCTTCTTTTCTGTAGATTCAGAGTTCACAAATGAGTAATACAACTGGATTGAAACATAGAAACACAAATATTGACACATAAAAACCTGTCAGATAGAAAGTCAGAATGCCACTTATGCATCAAAATTGAAAAAGCTATGAAATGCTTATTTTGACCATAAAATGCCAAAATTGGTCATTTTTGCAGAAATTCTATCAAATAAAAGTTTAAATCCTTTAGTTTTATGCTATTTGATAAATTGACACCATCAAATCATTCAGGGAAGTTGCCAAAGTACAGATTCTATATTTCCTGATTTCACCTCTTAGGTCCGAGTACACAGTTATTTCGTAGTGCATTTCTTTTAGACAATAAATGGAAATTAAAAAAATCCCACCTGCGCTTTCTCAATAATATTTTTACAGTGTGTTGTACTACTTTTGGGACAAATTATATCAAAATTATAGAAAACTTCATCGGCTCTAACTCAAAATATGGACAATTTCATGCTAAGGGGGTCTTCAAATCTTTTGACAGCTTCCGATGTGCTAATTTTTAACATTTTTCAGCTGGACCAAATCACTACTTTACTTTAAAATTCATGACCCAAATTTTTTTACAGTGTCATTTCACCCCCCTACTTACTATTTGAGTCATAAAACATGGAGAAATAAATTCGGAAGGGGTATAAAAAAAATCGACAAGTAACACACTGTCCACACTAGGGACTATATTCGTGGACAACGAAAATCAAAGGACGATAACTGTGTACCCGGACCTAATAGGGTAGAAAAAGTTAACCAATCTTAATGAAACTTGGTATGACTAAAGCTTATTAAATTATAAGACTGCTTACAAAGTTTCATGGCAATAAGATATATATTATAGACAATATGACTAATTCTATATTGAACTTTGAGTGTTAAATTTAGACGTTAAAATTGAAAATTTTCAACTATCAACAATTGAGGCTTAAAAAATTAAAATATTGCAAAAAAATACTTTTGAAATGCCTTAATATATAATATATTATGTATTAAAAGCAATAGAGTACTCATTTGATTCATCAGACTTATCATAATTATTAAAAGGTCAAATTTATATGAGCCTGTGGCTAAAAATGGAGGTTTTCCAATGAAGGGGGGCCTTACATGAAGATGTAATATTTTCCAGCAATTTTAAATTTGTAAAGCTTTTTGGTTATAAATAATCCTTACATATGTATTTAATGTACTTTAAATGGAAAGAAAACTTACAAATAACATATCACATTAGCTTAAAAGGGTCTTAGGCCAAGTAAGACTGAAAATAATTTAGGGTCAATTTAGGCCGTATCACATATTTACATTTAAAAATGCATATTGAAGCTATATGAAATAAAATTTTGTGTCTTTTCTATCATTTCTATACTCAGGTGACATGATACAATAAATCTGAGCACAAAAAGACTCTTGCATTCAACTTTTTTTGCAGACAGTATGGTCTGATACAAAGATTTTTCACTTTTTAGTGAAAAACATGCATGCAATTTTAGTCTCAACAGGCTTATATTTGAACCACTTGCTATCCTACAGAAGAAAAGAAAGGTATTTTGTGACATAAAACAGGTACAAAAGACATTGTTAAGTGCTTTTTATACAAATTTAGTGAGGTCTTTATAATGGATTTCAACTTTTATGTTCCAAGCTCCTCACATTTAACTTGATCCAAACAGGGCGTTAGACGATGATCATATATACAACACATTTTGCGCATATTGTCTGAGATAATCTTCTTTTCTGTAGATTCAGAGTTCACAAATGAGTAATACAACTGGATTGAAACATAGAAACACAAATATTGACACATAAAAACCTGTCAGATAGAAAGTCAGAATGCCACTTATGCATCAAAATTGAAAAAGCTATGAAATGCTTATTTTGACCATAAAATGCCAAAATTGGTCATTTTTGCAGAAATTCTATCAAATAAAAGTTTAAATCCTTTAGTTTTATGCTATTTGATAAATTGACACCATCAAATCATTCAGGGAAGTTGCCAAAGTACAGATTCTATATTTCCTGATTTCACCTCTTAGGTCCGAGTACACAGTTATTTCGTAGTGCATTTCTTTTAGACAATAAATGGAAATTAAAAAAATCCCACCTGCGCTTTCTCAATAATATTTTTACAGTGTGTTGTACTACTTTTGGGACAAATTATATCAAAATTATAGAAAACTTCATCGGCTCTAACTCAAAATATGGACAATTTCATGCTAAGGGGGTCTTCAAATCTTTTGACAGCTTCCGATGTGCTAATTTTTAACATTTTTCAGCTGGACCAAATCACTACTTTACTTTAAAATTCATGACCCAAATTTTTTTACAGTGTCATTTCACCCCCCTACTTACTATTTGAGTCATAAAACATGGAGAAATAAATTCGGAAGGGGTATAAAAAAAATCGACAAGTAACACACTGTCCACACTAGGGACTATATTCGTGGACAACGAAAATCAAAGGACGATAACTGTGTACCCGGACCTAATAGGGTAGAAAAAGTTAACCAATCTTAATGAAACTTGGTATGACTAAAGCTTATTAAATTATAAGACTGCTTACAAAGTTTCATGGCAATAAGATATATATTATAGACAATATGACTAATTCTATATTGAACTTTGAGTGTTAAATTTAGACGTTAAAATTGAAAATTTTCAACTATCAACAATTGAGGCTTAAAAAATTAAAATATTGCAAAAAAATACTTTTGAAATGCCTTAATATATAATATATTATGTATTAAAAGCAATAGAGTACTCATTTGATTCATCAGACTTATCATAATTATTAAAAGGTCAAATTTATATGAGCCTGTGGCTAAAAATGGAGGTTTTCCAATGAAGGGGGGCCTTACATGAAGATGTAATATTTTCCAGCAATTTTAAATTTGTAAAGCTTTTTGGTTATAAATAATCCTTACATATGTATTTAATGTACTTTAAATGGAAAGAAAACTTACAAATAACATATCACATTAGCTTAAAAGGGTCTTAGGCCAAGTAAGACTGAAAATAATTTAGGGTCAATTTAGGCCGTATCACATATTTACATTTAAAAATGCATATTGAAGCTATATGAAATAAAATTTTGTGTCTTTTCTATCATTTCTATACTCAGGTGACATGATACAATAAATCTGAGCACAAAAAGACTCTTGCATTCAACTTTTTTTGCAGACAGTATGGTCTGATACAAAGATTTTTCACTTTTTAGTGAAAAACATGCATGCAATTTTAGTCTCAACAGGCTTATATTTGAACCACTTGCTATCCTACAGAAGAAAAGAAAGGTATTTTGTGACATAAAACAGGTACAAAAGACATTGTTAAGTGCTTTTTATACAAATTTAGTGAGGTCTTTATAATGGATTTCAACTTTTATGTTCCAAGCTCCTCACATTTAACTTGATCCAAACAGGGCGTTAGACGATGATCATATATACAACACATTTTGCGCATATTGTCTGAGATAATCTTCTTTTCTGTAGATTCAGAGTTCACAAATGAGTAATACAACTGGATTGAAACATAGAAACACAAATATTGACACATAAAAACCTGTCAGATAGAAAGTCAGAATGCCACTTATGCATCAAAATTGAAAAAGCTATGAAATGCTTATTTTGACCATAAAATGCCAAAATTGGTCATTTTTGCAGAAATTCTATCAAATAAAAGTTTAAATCCTTTAGTTTTATGCTATTTGATAAATTGACACCATCAAATCATTCAGGGAAGTTGCCAAAGTACAGATTCTATATTTCCTGATTTCACCTCTTAGGTCCGAGTACACAGTTATTTCGTAGTGCATTTCTTTTAGACAATAAATGGAAATTAAAAAAATCCCACCTGCGCTTTCTCAATAATATTTTTACAGTGTGTTGTACTACTTTTGGGACAAATCATATCAAAATTATAGAAAACTTCATCGGCTCTAACTCAAAATATGGACAATTTCATGCTAAGGGGGTCTTCAAATCTTTTGACAGCTTCCGATGTGCTAATTTTTAACATTTTTCAGCTGGACCAAATCACTACTTTACTTTAAAATTCATGACCCAAATTTTTTTACAGTGTCATTTCACCCCCCTACTTACTATTTGAGTCATAAAACATGGAGAAATAAATTCGGAAGGGGTATAAAAAAAATCGACAAGTAACACACTGTCCACACTAGGGACTATATTCGTGGACAACGAAAATCAAAGGACGATAACTGTGTACCCGGACCTAATAGGGTAGAAAAAGTTAACCAATCTTAATGAAACTTGGTATGACTAAAGCTTATTAAATTATAAGACTGCTTACAAAGTTTCATGGCAATAAGATATATATTATAGACAATATGACTAATTCTATATTGAACTTTGAGTGTTAAATTTAGACGTTAAAATTGAAAATTTTCAACTATCAACAATTGAGGCTTAAAAAATTAAAATATTGCAAAAAAATACTTTTGAAATGCCTTAATATATAATATATTATGTATTAAAAGCAATAGAGTACTCATTTGATTCATCAGACTTATCATAATTATTAAAAGGTCAAATTTATATGAGCCTGTGGCTAAAAATGGAGGTTTTCCAATGAAGGGGGGCCTTACATGAAGATGTAATATTTTCCAGCAATTTTAAATTTGTAAAGCTTTTTGGTTATAAATAATCCTTACATATGTATTTAATGTACTTTAAATGGAAAGAAAACTTACAAATAACATATCACATTAGCTTAAAAGGGTCTTAGGCCAAGTAAGACTGAAAATAATTTAGGGTCAATTTAGGCCGTATCACATATTTACATTTAAAAATGCATATTGAAGCTATATGAAATAAAATTTTGTGTCTTTTCTATCATTTCTATACTCAGGTGACATGATACAATAAATCTGAGCACAAAAAGACTCTTGCATTCAACTTTTTTTGCAGACAGTATGGTCTGATACAAAGATTTTTCACTTTTTAGTGAAAAACATGCATGCAATTTTAGTCTCAACAGGCTTATATTTGAACCACTTGCTATCCTACAGAAGAAAAGAAAGGTATTTTGTGACATAAAACAGGTACAAAAGACATTGTTAAGTGCTTTTTATACAAATTTAGTGAGGTCTTTATAATGGATTTCAACTTTTATGTTCCAAGCTCCTCACATTTAACTTGATCCAAACAGGGCGTTAGACGATGATCATATATACAACACATTTTGCGCATATTGTCTGAGATAATCTTCTTTTCTGTAGATTCAGAGTTCACAAATGAGTAATACAACTGGATTGAAACATAGAAACACAAATATTGACACATAAAAACCTGTCAGATAGAAAGTCAGAATGCCACTTATGCATCAAAATTGAAAAAGCTATGAAATGCTTATTTTGACCATAAAATGCCAAAATTGGTCATTTTTGCAGAAATTCTATCAAATAAAAGTTTAAATCCTTTAGTTTTATGCTATTTGATAAATTGACACCATCAAATCATTCAGGGAAGTTGCCAAAGTACAGATTCTATATTTCCTGATTTCACCTCTTAGGTCCGAGTACACAGTTATTTCGTAGTGCATTTCTTTTAGACAATAAATGGAAATTAAAAAAATCCCACCTGCGCTTTCTCAATAATATTTTTACAGTGTGTTGTACTACTTTTGGGACAAATTATATCAAAATTATAGAAAACTTCATCGGCTCTAACTCAAAATATGGACAATTTCATGCTAAGGGGGTCTTCAAATCTTTTGACAGCTTCCGATGTGCTAATTTTTAACATTTTTCAGCTGGACCAAATCACTACTTTACTTTAAAATTCATGACCCAAATTTTTTTACAGTGTCATTTCACCCCCCTACTTACTATTTGAGTCATAAAACATGGAGAAATAAATTCGGAAGGGGTATAAAAAAAATCGACAAGTAACACACTGTCCACACTAGGGACTATATTCGTGGACAACGAAAATCAAAGGACGATAACTGTGTACCCGGACCTAATAGGGTAGAAAAAGTTAACCAATCTTAATGAAACTTGGTATGACTAAAGCTTATTAAATTATAAGACTGCTTACAAAGTTTCATGGCAATAAGATATATATTATAGACAATATGACTAATTCTATATTGAACTTTGAGTGTTAAATTTAGACGTTAAAATTGAAAATTTTCAACTATCAACAATTGAGGCTTAAAAAATTAAAATATTGCAAAAAAATACTTTTGAAATGCCTTAATATATAATATATTATGTATTAAAAGCAATAGAGTACTCATTTGATTCATCAGACTTATCATAATTATTAAAAGGTCAAATTTATATGAGCCTGTGGCTAAAAATGGAGGTTTTCCAATGAAGGGGGGCCTTACATGAAGATGTAATATTTTCCAGCAATTTTAAATTTGTAAAGCTTTTTGGTTATAAATAATCCTTACATATGTATTTAATGTACTTTAAATGGAAAGAAAACTTACAAATAACATATCACATTAGCTTAAAAGGGTCTTAGGCCAAGTAAGACTGAAAATAATTTAGGGTCAATTTAGGCCGTATCACATATTTACATTTAAAAATGCATATTGAAGCTATATGAAATAAAATTTTGTGTCTTTTCTATCATTTCTATACTCAGGTGACATGATACAATAAATCTGAGCACAAAAAGACTCTTGCATTCAACTTTTTTTGCAGACAGTATGGTCTGATACAAAGATTTTTCACTTTTTAGTGAAAAACATGCATGCAATTTTAGTCTCAACAGGCTTATATTTGAACCACTTGCTATCCTACAGAAGAAAAGAAAGGTATTTTGTGACATAAAACAGGTACAAAAGACATTGTTAAGTGCTTTTTATACAAATTTAGTGAGGTCTTTATAATGGATTTCAACTTTTATGTTCCAAGCTCCTCACATTTAACTTGATCCAAACAGGGCGTTAGACGATGATCATATATACAACACATTTTGCGCATATTGTCTGAGATAATCTTCTTTTCTGTAGATTCAGAGTTCACAAATGAGTAATACAACTGGATTGAAACATAGAAACACAAATATTGACACATAAAAACCTGTCAGATAGAAAGTCAGAATGCCACTTATGCATCAAAATTGAAAAAGCTATGAAATGCTTATTTTGACCATAAAATGCCAAAATTGGTCATTTTTGCAGAAATTCTATCAAATAAAAGTTTAAATCCTTTAGTTTTATGCTATTTGATAAATTGACACCATCAAATCATTCAGGGAAGTTGCCAAAGTACAGATTCTATATTTCCTGATTTCACCTCTTAGGTCCGAGTACACAGTTATTTCGTAGTGCATTTCTTTTAGACAATAAATGGAAATTAAAAAAATCCCACCTGCGCTTTCTCAATAATATTTTTACAGTGTGTTGTACTACTTTTGGGACAAATTATATCAAAATTATAGAAAACTTCATCGGCTCTAACTCAAAATATGGACAATTTCATGCTAAGGGGGTCTTCAAATCTTTTGACAGCTTCCGATGTGCTAATTTTTAACATTTTTCAGCTGGACCAAATCACTACTTTACTTTAAAATTCATGACCCAAATTTTTTTACAGTGTCATTTCACCCCCCTACTTACTATTTGAGTCATAAAACATGGAGAAATAAATTCGGAAGGGGTATAAAAAAAATCGACAAGTAACACACTGTCCACACTAGGGACTATATTCGTGGACAACGAAAATCAAAGGACGATAACTGTGTACCCGGACCTAATAGGGTAGAAAAAGTTAACCAATCTTAATGAAACTTGGTATGACTAAAGCTTATTAAATTATAAGACTGCTTACAAAGTTTCATGGCAATAAGATATATATTATAGACAATATGACTAATTCTATATTGAACTTTGAGTGTTAAATTTAGACGTTAAAATTGAAAATTTTCAACTATCAACAATTGAGGCTTAAAAAATTAAAATATTGCAAAAAAATACTTTTGAAATGCCTTAATATATAATATATTATGTATTAAAAGCAATAGAGTACTCATTTGATTCATCAGACTTATCATAATTATTAAAAGGTCAAATTTATATGAGCCTGTGGCTAAAAATGGAGGTTTTCCAATGAAGGGGGGCCTTACATGAAGATGTAATATTTTCCAGCAATTTTAAATTTGTAAAGCTTTTTGGTTATAAATAATCCTTACATATGTATTTAATGTACTTTAAATGGAAAGAAAACTTACAAATAACATATCACATTAGCTTAAAAGGGTCTTAGGCCAAGTAAGACTGAAAATAATTTAGGGTCAATTTAGGCCGTATCACATATTTACATTTAAAAATGCATATTGAAGCTATATGAAATAAAATTTTGTGTCTTTTCTATCATTTCTATACTCAGGTGACATGATACAATAAATCTGAGCACAAAAAGACTCTTGCATTCAACTTTTTTTGCAGACAGTATGGTCTGATACAAAGATTTTTCACTTTTTAGTGAAAAACATGCATGCAATTTTAGTCTCAACAGGCTTATATTTGAACCACTTGCTATCCTACAGAAGAAAAGAAAGGTATTTTGTGACATAAAACAGGTACAAAAGACATTGTTAAGTGCTTTTTATACAAATTTAGTGAGGTCTTTATAATGGATTTCAACTTTTATGTTCCAAGCTCCTCACATTTAACTTGATCCAAACAGGGCGTTAGACGATGATCATATATACAACACATTTTGCGCATATTGTCTGAGATAATCTTCTTTTCTGTAGATTCAGAGTTCACAAATGAGTAATACAACTGGATTGAAACATAGAAACACAAATATTGACACATAAAAACCTGTCAGATAGAAAGTCAGAATGCCACTTATGCATCAAAATTGAAAAAGCTATGAAATGCTTATTTTGACCATAAAATGCCAAAATTGGTCATTTTTGCAGAAATTCTATCAAATAAAAGTTTAAATCCTTTAGTTTTATGCTATTTGATAAATTGACACCATCAAATCATTCAGGGAAGTTGCCAAAGTACAGATTCTATATTTCCTGATTTCACCTCTTAGGTCCGAGTACACAGTTATTTCGTAGTGCATTTCTTTTAGACAATAAATGGAAATTAAAAAAATCCCACCTGCGCTTTCTCAATAATATTTTTACAGTGTGTTGTACTACTTTTGGGACAAATTATATCAAAATTATAGAAAACTTCATCGGCTCTAACTCAAAATATGGACAATTTCATGCTAAGGGGGTCTTCAAATCTTTTGACAGCTTCCGATGTGCTAATTTTTAACATTTTTCAGCTGGACCAAATCACTACTTTACTTTAAAATTCATGACCCAAATTTTTTTACAGTGTCATTTCACCCCCCTACTTACTATTTGAGTCATAAAACATGGAGAAATAAATTCGGAAGGGGTATAAAAAAAATCGACAAGTAACACACTGTCCACACTAGGGACTATATTCGTGGACAACGAAAATCAAAGGACGATAACTGTGTACCCGGACCTAATAGGGTAGAAAAAGTTAACCAATCTTAATGAAACTTGGTATGACTAAAGCTTATTAAATTATAAGACTGCTTACAAAGTTTCATGGCAATAAGATATATATTATAGACAATATGACTAATTCTATATTGAACTTTGAGTGTTAAATTTAGACGTTAAAATTGAAAATTTTCAACTATCAACAATTGAGGCTTAAAAAATTAAAATATTGCAAAAAAATACTTTTGAAATGCCTTAATATATAATATATTATGTATTAAAAGCAATAGAGTACTCATTTGATTCATCAGACTTATCATAATTATTAAAAGGTCAAATTTATATGAGCCTGTGGCTAAAAATGGAGGTTTTCCAATGAAGGGGGGCCTTACATGAAGATGTAATATTTTCCAGCAATTTTAAATTTGTAAAGCTTTTTGGTTATAAATAATCCTTACATATGTATTTAATGTACTTTAAATGGAAAGAAAACTTACAAATAACATATCACATTAGCTTAAAAGGGTCTTAGGCCAAGTAAGACTGAAAATAATTTAGGGTCAATTTAGGCCGTATCACATATTTACATTTAAAAATGCATATTGAAGCTATATGAAATAAAATTTTGTGTCTTTTCTATCATTTCTATACTCAGGTGACATGATACAATAAATCTGAGCACAAAAAGACTCTTGCATTCAACTTTTTTTGCAGACAGTATGGTCTGATACAAAGATTTTTCACTTTTTAGTGAAAAACATGCATGCAATTTTAGTCTCAACAGGCTTATATTTGAACCACTTGCTATCCTACAGAAGAAAAGAAAGGTATTTTGTGACATAAAACAGGTACAAAAGACATTGTTAAGTGCTTTTTATACAAATTTAGTGAGGTCTTTATAATGGATTTCAACTTTTATGTTCCAAGCTCCTCACATTTAACTTGATCCAAACAGGGCGTTAGACGATGATCATATATACAACACATTTTGCGCATATTGTCTGAGATAATCTTCTTTTCTGTAGATTCAGAGTTCACAAATGAGTAATACAACTGGATTGAAACATAGAAACACAAATATTGACACATAAAAACCTGTCAGATAGAAAGTCAGAATGCCACTTATGCATCAAAATTGAAAAAGCTATGAAATGCTTATTTTGACCATAAAATGCCAAAATTGGTCATTTTTGCAGAAATTCTATCAAATAAAAGTTTAAATCCTTTAGTTTTATGCTATTTGATAAATTGACACCATCAAATCATTCAGGGAAGTTGCCAAAGTACAGATTCTATATTTCCTGATTTCACCTCTTAGGTCCGAGTACACAGTTATTTCGTAGTGCATTTCTTTTAGACAATAAATGGAAATTAAAAAAATCCCACCTGCGCTTTCTCAATAATATTTTTACAGTGTGTTGTACTACTTTTGGGACAAATTATATCAAAATTATAGAAAACTTCATCGGCTCTAACTCAAAATATGGACAATTTCATGCTAAGGGGGTCTTCAAATCTTTTGACAGCTTCCGATGTGCTAATTTTTAACATTTTTCAGCTGGACCAAATCACTACTTTACTTTAAAATTCATGACCCAAATTTTTTTACAGTGTCATTTCACCCCCCTACTTACTATTTGAGTCATAAAACATGGAGAAATAAATTCGGAAGGGGTATAAAAAAAATCGACAAGTAACACACTGTCCACACTAGGGACTATATTCGTGGACAACGAAAATCAAAGGACGATAACTGTGTACCCGGACCTAATAGGGTAGAAAAAGTTAACCAATCTTAATGAAACTTGGTATGACTAAAGCTTATTAAATTATAAGACTGCTTACAAAGTTTCATGGCAATAAGATATATATTATAGACAATATGACTAATTCTATATTGAACTTTGAGTGTTAAATTTAGACGTTAAAATTGAAAATTTTCAACTATCAACAATTGAGGCTTAAAAAATTAAAATATTGCAAAAAAATACTTTTGAAATGCCTTAATATATAATATATTATGTATTAAAAGCAATAGAGTACTCATTTGATTCATCAGACTTATCATAATTATTAAAAGGTCAAATTTATATGAGCCTGTGGCTAAAAATGGAGGTTTTCCAATGAAGGGGGGCCTTACATGAAGATGTAATATTTTCCAGCAATTTTAAATTTGTAAAGCTTTTTGGTTATAAATAATCCTTACATATGTATTTAATGTACTTTAAATGGAAAGAAAACTTACAAATAACATATCACATTAGCTTAAAAGGGTCTTAGGCCAAGTAAGACTGAAAATAATTTAGGGTCAATTTAGGCCGTATCACATATTTACATTTAAAAATGCATATTGAAGCTATATGAAATAAAATTTTGTGTCTTTTCTATCATTTCTATACTCAGGTGACATGATACAATAAATCTGAGCACAAAAAGACTCTTGCATTCAACTTTTTTTGCAGACAGTATGGTCTGATACAAAGATTTTTCACTTTTTAGTGAAAAACATGCATGCAATTTTAGTCTCAACAGGCTTATATTTGAACCACTTGCTATCCTACAGAAGAAAAGAAAGGTATTTTGTGACATAAAACAGGTACAAAAGACATTGTTAAGTGCTTTTTATACAAATTTAGTGAGGTCTTTATAATGGATTTCAACTTTTATGTTCCAAGCTCCTCACATTTAACTTGATCCAAACAGGGCGTTAGACGATGATCATATATACAACACATTTTGCGCATATTGTCTGAGATAATCTTCTTTTCTGTAGATTCAGAGTTCACAAATGAGTAATACAACTGGATTGAAACATAGAAACACAAATATTGACACATAAAAACCTGTCAGATAGAAAGTCAGAATGCCACTTATGCATCAAAATTGAAAAAGCTATGAAATGCTTATTTTGACCATAAAATGCCAAAATTGGTCATTTTTGCAGAAATTCTATCAAATAAAAGTTTAAATCCTTTAGTTTTATGCTATTTGATAAATTGACACCATCAAATCATTCAGGGAAGTTGCCAAAGTACAGATTCTATATTTCCTGATTTCACCTCTTAGGTCCGAGTACACAGTTATTTCGTAGTGCATTTCTTTTAGACAATAAATGGAAATTAAAAAAATCCCACCTGCGCTTTCTCAATAATATTTTTACAGTGTGTTGTACTACTTTTGGGACAAATTATATCAAAATTATAGAAAACTTCATCGGCTCTAACTCAAAATATGGACAATTTCATGCTAAGGGGGTCTTCAAATCTTTTGACAGCTTCCGATGTGCTAATTTTTAACATTTTTCAGCTGGACCAAATCACTACTTTACTTTAAAATTCATGACCCAAATTTTTTTACAGTGTCATTTCACCCCCCTACTTACTATTTGAGTCATAAAACATGGAGAAATAAATTCGGAAGGGGTATAAAAAAAATCGACAAGTAACACACTGTCCACACTAGGGACTATATTCGTGGACAACGAAAATCAAAGGACGATAACTGTGTACCCGGACCTAATAGGGTAGAAAAAGTTAACCAATCTTAATGAAACTTGGTATGACTAAAGCTTATTAAATTATAAGACTGCTTACAAAGTTTCATGGCAATAAGATATATATTATAGACAATATGACTAATTCTATATTGAACTTTGAGTGTTAAATTTAGACGTTAAAATTGAAAATTTTCAACTATCAACAATTGAGGCTTAAAAAATTAAAATATTGCAAAAAAATACTTTTGAAATGCCTTAATATATAATATATTATGTATTAAAAGCAATAGAGTACTCATTTGATTCATCAGACTTATCATAATTATTAAAAGGTCAAATTTATATGAGCCTGTGGCTAAAAATGGAGGTTTTCCAATGAAGGGGGGCCTTACATGAAGATGTAATATTTTCCAGCAATTTTAAATTTGTAAAGCTTTTTGGTTATAAATAATCCTTACATATGTATTTAATGTACTTTAAATGGAAAGAAAACTTACAAATAACATATCACATTAGCTTAAAAGGGTCTTAGGCCAAGTAAGACTGAAAATAATTTAGGGTCAATTTAGGCCGTATCACATATTTACATTTAAAAATGCATATTGAAGCTATATGAAATAAAATTTTGTGTCTTTTCTATCATTTCTATACTCAGGTGACATGATACAATAAATCTGAGCACAAAAAGACTCTTGCATTCAACTTTTTTTGCAGACAGTATGGTCTGATACAAAGATTTTTCACTTTTTAGTGAAAAACATGCATGCAATTTTAGTCTCAACAGGCTTATATTTGAACCACTTGCTATCCTACAGAAGAAAAGAAAGGTATTTTGTGACATAAAACAGGTACAAAAGACATTGTTAAGTGCTTTTTATACAAATTTAGTGAGGTCTTTATAATGGATTTCAACTTTTATGTTCCAAGCTCCTCACATTTAACTTGATCCAAACAGGGCGTTAGACGATGATCATATATACAACACATTTTGCGCATATTGTCTGAGATAATCTTCTTTTCTGTAGATTCAGAGTTCACAAATGAGTAATACAACTGGATTGAAACATAGAAACACAAATATTGACACATAAAAACCTGTCAGATAGAAAGTCAGAATGCCACTTATGCATCAAAATTGAAAAAGCTATGAAATGCTTATTTTGACCATAAAATGCCAAAATTGGTCATTTTTGCAGAAATTCTATCAAATAAAAGTTTAAATCCTTTAGTTTTATGCTATTTGATAAATTGACACCATCAAATCATTCAGGGAAGTTGCCAAAGTACAGATTCTATATTTCCTGATTTCACCTCTTAGGTCCGAGTACACAGTTATTTCGTAGTGCATTTCTTTTAGACAATAAATGGAAATTAAAAAAATCCCACCTGCGCTTTCTCAATAATATTTTTACAGTGTGTTGTACTACTTTTGGGACAAATTATATCAAAATTATAGAAAACTTCATCGGCTCTAACTCAAAATATGGACAATTTCATGCTAAGGGGGTCTTCAAATCTTTTGACAGCTTCCGATGTGCTAATTTTTAACATTTTTCAGCTGGACCAAATCACTACTTTACTTTAAAATTCATGACCCAAATTTTTTTACAGTGTCATTTCACCCCCCTACTTACTATTTGAGTCATAAAACATGGAGAAATAAATTCGGAAGGGGTATAAAAAAAATCGACAAGTAACACACTGTCCACACTAGGGACTATATTCGTGGACAACGAAAATCAAAGGACGATAACTGTGTACCCGGACCTAATAGGGTAGAAAAAGTTAACCAATCTTAATGAAACTTGGTATGACTAAAGCTTATTAAATTATAAGACTGCTTACAAAGTTTCATGGCAATAAGATATATATTATAGACAATATGACTAATTCTATATTGAACTTTGAGTGTTAAATTTAGACGTTAAAATTGAAAATTTTCAACTATCAACAATTGAGGCTTAAAAAATTAAAATATTGCAAAAAAATACTTTTGAAATGCCTTAATATATAATATATTATGTATTAAAAGCAAT